>NW_024412377.1:109517495-109575741 GCF_014898765.1 Herpailurus yagouaroundi
AGAAAGAAAGAAAGAAAGAAGAAAAACAGAATCAAAAGATGTTCCTTATGCTTCCTTGAGGAGATGTAGATCATACCTACCCTTCCTCCTCACCATATCTAACCCTTGGAAATAATTAACTTGTTCTCCATTTCTGTTAAATAAATGGAATCATACATCACATGACTTTTTAAGAATTTTTCTGTTAGTATAATGCTCATAATGAAAACTGGACACTTGGGATATTATAATGTGATGACTCTGCAAATCAGACTCTTACCCCTCCTTTGAGTCTGTTTATGTAGTTTGATGAAGATTGTAGCTAAATAATACGTACTTTGTGCAGTGACTTTTCTAAACTGTGTTTGCTAAGTCTGTATTTTTGTCACATGTGGCCTCTGAAAGAATTTGTTCGTTTAGCTTGAGTTCAGCTAGTGTTTTCATAGATATCCTTGAATGCCAGGAAGCAGTTGACAGAGACAGGGTGGGGGATGGGGGAAGTGGGAAGAGAAAGCAAAGAAGGAAGAAGAGGGAGGAGGAGAAGCAGTAGTAGTAGTAAAAAAAAAAAAAAAGAAGAGAAAGAAACCCTCTCATTGCTTTTGTGAATGGACTGTGCTGGAGCACTCCTTCAGGGATTAGACGGGCTATTTCAAACCCTGCCTTAGCCTTCACTTTCGGGTTGCACTAAGCCTAGAGATCAGTCAGAGGTAAGAGCTTAAAATCTTCTGTCTTTTTCGGGAATGTGTTCTGCCCTGCTCATGACTGATCACACAAGCGTAGCAACTGTCTGTCACTATACGACGCCATTACAAAGCCTTGAGTGTATCCCCTATGCTTTTGAATGTTCTAGTGTCCCACGGAAACCCTCTCCCAGCTTTTCTTCCCAGGCTCTCAGTACTTTCCTGTATGCCTCAATTTAATTGTTTGCCTAGGTGGCTGCTGACTGCTCATTTACCTCCTAGTTTTTGAAGAATGCCAAGAACTTTTCTGCCCTCAGTGGGTTCCAAGTTAGGCAAAACAAAGACCAGCACTTTGTGTCAGTCCTTCAAGTAGCCCTCAGACAGGTTAGAACAAACACAACTGTTTGTAAATTCAGCCATGCTCCCTCCGGAACTAGAAACTGAAGTCCCACACTGGGAATGGATATTGCTGTCTTTGAGACCATCACCGGGCCAGGAACAGGAGTGGAACAAGATAAATAAAATGCTGCAGACCTTTCCTATCGTTTTTAAGACTCCTTTTATTTGATCCAGCGTTTGGTTGCTTTCACTATTTCCCAGAATTCCAACAAAATTGATTCTAATAGTATTTGCTCAATTATTTGTTGTTTCTGTGGAGACATGGGCCCTTGGAGCTATCTACTTCACCATGGTCACTGATGTCACTAAGTATAAAGCCTTTAAAATCCACTGAAGTTCTTCCGGAAATCAACAGTTTGTTCCTTTGTACTGCTGAGAAGTATTCAAGGATCTATCATGGTTTGTTTACTCACTCACCCGTCACAAAACATTTTTGTTGCTTTCAGTTTGGAGCTATGATAAATGAAGCCACTGTGAACTATCATGTTCAGGTTTTTATGTGGATGTAAGTTTTCATGTATCTGATATAAAAGCCCAGAATTATGATTGCTGAGTCTCCTGGTAATATATGTATGTTTAGAGGGTTTTTTTGCAACTACTGAACTATTTTTCAGAGTGACTATACTATATCATATTCCTATCAACAATGTATGAGAAGTGCAGTTTTTCCACATCCTCACCACAATTTGGTACTGTCACATTTTTTTCTAATTTTAGCTATTCTAATAGGTGTGTAGGGACATCTATTGCATTTGCCTAATAGTGAATAATAAACATATACATAATCCAATTATGTATGCTTATATATAAAGAAAATGAATGACAGGCATGTACTGGGATGTAAGTGAGGGATTAGGAATAGAGTTTCTTTTTTTATTATAAGGTACTCATGCTACCCATGGAGGTGGTATAGTGTTATGGGAAAGTACATTTGAATTAGCTATAAATGAATATTGCAGACTCTAGGATAACCATTATGAAAAGTTAAAAAAAAAAGGAAATATATATTAACAGAGGAGAGAAAATGGAATTGTATAAAATAATTAAAACCACAAAAAAAGGAGAAAGAGTGAAAAACAAAATGGGAACAAAGAGTAAGACAGCACATAGGAAACAATAATGAACATGGCAGATATTTACTCAATGACGTCAATAATCACTTCAAAAGTCAGTGATCTAAATGTGCCATGTAAAAGACAGAGATTGTCAGAGTGAATCAAAAAGAAAACTCCTTGATGAGAATTCAATCAGAGGCTCTCAATCTAATTACATGGAGGGTTCAGAAATTCAGACTTCCTACATACTCGGGGTTGGGGGGGAAACATTGTACTGAACATCCTAGAATTTCAGTGACTTAGCATTTCAAATATTTATTTATTTTTTCACATAAAGTTCATATGGCAGAAGACAAGGCTTGAGAAGAGGGCAAGCTCTGCTACCCAGGGACTCAGTCCTACAGATGTTTGACTTCACTCTACACTTGATTTTGAAAGTTGCTTTATGCACGAGTCCATCCAGTAGAGGAGTGAGAATGGAAAAGCTGCGCTTACTTCTTAAGCTTTTGGCCTTAAGTAACGGAGTAATTCAACTCAGATTACATCTGCATGAAGCAGTCACATGACATAACCTCGTTATTAGGAGGAAGAAGAGGGAGGGTTTGCAAATGTAGTTCCTGGCCAGGCAGTGGCCACCCAGCAACAACTCCACGTTATGGAATGAGAGCATCAGTGTTTGGTGGAGAAACAGCCATGTCCGCCACAGAGTCATGTGTCGAGAACCCAAAGCAGGAGGTACTCTTTAAGTCAGGAAGCCCAGTTTGGGGAACTCATATTTTAACTTATTCAAAATATGGGAAAAACTCTACAAGCATATATGTTAGTGCCCCCTCGGTCTTCTTCAAACTCTCTCCTCTCCTTCTGACAAGAGCACAAAGGATGCTATCAGAAATAATGGTGATCTTCTCCACTGATCCAGGTAATTCTTCCAGGTATTATCTGTGAGCTTTCAGGGTCACGACGGCTCCTTTAGAAAGTTCAACTGGAGGTAGACTGGTTTAATATTTATGCGGTGGAAGATATACAATTAAAATGACCCCAAAACCAAACTGAAAACTGGGAAAAGTTACTTCCAACACAGATTATAGACAAAGGGCAGGTTGCCTTAAAATTCTTAAGAAAAGACCAAAACCCAGTACAAAAAAACAAAAATAGTTCAAGTAGATCACAGAAATGGAAATAGAAATGGGTCTGAATACTTGAGAAGATACTCAATCTTACTCATAATTTACAATGTGTAAATTAGCTCCACAAGGAGATGCTATCTTTCACCTATCAGAATGACAAAGATAAATAAGTTAGGGAAAATAATTATTGCAGAGTGTAAGAATTTTACTTTTTGTTCATAAGTATAAACAAAAATAAAATTTATTTTTTGCAGAAATCCCATTACGTTATTCATAATATTTATATTTCTACAGGCTTTCCAGGTACTACAAGATATGCTGATCTCCACGTCATCTTGCTTAAAACCTATTTTCCTTTTGGTTGAATATTAATTATTTTGTGCTTTAATCTGCATGCTTCTTTGTTACCAGCATGTTACAGTGTATCTCAGATTTGCAAACCTGGGTCAAGGTCTCAAAGGGGATTCATTGAAGCAGTGTATTATCACCACAGTTTGGGGGAAAATGTTAATCTAATCATACTAGAATTAGTGAAACTGTCATTATGGCAACTTCCCTCAGGTTGCCATAAATGCACAAAAACAAAGTGCAAATAGAAAGTAAAATGATGAATATTAGAAAGTCTAATTTTATTTGGATAAGTAATCAATTTTGCCCATTTTCAATTTGACAACCGTATGAAGCATTATCAAGTAGCATTAGGAAGCCATTCAAAGTTATGCATCTTTGACAACAAAACAGGGGATCCCCACTAGTAAGCAAATTGATATCTTCCCAGAATGAGTACAAAATGTTTTCCAGTATCAAATTTATCAATTTCATGACAAACAGAAAAACTGAAAATACAGAAGCATCATTCAAAGTTGTACTCTGTAGAAAATGCAAATTTAAGTCATAGTATTGCCAAACAGATCAATAAACTGAGCACAGAATTGATGATGACAATTGTGTGCAAAAGTAAAGTAGAAAAAGCAGTAGGTTTGTTTTCAAAGAATAGTTCTGGATAGAACACAGCGTAATATTCAGTATAAGTGAACAATGGCTACCACTCTGTTGATGGTGACAGACACTTGACTTTACAACTGTACAAATGTATAAACCTGGTCTTGATGTATGTGCAGTGTGTGTGTGTACATATATATATATGTATATATATATGAATCATTTTTATGGTATCCTCTTAAAACATTTACTCTAAAAAGCACAAATTATACAAAAGACTTGATTCCAAAAAACCATTTTCTGAGCTGTGATGGAGGCTGGAAACACATCAGCACTGAGTACGGAACTATATGTGCTGCCTGGAGAGAAACTGCTGTAAATGAAATATTGCCCTTAAATGTAAATACACACAGTGCTTCCTGCAAACAGAATGGTAGACAGTCAACGGCATGCCTCCTGACCTAGATTCTCTGTTGAAGAACATAGTGAAAATGATGAATGTATTTAATTGCAGATACTGTGCCTTTTCTTCAATTTGGCATCTCAAGAAACCCACTAATTGTACAATATATTTTCACAGTAAAATACTATTTCTCTCCAGATCAAAGATGACAATTCACTGAGCACTTTCTACATAGCAGGCATTCTACTTGATTCATCTAATTCTCATTAATTCTCATTGTTTCATTTACTTCTCACCACAAGCCTTACATGGAAGGTATTGTTCCTATTTTTAGTAAGTCAACAAATACTTCAAAAAGTTACGTAATTGACACTTTGCTTTTTCAAATCTAACTTGGACGTTAAACGATTTCTTTTTTATTACACTCAGTAAATTAACTAAATGCAGTGTGCACTTTATTTTATGGTGAGTACATCACAAACCTCTTTAATAGCCATTATAGTCTTCTACTGTACCTGATATTATGTAAGTAAAAGTATGTAGAATACAAGGTGAGACTAAAAATTTTGCTTCATAGATGAATGAAAAATACATTACAGAGAGGGGGAGAGAGAGATTCTGCTATACATGGAAAAAAAACATATTCTCAGACATACTTCAGAAAATTTTTAAATTGACGATGGAAATCCTGACCTCAATAAATATCAATAAAATTTCAGATAATCAGTGTCATGTATATAATCTCTATCACATCACAATTAATTTAGAGGGCAATAAAAAAATGCATAATAAACACTCAACTTTTGGAAATTTTAAAACACATTTCAAATAACTATTGAGCCAAATAGATTAGAATAATGAGATAATTAGATAAATGATATCAAAACACCATAAAACACACTAATTTTGCAATAAAGTAAACGAGGTACTTAGCTTTGCTTCTTATACTAGAAAAAAAATAAATTAATTAAACATCCAAATTAAGGAATTGTACAAGGAACAATTTAATAATCTATATGCAGTAGATTACAGTGGGCCACAGATTCTCTTATATTCCTCCCATGGAGGGAGGAGGAAGTGGATATGGGAGTTGGGGGGCAGGTATCTGTACCCCAGTCCTTTCAATCTGTGCTGGTTATAACTTCTTTGATCATTAGAATAATGTCAAAATGAATATGTGCAAGCTTCTTGTCTTGGAGCACTGAGACACCATTTAAGAAGTCCAACTACTGGGGGTACCTTGGTGGCTCAGTAGGTAAGCATCTGACTTTTGGTTTCAGCTCAGGTCATGATCTCACAGTTCATGGGTTCAAGCCCTCTCTCTCTCTCTCTCTCTCACACACACACAAAATAAATAAAAATAAACTTTGAACAAAAAAGAAAAAAAGACATCCAACAAGCTTGCTGGAGATCCACATGGAGAGGCCCTCAAACTACAGGGAGAGGAAGAGACGTTTGGGTGCACTCAGCCTTCCAGCTGCCATTTGAACCTCTAGAAAATACCAGCCATCAAATGAATACCAAGTGACCACAGGCAACACATTATGGAGAAGAAAAATCCAGTCAAGCCCTTCCCAAATTCCTGACTCACATGCTCAGGCACAAATTGAATCTTAAGCCACTAAGATTTAGGGTGATTTGTTACACAGAAATAAGTAATTGTAACAGAAATTAGTTCCTAGAAGTAAAGTCCTGCCATGTCAAAAACCAAAAACATGTGGCAACGACGTTAGGAACTAGCAGCAGGCAGAATTTGGAACAGCTTTGAACACTCTATTAACAGAAGCTGAGAGGGTTCCCAGGCCATATCAGTGATGATGGAAAGAGTGGGGAAAGAGATTCTACATTTTGGAATATCTACCTCCCCAAGTTTTTTATCTAATGTCTTTTATCCAGTCACAGTTTCCTGAGTGACATTTTTTCTTGTTTACTGTTCTCTTCCCTGGCCTGCAAAACCTACCACTTAGCTTTGTGTCACTACTCTCCTACTCAGAAAGGCTTGGCTTCTTTGCCTGCTGTTGGCCAATATTGGGTGAAAACTCAAAATGAGCCAAATAGCCTGTTAGTGACAATATTTAATCCTCACTCATTCTATTTCCACAGAGACAGAAATGATTTGTGCTCTACTGACCAGGAGCAAACAGTCTGACTCTCTCCTGCCCTTCTTCATTCCTTCCCAAGGAGGAAAAGGTGACTTCATGGGTTGGTAAATTGAAAGAAGGAGCTCAACTTAGTCCCTCTAGATTCTCTCTTTCATGCCTTTCTGCCTGGAAAGATTGTTGTGTGATAAGCGTAGCTGGAAAAATTATACTGTTTAAGGGGAGGTTTGCTGAGGTTTTTCTCATTTAGTTGTCAGGTATGATTGGGGAAGCAGAAGATATTTATACCTTATTCCCCCAAATTTAAAACTTTACCTGTACCTTAGCTAGGGAAACCTGTTCACTTGTCTAAACCTATATCCACTCAATCACATTTCAGAAGACAAATTTTTAACCATGTAAACTTATGGTATCTTTGAACACTGTGAAAATATATGCATAATCTTGTATTCATTAGTATTTTTTTTATGAGAGGGTCAAAAGTTTGCTTTCATAAGATTTCCAAGAGGTCCATAACCTAATACTGGTTAACAACTATTGCTCTTGAAATAGCCTGCCGAGCATCTTTTTCCCATCTGCCCCCTGCCAGCACCCACACCCTCCAAGCACCTAATTCTTAATTAATTGCAGGAATAAGGAAATCTTATCATGTTTAGAGGATTCTTTGGCATTTGCTTTTAAGGATCATCATTTTGAAATATCAAGGTATCTCAAATTTATGAAAAACATAAGGAACAATTGGAAGAGGATTATCCTTAAAAAAGCAAAATATGGAAATGATCAACTACAAGATAAAAGCCTTGGAAACAGATGTGTACCAAACTTCACACTTTTTCACAGTTGAGAGAGGTAATATGGCACACATATTTTCTATGACCCAATGCCCTCAACAAGGTCTAGAGCAGTATTCCACGATCAGATATACAGTATTCCTGCAGCAAAACATGAATATTCACTCTAAGGGGTAGAGACATAACATTACTGCCACCGCACGTTAGCTAGGATTTTGCTATATGAGTTATGAATACTTGTTTTTATAGTGGTTTTGAGTGAACATATGGATAAAGGGATTGTAAATCTGTAACACCATCATCGCCCTCGTTCAGTCTCCTCCCAGCCTAAACTAAATAATTCTACTTTCTTACATATTTCTTGGAAAATCTGTCTGTCATCATCTTTAATCATCTCCATAGCTGTCCTTTTCCAGCATAATCCGACAATCAAACCCAGAACACTGTACATTATTACGTAGTGGGGTCATGATGGAAGATTACTTTTGGCCTCCTAGGCCTTTAATGATACCCAAATAGCTTTATAGTCAACTTTCAGTCGCTTCAGGGATAATCCAATCTATTTCTGCATCACTCTTCCTAGAACTTGATTATTAATCCCTGATCTAAACTCTAGTCTCCAAACATCCACAGAAGTCATCTTGTTCTTACAGCTTGGAAATAGGCCCAGTGATGCTTTTATCCTACAACAAAATGAGCTGTCCAAAAACAGAACAGGCTGTCTTTGAGCATAATGAGTTCCCTTTTATCAGAGGTGTTCCGGGCAGAAGCTAGACAATATAGTGAGTGTGCTTATAATAATGAATAATACTGAACAATAAACATAAAACAATAAAAGAAGTTCATTTAATTGTGTAATTGCACATTTCATCTTACAAACCCACTTATACAGAGTTCATAACTAAGCCTTATTCCACATGCTCAAAGTTGTTAACCAGTACTTGGGCAAGTGAAAATCTATGATCTCAATTCTTTTGTTGCCTGCAGGAAGAATGAGCTTCCTATTTGTTTTTTTTTTTTTTTAATATGAAATTTATTGTCAAACTGGCTTCCAGACAACAGCCAGTGCACATCCCAACAGGTGCCCTCCTCAGTGCCCATCACCCACTTTCCCCTCCCTCCCAGGCATTTTCCTCAATTTTGAAATCATTTTAAAAGATAGTTGGATTTTTAAGACAAAAATAATAATTTATTACCTATAACATATGCACCAGTCAAATGTATGGCAATAATAGCACAAATAATTATAATGCTATGAAACTATAAATCGATTACAGAAAAATATCTAGAAAATTCCTAAATATTTGGAAATTAAATAGCATACTTCTAATAACCCATGCTTCAAAGAAGTAGCCACAAGAGAAATTAGAAAATAAAAGCATAAAACATGAACATGAAAATACAGAATATCAAAGATACAAAAATGTGTGCAAAAATAGCTAACATGGTATTTAAAACATAATCTAGGAACACCTGGGTGGCTCAGTCTGTTAGGCCTTTTACTTTGGCTCAGGTTGTCATCTCACTGTTCATGAGTTCAAGCACCACACTGGACTCTCTGTTGTTAGTGCAGAGTCCTCTTGGGATCGTCTGTCTCCTTCTCTTTCTGCCCCTTCCCTGCTCACTCACTCGCTCTCACTCTCTCTCTCAAAAATAGCATAAAAAAAGAGCCTGATAAATCCCTTAAAAAAAATCTATAGCTTTGAACACATATAAGGAAAGAAGAAAGAACTTACAGTATTAAAGATTTAACTTAAGAAATTAGAGAATGTAAAGAAACTTAAAGCCAAAGGAGGCAGAAATAAAGATATAAAAAAATTAAGAGCAGGAACCAATAAAATATAATACAGAAAATAGAGAAAAATCAATAAAACCAAAACTGTGATAAATAATCAAACAATCAAAAGAATAAAGATGAAAGAGAGCAATTATAAATATTAGTAAAGAAACACATCAGCACTAAATGCACACCTTATGCCTGACCCTGATAATGGATCTGGACCTGGTAAGCATTCTTCCTTTTCTTGCCTCCAACCAACAATGTTAAACCTTGTCATCAGAGGGCACTGGAGGGACACTGAAGGGCGAGGGATTTTCTCCTCAGGGTTTTGGTGAGGGTGCCACCACAGACCCTTACTCAGTACTTTTTCCTCACTGCTATTTCACACAATCTCTCTAATAATATGTTCCATAAGAACACAGCTTTCTCCAGAATTTGCTACCCTCCACCCCACCCATCCCAGTGCTTTCTCTAGCTCTCTATTCCAGCATTGTCCACAGTGGAGCTGGGAGCTGAGGGCAGTCTGGGTATGTGCTCAGCCCCAGCCCCTCTCCTTAGTCCAATGTCTATGCACCCACACAGGAGGCTGTATGAGGCTGGAGGTGTAATAAGTCCTAGTCGGACCTTCTCCTGGGCCACACTGGCTGGAGTTCTGCACACAAGTACATTGTGTTTTTGCACACAGCAGCCTCTCCAGCAGCCAGTACCACCCAGTGCCCAACAACTTCCCAGCTTCCCAGTACCAAGTAAGTTTTAAGACATTTGGCCTTTTAGTGGGTGGTCTCCCTTGACTTCCTAGAGGGCAGATTTCCAGCAAGTCTCACCACTAAGGCAGTTAGCAGCCTCCCTACCCAGTGAGCCAAGATGGTGCCATTTCCAATGAGGTGTGGATCTTGGGATCTATGTGCTTTCTAGTTAAGTGGTTGCCCTTTATTTCAGCTGTGCCTGCATTCTTTAGAATTTTCATTAAATCTCATTATGAGCTTCCTATTTGTACTTCTGGAGTTCTCGTGTCATAGGACCGCTCGTCCTCAAAAGGGGTATACAACTACAATCCATTTCAGTTCAAGACTCAGTATTTATTGCTACCTTGAATTATCTTCAATGAACTACTTGGAGCCTGTTGAGAAAAATTTACATGTATATATAAAAATGGAGAACACTAAGGATGACATAAGCATGTGTGAAATACTACTGTAAATGTCATACATAAGAATACATAGGAAATTCAAAGAAAAGAAGCAAGGCAGTTTGAGAAGTCTAGAGTCTTGATATGGTCTGGGTCATCGTAGGGCAAAATGGAGAATTAGAGTAATTACATTTGTAATTAGGAGACTAAACTTCATTAGTAATTACAAATACTTCTCCTCCCTCAATACTAACCTATTTACTTAATCAATGTTAATAAGCTGATATTTCTGTGTATATACAACACACACACAAACACACACACACACGCATACTCCTTTTCCATCTTTCTACATACTCATTAATATGTGGGCACTCAGGGGCACCTGGGTGGCTCAGTCAGGTAAGTGTCCACCTCTTGATTTTAGCTCAGGTCATGAACTCACAGATCGTGAGTTTGAGCCCCGCATCGGACTCTGCACCAGCAAATTGGAGCCTGCTTGGGATTCCCTCTCTCTGCCCCCTCCCTGCTCATGCATGTGTGTGCTCTCTCTCTCAAAAAAAAATAAATTTATTTAAGAAAATAAAATGTGGGTACTAAAACATAGGATTTTTTTTTTACAAAAACTGTATGCATTTGTTTTATTTTAATAATGTATAAATTCATTCACCAATGATTAACTAAGCATACTACGCGTTCCAGACAATGAGGATATAGCTGTGGATAATACAGATACAAATTATGCCTTCATGGAGCTCTCATTTCACATGTATCATGATTATCACTCAAGGTCAAAACATACTTATTTACGTCATTGGTTTTGAGGGGAGAGGGTGTTGTGTTTGTTTCTCTCAATTTTTTATTGTGAAAAAATAAACATATGACATAAAATTTACCCTCCCAACCATTTCCTAGCGTACAGTATAACAGTGTCAACCACACGCACACAGTTGTTCAAGAGATCCCCAGAACTCTCCCATACTGTGTAACTTAAACTCTACATGAAACTTTACAATCACCCAACAACTCCCTACCTCTTTCTACCCCCAGTGCCTGGAAACCATCATTTATGTTTTGTGTCTTTATCTAACTCATTGTTTTTTGTTTTTTGGTTTTTTTTTAATTTTCCCATGGTGTTTTATTAATTTTTTTTTCAACGTTTATTTATTTTTGGGACAGAGAGAGACAGAGCATGAACGGGGGAGGGGCAGAGAGAGAAGGAGACACAGAATTGGAAACAGGCTCCAGGCTCCGAGCCATCAGCACAGAGCCTGACGCGGGGCTCGAACTCACGGACCGCGAGATCGTGACCTGGCTGAAGTCGGATGCTTAACCGACTGCGCCACCCAGGCGCCCCCTAACTCATTGTTTTTAATAGCTGTCTAGTTCTCTAGTATTTATGTGCTATTCTTATAAATACATATAAATGACAGATATTGTATGGTTATATAAAAAGACATTTAGAGTAATATAGATAATCCTAACCCACAAAAGATGTTTTTATTATGCTTAGATATTTGCTCTGTCTGGAATATATTTTTAGAAATGACATGCAGTATTGGTTCAAATTTCTTTTCTTATGGGTGGATGGATCACTGTGTTAGCATGGCCTATTAAATAAGTCTCTGTCTAGTGAATTGAAAAAAACAACACTGTCTTACATTAAGTTATCAAATATTCTTTAACCTGTTTCTAAACTCTCTATTCTTCTCCAGAAATCTGTATGTCAAATTCTGTATCAAAAAATACTAGTTTATTACGGTAGCTTGACAATGTATTTTAACACCTGGTAAAGCAAATCCGCATTGGTCACTCTGTTTATAAAATACTCATGGGTATTCTTAGTTATTATCCCATTTGAAATTTGAGACAATTTTATCCAGTTCTAAAATTAAACCATTTTGAGTGTTATTAGAATTACACTAAAGTAATATGTAAATTTGGAAACACTGATATTTCCATATTCTAGCTTCCTGTTAAAATATATATTGTATTGTTTCATTTGATTACATCATGTTTCATGTCCTTGCATAGTATTTTCTCATAGAACCTTTAACTTATTTATTAATTTACCCCTAAACATGTTTAATCCCCTATAACAAATACAAATTTTTTGTAGTTTTAGAGGAAAGCAATAGATTAGTGTATATTTCTCTATCCAACCACCTTCCTTGTTCTCTTATAAATTACAGTCATTTAGTAAACTGTCAACAGTTTCTTAGTTATTATGAATTACTTCTTTCAGCAATTATAACACATGTCATTTTGGAGACTTATTGAGTTTATTGTGATTCCAAAACAAGGTTAAATCATACTGATGGTAGAAAACATTGTCTTTTTTCTGGATTTTAGTAGAAATGGCTTTATTATTGTACCTTTCATATGTTATTTATTCTTAGTGCATAGAAAAAAGTTTTATCATATTTATTTATTTTCCTTATTATTATTATTTAAGTTTCTCTTTATTATTTTTTAGAGAGACAATTATTATTTAGAGATTTATTATTTTTTAGAAGGGCTGAGGGGGGTGCTCAGCACAGAGCCCTATGCAGGACTCGATACCATGACCGTGGGATCATGACCTGAGGTGAAATCAAGAGTTGGAGGCTCATCCAACTAAGCCACCCAAGTGCTGACCCTAAGTTTCACTTTAGATCAAATTCTTTGCTACAGCTTATTAAACCTTCTTTTCTTTAAATGGATGGGATACTCCATGTAAACTTTATATAAGCATAAAAGTTTTTTTTTCTAATTTACAGACATAATGCATTATGTTGATAGCCTAATGTATTCCTGAAATAATCTATGTATTGTTCTTTTAACACCCTGTTGAATTTGATTTACTATTCAAGATTTGTATCTGTATATGTATGTGAGATTAGTTCAGAGTTTTATTTTATACTACCTTTATTAAGATTTGGTACTGAAATTATGTTTGCTTTATAAAATTAAGTTGATTTTCACCACTTCCATGTTTTGCAATAGTTTTCAGTTATTAGAGGCCATAAATAACTCATGTTTTAAAACCATAGGAGCATAATGTCTAATGACACATTTACATAACCTTTCCTATGTTGATGAATCAAGACTAATAGATCTAAGAAGATACTTTAAAATAAATATCCTGGATGTCTCAGTTCATTAAGGCCAGCTCTTGATTTCAGCTCAGGTCATGATCTCACAGTTAGTGAGATTGAGCCACACATGAGCTCTGCACTAACAGTACAGAGAGTGCTTTGGATTCTCTCTCTCCTTCTCTCTCTGCCCCTCCCCCACTCCCTTTCCCACTCTTTCTCTCTCTTAAAATAAGTAAATATTTTAAAAATAAAATAAAAATAAAATAAATCGAATGCAGAATATGAGTGCCATGAAAATAAACTAAAATGTCAATATTTTATTACAGTCAGTGTGTAAAAAGACAAACTTCCCACAAAACATCTAATAACTCCTGAAATCCAATCCAATTTTATGAATCATACAGTTTGTGGTAAGTAGCCTCTAAAATGGTGCTTATAGAATTTGCTCTCCTTGAGGGAGCAGAAGTGAGCATCTCACTTCTAATGAACAGAATACAGAAAGGTAATGAGAAACTCCTTCTAAGAGTAGGTTACAAAGAGACAGGCTGGCATCTGGCACAACTTCTCTCTCTCTCTCTCTCTCTCTCTCTCTCTCTCTCTCTCTCTCTCTCCTCCCTCTCCCACACTGTGGGAAAGGCAAGCTGCCACGTTGTGAACTGCCCTATGGAAAAACTCAAAGAATGAGGAACTGCTGTCTTTGGCCAACAGCCAGCAAGGACTTGAGGCCTGTTAATAGTCATGTTAGGAAGATGCAACAAGCTTTCAGTGGTCCTTAAAACATTTCTCTGGTAAATAGAGTATTTATGTTCTGATTTCCCATGCCAAAATGATAAAGTTATACATTTTACAGAGGGAGATTTTTTACTAAATTTCAATGAATATGTGGCTTGACTAATTCTACTTTTTTTTTTAATTTTTTTTTAAATGTTAATTCATTTTTGAGACAGGGACAGACAGAGCATGAACGGGGGAGGGTCAGAGAGAGAGGGAGACACAGAATCTGAAACAGGCTCCAGGCTCTGAGCTGTCAGCACAAAGCCCGATGCGGGGCTTGAACTCACGGACTGTAAGATCATGACCTGAGCCGAAGTCGGACGCTTAACCAACTGAGCCACCCAGGTGCCCCTACGTTTTTTTTTTTTATTATGGATACTTAACACCCATCAGTTTTATCACCATTTTCTTGAGCGTAATCTCTTACAAAAATAATTCCTTTTCTCAGCAGCTGAAAAGCCAAAGGTGAAAGCAAGTTTTGCTATCCCTCTACAGTAGAACGATGATGGTGAAATGCCAACACCAGGGCTTCCTGTCTAGTTACAATAACCTGAGAAACACTGAGGCAAAAAAGCAGCATTCAGGAGGAAAATCCTTTTTCTGCCCTTTCCCTGTTGACTTCTCAGCACCACAGATGCTGGCACACGCACACACACACACACACACAGAGTTCTAACAACCCAGTATGCTGCAGAATTTGGCGTGCCTCGAAAAAGTTAAATGCATCTGACTAATGAGAATGTTACTTTTATATTTGTTTGCCCAAAACAGAGACAGTAGAACCACATTTGCACCATTTTTTTTTCTTTAATGAGAAGGAGAATTTTAATGAGATTCGGTTTCACTTCTTGATGTCAGCCAGTGTGTGATCTCTTATCGTAGCCTTGGTCTGATTCCAGTTGGCAAGAGAGCAATGAAAGGCAGAAAAAGAGTAGCCCGTCTCAGTAAACAGGATGCTTTAAGAAAGTGAAGTCTATAGAGAATGATAGAAGGAATTTGATCACCCACCCTACCTTATTATTTAATCTAGTACTTTCTCCTAAACTATCCTGAAATATTAACAATTTAAAAGTTGAATGTTTGACACTCAAATGTTAAAAACACAACCTAATTTCTAAAAGATGATCACATTTTCAGATTAATGAGGCGATTTATAGTTCCCCAATTTTTCTCAAGAAAATTAAAAACAAAATAACAGTTTTACATTTTACATTTAATTGGCCTAAAATTATACCAGCCTCTGCTGTTACCCTATCATATGACTAGAAATCCATCTCCAATCTCTAGAAAATCTGTCATTAATCCACATATATTATATAGGTGCAGACAGGAGCAAATCAAGGGAAAGAAGCAAGTGTGAAAGAAGCACAATCTCTTTCCCTAAGCATATCAAAAATCTTTAGTGGCACTGTGGAATGACTATGAGTGTCTGCTGTGAGATTTCACGGAGGATGTGCAGTATGATAGAAAGAAAATCACTAATTTTGCTTTGCCATGCTATTCTGCAAAGGATAAGAGCAAGAAATAGGAAAAAAATGGATATTTAAAGCCTTTTGCCCCAGAGCATGTCTACCTTTCATATCATCAGTTTAACTGATTCTATCTCATAGCTGAATTCCCTGGCTTATAGAAATAGCCAAAATTTAAAGACTTGGTTGAATTGTATGCTACGTGATCTTATCCAAATGACTTTTCTTAAATTTGTCTCAGGGCTTAAAGGACAGTTGCTTAGTAAGCAATATATGAATGCAAAAGTCTGGAACTTAAATCTAGTCTCATAGAAGAAGTTTCTCCCAAATGAGGGGGCACTTTTCTTTATCAGGCACACTGACAAAATACAGCCCTGTTAATTCAGCAAACAAAGATGTTGTACCTCCTAGGAGAGAAATATAAAAACTGCAGAGGATGAGAATTTCCATGTGGATATAAACCTGAGCAGACAGCCTTCATACGAGCTGGCTGGCCAGCCTTCCCCCGCTATGGTATTGCTAGCCATGGCCACTTTGCCTGTTAACCAAGTAATGAAGATTTAAGAAGCAAATAAATTCAAGCAAGCAAACAATTAGTCAGTTAATAAATATGCTCTAAACCCTTGAAGAGCTCAGCACTGTGCTGGATACCCAGGCAGACATAGACAAAGAACAAAATCTCAAGAAACTTGCAATTACCCAATAGAAAAAGACATGCTCTTGACCAAGAAAGATAAATTATGAGTTACTAAGGAGAAATAAAAAAAAAACCTTCAGACTGTGGTGTGACTTTATAACTTTAGACAAATCAGTGAACTCTGGGTCTCTATCTCCTCAAATAGAAATCAAGGAGGGTGAACTAAATTATTTCTCTTAAAGATGTAATGAGTCCGTGAATTAAGTTATAAATTATATGTCCCTGAATGGGAACAGGGTTACATAATATTTAAGTATTCAAACTCTAGTTAAAACCATCTTGGCTCAAATCCTGACCCTATCACTTATGGTGAGAAGTTGAATAAGGAACTTAATGTTGTTAACCCTAAATTTCCTAAGCCTCTCCTGTTGCTACTCCTTGTTTGGACGCAAAGGTTTCTCATACTATAAAGATTATTAGTATCACTGCTATTAGTGAAATCAAAGAGCTTACTGAGGAGACTGCGTTTCAAGTTGTGTATGCATCTGGGTAATCAGAGCAATGTCGACGTATTCCGGATAATCCGAGGAAATGTTGAGGGAAACATGTTATGTTGAAGCCTACAAATATAACTGTGAAGTGGATTTTTTGCTCTGGTATTATCAAGAGTATATCCTGAGAATAAGGGAAAACAGTGAACAAAACCTCCTATGACAGCAAACACTGCCCCTATTGATAATACGTAATGGAAGTGTGCTGCTACACAGTACATGTAATGAAGAACAATATCTAATGAAGAGTTGCTAGTACAATGCCTGTTAGGCCCCCTGCAGTAAATAAAGCCCAAGGCTCATAATACATTGGGGATCATTTAATATTTCCTCCATGAAGGGTGGCAAGTCAGCTGAATACTTTTACCCCAGTAGGGATGGCAATAATTATAATGGCTGATGTAAAGTATGCTTGTGTGACGTCTGTTCCCACAGTGAACATATGATGGGCTCATACAATGAAATCTAGGAAACCAATGGATATTATTGCCCCAGATTATTCCCATATAACCAAAGGGTTCCTTTTTTGCCTGAATATTGTCACCTATTGGTAACAATATGTGAAATTATTCCACAACTTGGTAGAATTAGAATATAGATTTCTGGGTGTCCAAAGAATCAGAGTAAGTGTTGACATAAGATGGGATCTCCTCCCCCAGCAGGATCAAAGAAAGTAGTATTTAGGTTTATGTCTGTCAGTAACACAGTAATTCCACCTGCTAATACTGGTAGCGATAGGAGTAACAGGACGGCAGTAATTAGGCCAGATCAGACAAACGGGGGTGTCTGGTATTGAGATATTGCAGGGGGTTTTACGTTAATGATTGTAGTAATGAAGTTAGTAGCACCTAAAATTAAAGAAACACCTGCAAGCTGCAAGGAAAAAATGGTGAGGTCCACAGATGCTTCTGCATGGGCTAGGTTGACAGCTAGAGGAGGACGTACGGTTCATCTGGTTCCTGCACAGGCCTCTGCTATTGATGATGCAAGTAAGAGTAGGAAGGATGGGGGAAGAAGTCAGAAGCTTGTATTAATTATTCGAGGGAACGCTGTATGAGATGCTCCAATTATTAATGGCAACAATCAGTTCCCAAAGCCCCCGATGATGATTGGTATTACCATAAAGAAGATTATTACCAATGCATGAACAGTGACAATTACATTAAAGATCTGATCATCTCCTAGTAGAGTGCAGGGTTGGCTGAGTTCAGCTCGAATTAAAAGGCTAAGGATGGTTCCTGGGTCGTCTGGGTGGCTCAGTTGGTTAAGTGACCGACTTCGGCTCAGGTCAGGATCTCACGGTTGGTGAGTTCGAGCCCCGCGTTGGGCTCTGTGCTGACAGCTCAGAGCCTGGAGTCTGCTTCGGACTCAGTGTCTCCCGATCTCTCTGCCCCTCCCCTGCTCACGCTCTGTGTCTCTCTATCAATGATAAACAAAAACTTTAAAAAAAAAAAAAAAGAAGGCTAAGGGTGGTTCCTACTATGCCAGCTCAGGCACCAAATAGGAGGTAGAGAGTGCCAATATCTTTGTGGTTAGTGGAAAATAGTCAGCGGTTTATGAACATAGGTAAAATAGCTGAGTAAAGCATTAGACTGTAATTTCCTATTGCTGTGAAACAAACCATCCAAAATCCAATGGCTTAAAACAATAACCATGCATTATTCTTGGAGTCTATGGAACATATGGGTGTTTTGGTTAGTGTCAGCTGGGCTCACTGTTACATCCACAATTAGTTGTGTATTGAACAGGCAGCTCTCTTACAAGTTTGGGGGTTAGCTGGTATAATCTGGCCTAAGATGGTCCTAGCGAGGACACTTGGCCTCTCTTCCACATGGATCTCATCATCCAACAGCTAGTCCAGGTTTCTTCACATGACAGTGGTGGAGCTCCAAGAGAAAGGACCCTTGAGGCCTTCACTCAGAACCAGCACACTGCCAACTCAAGTACATTCTGTAGTCCAAAGCAAAATGTACGGTCCTAGATTTGAGAGATGGAGAAATAAACTTCACTTCTTGGTAGGAAAATAGATGTGCATACCTGAGAGAGGGGTGAGACTGGGAGAGTATTAAAGAATCAAGGCTGTATTTCCAATTGATCTACTACTTTCATTAAAGTACTTAAAGTGCTTGGTGCTTAAGTAAACATCAGTCATTGCCATTACAAGTTGAAGCAGAATTCAGAAGTTAAAATCATCAAAAGCTGTGTATCTATATGGTATTAAAGCTAGACGCTCTTAAATTAGTAAGGAACAGTTTTTGCTAGAATGTGAAGTGGGCAACAGAAAACAGAATGTTTGAGTGAGGAGTTGGGAAGACTTGACAATGTAGGGCTTAGTAACCGATGTTGGAGGTGTACTGGGACTATCAGAAAGGAAAGGTAGACCTTAATAGGGTCCATGAGCTTGGGGGTCTGTGACCGTCTCTACTAAATTAGAGTTCTAAACTGCCAACTTGTCCTCTGTTCTTTTAAGTACCTGGATTAAGAAAGGAAAGCAAACAAGGCTGAAGACTATCTGTTTACTAAGCAGTCTAGATTAATTCAGAGCTAATAATTAAAGGTGAGACCCTATATTAGCTGTAGATAAGTAATAGCTACTCCAAAAAGTAAATGTGGACAATGCAAAGAGATACACTCCAAGACCTCCTAAAAGAAATGTCCATGTTTGTGGTCTGCTACTAATGACTTTAATGGGAGGATTTTCAGGTCATAGAGGAAAAAATCTGGAAGAAGAAAAGCTTTTCCATACCTCCCTCCAGTAACAGTATGGACTAATTCTAGGAACCAACCAAGTTGTGTGCATTTTTTTTTCATCAATACTCAGCAACATATTGTGAGGGTTGGGGACAGAAAGAGAAAATGACCAAGCACAGCAAAATTCCTTTGACTAGATTCCATTATACAATCAATAATTTTTAAACATCATTTATATTCAATTCCATACAGGGTCTATTGTTACTCCACACATAAATATGGTAGAATTTATGTGCTTCAGGTACAGAAAACACTAGGAATGATGGACAATACTGTGGACATTGATAATCCCTCAATACGAACAACATCTAACAAGTTGTAGTAACCAGAAATGCTTGTTTTATCAAAATTGGGCACTGTACCAAATTTCCAATTATAACTCTGCTTATGTGTAGTCCAGTACAGAGGACTAAAATCAGGGTTTACAGATAGGGATCCTGGGTTTACGTACTGGCTCTCATGCTAAACAGGCCATGGAAAAGTATTTTTACTTCTTTAGGGCTCAGTTTGTTTATCTGTAAATGAGGGATCA
This sequence comes from Herpailurus yagouaroundi, assembly GCF_014898765.1. Classification (NCBI taxonomy): domain Eukaryota; kingdom Metazoa; phylum Chordata; class Mammalia; order Carnivora; family Felidae; genus Herpailurus; species Herpailurus yagouaroundi. Next base: position 109,537,671 of record NW_024412377.1, read on the forward strand.
GAAATACATATGTTACAGGTTTACTGTATTAAAAATGATAAAATTTGTTTTTAAACAATTATTTATTATAAATTGATATACAAATTTATTTAGCACCAAGTAAGTACCCAGCACTACACTCAGTACTAATAATTCAGAGACAAGGGGCACCAAAGTAGCTCAGTAGGATGAGCTTCCAACTCTTGATACTATAGCATGGGCTCAGGTCATGATCCCAGAGTCATGGGATGGAGCCCCATGTTGTACTCCATGCTAAGTATGGAGCTTGCTTGAGATTCTCTCTTTCTTCCCCTCTGTCCCTCTCCCACACATGTTATTTCTCGCTCTAAAATAAAAAAAAAATAATTTTAATTTTAAAAAATAGTTCAGAGATGAATAAAATATGGGCTCTGTCCTCAAGGAACTTAAATCCTATTTTGAGAAATGCTGATCATTAACTATAAAACAAAGTGCGATAAATGGTAACAAATTGTTATGAAAACCCAGAAGGAGAGGTTAATTAAGAAAGTAGGCAGATGGATGAGCCAAAAAAGATAACAAATAAGATGTAACATAAGAATTGGGCCTTAAAGAATGACTATAAATTTGCCTGACTAATCAGCTGAGAGAAAGGCAAACTCATCATGAACCTAAGTTAGGGGACAGGGAAAAGCACTTGGGGAACAGCAACATGGCCCTGTGTCTAAAGCGGGTAGTACCTGGAGAGTGTTATGCTAAGTGAAATAAGCCATACAGAGAAAGACAGATACCATATGTTTTCACTCTTCTGTGGATCCTGAGAAACTTAACAGGAACCCATGGGGGAGGGGAAGGAAAAAAAGAAGAGAGAGGTTAGAGTGGGAGACAGCCAAAGCATAAGAGACTCTTAAAAATTGAACAAACTGAGGGCTGATGGGGGGTGGGAGGGAGGGGCAGGTAGGTGATGGGTATTGAAGAGGGCATCTTTTGGGATGGGCACTGGGTGTTGTATGGAAACCAATCTAACAATAAATTTCATATATTTAAAAAAAAATTTTTTTAAAGTAGGTAGTACACGGGAACAAGAAGTGGTAGACAAGTTCTCAGACTGAAGGTGTGAGTTGTGCCCAATTATAAAACATCTCTTTGATGAGACAAGGGTCAGCATTGTGTTTGTTGGTCATATGAGGCCATCAGACTTTTTTGAGCAGAAAATAACAAAATAATGCCTTGATGTTAGGAAGACTGGTTTTGGTCTGTGTTTTTGTTTTTTTGAGACAGTATAAAGGACAAATTGAAAAACCTAAATTGGATATAAACGTGGGTTTTTTTTATCTTATTTTTTATGTTTTGGCATTAATCTGGAGAAGGAATGATGAGACATTGGGTAGAGCAAAAGACTGGGGCATGGTTGTTGGAAGAGAAGAGATGAATTTCAGAGCTATTTCTGTGGAAAGGAAGCTAACATTATAACTGATGGAACATAGAAAGTGAGAGAAATTAAAGATGACTCAGAGGCTTCTACCAAGGGAATTGTGTGTATAGTAGTCCCATTAACCAAGACACAATGTCCAGAAAGAAGGATGTATTTTGGAAAAGAAGAAGAGAATGAGTTCAGTTCAGGGTAAGTTGAGTTTAACAAGCCAGCAGGATATCCAGATGGAAATGTCCAGAAGGCTGGGCACAGATGCAAAGTGTGCAATTTACTTTTCCCTTCTTTCCTCCGCCGCAAAATGGATGGGATATTGCTTGCCACTTCTCTCCAAGGACCGTGGAGAGGATTAATGAGGCAGTGTTCACATTTATTCCACACCAAGGATCAATGAGAACTTGGCAAGTATTAGGTTGGAGTCCCATTATGTGAACTTGAAAATAAAGCAGCTTTGATATAAAAGTCATTGAGGGAGGAGAATGAAAACCTGCAAGACCACATTGGAGAATACGCTTGTACTTGAGGCAGCCAGGGCAGGCACAGCTTTGGTGGAGGTGGGCACTAGCTTGTTTCCAGCTGAAGGCAATGAAAGTGAACCAGCCTTCCTATTGTCTGCCCTTTCTTTTTAAATTCATTTGCAAAGCCACCAGGACTCAGCCCAAATGTGAGCTTAGGAATTAGTCATACAGAGCTCTTACAATACTTTCCAGTGAAACCCATTTCACATTTTCTCTCTTCTTCAATAAAAATGATTTCTGAAGCAAGCTACTGTTAGCTGCCTCTATTTTTTATATGAATAACTTTGTGTTGTCTATATGCTAGTGATTAATTAGCAACAATGAGGTCATCAAGAAACATTCTTGAGACCACTGCCAAGATAACAGCTCGAATCTGAAGTATTCCTTTTAAAAGCATGACCTCAGGCATAGAATTATGCCTGTTTATTAAACGCATAAAATGGGAAGGTTTCCTGTTTCCAGTTCAAAACTCTTTAATTCACAGATTTTCTTCCTCTTGCTACACTTCAGAGAGGGCAGAGAAACAAACACGGAATGAGGAATAGAGGATACAATTTTAAGAACATGTTCTGCGAGAGTTCAGACAGATCTGATTTTAAATTTGTCACTTACTGTGTGCCCTTCATTCTGGTCTTTCTGGGCCTCAGCGTCCTTATTTTTAGAGTGTAGTATCAGGAGGAATGAACTCTTGCCACTTGCTATCTGTGTGACCCAGTACGAATTATTGAACGTCATTCAGCTTCAGTCTTCTCCTCTATCAAATGGGGAGAATATTACCTGCCATAGTTTATGTAACAAGTGCATGAGAAGAAATTGGTCTTTAGTCTTGGGTCTGATACAGGGATATTGCTAAATAAATGGCAATTGTTATGCTGCTGCTGGTGGCACTACCAATGTGACAATATGAAGCAGACGGCTCACTGAAGAGCTTCAATAAAGGTAAAAATTAACTATGGCTTGTGAATAGGGTTATCACTACAAATAGGTCCTGTGTCATACAGGTGATAATATACAGCATGATTATTTTAAATAGGAAATGAAATCACCAAAGTACAGCCTTAGATGAATAAAACTACCATATTACCTGTTCTGCCTTGGTTTCAAATGAGGAAACATAGTAAGTTGTTAGGATATTTTAAAATATACAAAAATAGGGGCGCCTGGGTGGCTCAGTCAGTTAAGTGTCCAGCTATCGGCTCAGGTCATGATTTCGTAGTTTGTGAGTTCAAGATGCGCATCCGGCTCTGTGCTGACAGTTCCGAGCCTGGAGCCGGCTTTGGATTCTGTGTCTCCTTCTCTCTCTGCCCCTCCCCTGCTCATTCTCCCTCTCTCCCTCTCCCCCCGCCCCCATTTCTTTCTTTCTCTCTCTCTCTCTCTCTCAAAAATAAATAAATGTAAAAAAAATTTAAGTATATATATGAAAATAAAACAAAAATTTGGAACTTTTAAAAATGTATTATGCTAGAGCCAACTCATTCATTCTCAGTAGTGGTCTCTCAGATGCTCACAGCTAAGAGTCTTCAAAACAGGCCCAGAGACATTAGCCTCTCTTGGCCTCATCCTGGGAAAATGTCTGAATATTAGATGTAAATAATGCTGGGGGTATCCTCAATATTGAGGATATTCTCTGCTGAGAAAATCAGCAGAGAAGGAAGACAAAAATGGGTGTCTGGCAACTTCCATTCCAGTGGTTTTGGGAACAGATAGAGACTAGTGCAAACATCAGAGAGGCTTGCTTCGGTAGTAATTTTCTATCTTTCCTTGAAAAACAGATGGCTTCTTTTTTAGTATTGTATTTGCTGCCATGTTGGCACTTAATACTACCTAAACCTAATATTCATTAAAGGCAAGGTCATTTGAGAAAGAATCAAGAAAAAAGGCAAAGAATGGGATTACCTCCCCTTCCTTTCCTGATATTACAGGTTGCTGGACCTGAAACTAACCCGCCTTTGTCCTCTGAACCTAAATCCACTATTAATCAGGAATATATTTAAGGTTAAAATAGAGTCCCAATGTACAGCCTTGTATTTTTCCCATTACTTCTTACTTCTTAAGACTGCTCGTTCTGTGGGTGCTTGAGTGGCTCAGTCGGTTAAGCATCCGACTTCGGCTCAGGTCATGATCTCACGGTTTGTGAGTTTGAGCCGCATGTCAGGCCCTGTGCTGACAGCTCCAAGCCTGGAGCCTGCTTCTGATTCTGTGTCTCCTTCTCTCTCTGCCCCTTCCCCACGTGTGTTCTGTCTCCCTCTATCAAAAATAAATAAATGTAATAAAAAAATTTTAAAGACTGCTCATTCTGCATCATGAACCTAATTTCAGAGTTCCTCAAACATCCTCCACCATTGCCCTTCTCACTCCAGGATCCTAGGGTTATTTATTCATCCTGTGCCTCAGAGAAGGCAGTCTGCCTGTCTGTCTGTCTCCATCTGTCTGTCTGTCTATCTCTATCTCCTCCAGAAACAGGAACTTATTGTACTATGTCCACTAAAGCTATCTACTAAACTCCCTGGAAAAAGACTAATTGGTGTTAATGATGTAGGTTTTGCCTTTTTTTTTTTTAGAATTTGAGGAGAGTAATCTCTATTTCTCTTCTACTGTGTATTCATTCCCTTTTCCATATCCATTCTAAGGACAGATTTAAAGCAGAATAGTACCTATGAAAAAGGGGAAGAAAACTGTATTGTAATAAGCCCTTTTTATCATCTCCTTAAACCATACCACGGGCACCATGATTTATTCCATCTCTTGATAGAACCTGTGTTCATTAGAGGAAAGCAAAAGCTATCCGTAGGAAGAGCAATGGCTATAATTCCAGCCACATAAATTAGTTTCAAGGACCCTAATGCAAGTTATTGGATGTGTGTAAGAAACGTGCAGTGGAACAGAGGGATATTTATATTTATATATTTATACATATTTTAAGCCTGATATATTTATATCTGATATATATTTATATCTGATATATCTATATCAGATTTAAAATCAGTCTCATATTTGGGATGTGTACTTTGTTGTATCTGTTGTGAAAACTACTCTTCTACACAGGATGTCAACTGCTTCGATTAGCTAATCTATTACTTTGCTGGGTAGAGGAGTGAAGTAAACACTTAGAAATATTCATTTTGATTCCCACTGCTACCACCAATGTTTCAAGGTTAAGATGCTATCCTTTACTGTAGTACATTACTGCTATTAACGTTTTAACACTTTCAAAGGCAATTGTATACTTGGCCAATTAACTGCTATGGGGGATTGACCTTTCACCAGTTATGCTGAGAATTAATATAATGACACATAATTTTTGCCCTAGGGAATATCAGTGTTAGAAATGATTTGTGAAAATATAATTTCAGTTGACTGACTTTATTAAAATATAGCTGCCAAATTCTAGATATTATAAAAACATAAAGAAATATTCTTATTAAAGGTGAAAGTGACGGAAAAGAGCAAGAAGTGTGCAAATATTAGAGTGTTATCAAAATGTTTCTGAAAAAAATGTATTATAAAATTTTTCCATACCTGGTCCCCAAAATGGAATTTTGAGGCAGGTTAAGCAAACATCAAATGCAATAAAAACATTATACTAAGGATTACAGTAACAAAAAAATTGAAAATAAATGAAAGCCATGTGTCATTATGGTTAAGAACATAATCTTAAAGTGAGAAGTAGGTCATATAACTGGTTAGAAAAGATAGTGCTGAGATTCATGGCAGCCAAAGAAAAAAAGGAAATCATTTGCTCAGGGGGGACAATTTTACCTGGCATTAAACTCTGAGAGAAATGTACAAAAGTTTCTTTACATAAAGAATATTTTCCTAGCTATTGAGAAATGAATTAAGTAGCTGTTTCACAAAAGATAAGGAAAGTATATTCATGTTTTTTTGCAAATTTGTGACCAAAATAAAAAAAAAGCCAAGAAAATGCTAAAAGAATAGTTCTATTAAGAGTTTCATGGGGCACTTGGGTGGTTCAGTTGGTTAAGTGTCTGACTTCAGCTTAGGTCATGATCTCACAGTCCTTGAGTTTGAGCCCTGCATAGGGCTCTGTGGTGACAGCTCAGAGCCTGGATCCTGCTTGGGATTCTGTTCTCCTCTCTCTCTATCATTCCCCCACTTGTACTCTGTCTCTCTCAAAAATAAACATTAAAAATAAAAAATAAAAAAAAGAGTTTCTACCCAGCCCTAGGGTGCTTGGATGACTAAGTCAGTTGAGTGTCCAATTTCACCTCAGGTCATGATCTCCCAGTTCATGGGTTTGAGCCCCGTGTTGGGCTCTGTGCTGACAGTTCCCAGCCTGAAGCCTACTTCAGATTCTGGGTCCCCCTCTCTCTGCTCCTCTCCTGCTTATGCTCTGTCTCTCTCTCTCTCTGTCTCTCTCTCTCAAAACTAAATTTAAAAAAAAAGTTTCGGGGCGCCTGGGTGGCTCAGTCAGTTAAGCGTCCGACTTCGGCTCAGGTCATGATCTCACGGTCTGTGAGTTCGAGCCCCGCGTCAGGCTCTGTGCTGACAGCTCAGAGCCTGGAGCCTGTTTCAGATTCTGTGTCTCCCTCTCTCTCTGCCCCTCCCCTGTTCACGCTCTGTCTCTCTCTGTCTCAAAAATAAATAAACATTAAAAAAAAAATTTTTTTTAAAGTTTCTATGTGGGCATAAAATAATGCAATCTACAGCTGTTATTTCTTGTAGCCTAATTGATAAAAGGGGGGAATAAAGCTCTTATTTATTAAAGGGACCACCTCTCAATGTTTGAAACAAAAGCTTCATGGAATGTTTTGTAAGCAAGGGAGATCTATATCAATAGAGCTCAGTATTACTGATCAAAGCAAGATGATGATTTTATGAGGGTTTTGAGACACAGAGAGTTCAAGGACTGGTGGACTTTTGGAACCAACAATGATTAAGAATTAGGTGATCTTTAGTAGCTATGAAAGTGTCTAAAAGTGGAAGTATCTCAAGCTGTAGAATTGTCTCACAAGTCAGCCTAATGAAGCTACTGTCGATTAGCTGACCTTCACCTACGTGGTGATGGTCGCAAATTGGGCATTTTCCAGAAGTGTAGTTATAAAAGCAAGTTGTCAGGGAATGATCAGGACAGATCATAGGCACATGACTTTCTTGAGTATGGAGTATAGAAGTTTTTAGTCTTAGAGCAGAGAATCTACAAACGGACAGTTACCTCTCCCCCTTGTTGCCTCAGTTAAGACTTTTAAGGAACTCATTAGTAGTCAATTTGAGTTTTAGTTCTCACTGAGTCACTGATTAACAAATGTTCCATATTATTACAGGATATCAACATTGCTTTGGAGACCAGATGTGTAGGTGGTAAAGTTAGCATATTGTCGTAAAAAGTGAGGAATTTACATTGCTTTCCATATACTAGCAATGAACAGAGTTTGAAACTAAAAACACTAAACCATTTGCCCTACAACCAAATAATAATAGTAATTACAGCAACAAAACAATAATAAATCTTATACATAAATCTAAAAAACTTATAAGACCCATACAAGGAAAACTATAAAAGTGATGAAAGAAATTGAAGAAAAGTCTACACAAATTGAGCCACATTCCACATTCACAGATAGGAAAACTCAATACTGTTAGTATTTCAGAACTTTCCAACTTGATCTATATTATTCAATGTAATCCCAATCAAAATCCCAGTGAGTCATTTTGTGGATGTTGGCAAAGTGACTCTTACTAATGTTTATATGAAAGACAAAAGATCCAGAATATTGAAAGAGCCAACACAATATTGCAAAAGCAGAACAAAGTCTAAAGATTAACCCTACCCAAAGTCATGACTTCCTACAAAGTTACAGTAATCAAGACAGTATTGACAAAAGAATAGATGAATAGATCAGTGGGGCACAATCAAAAGCTCAGGAAGAGACACACACAAATTTAGTCAACTGGAGACAAGGTATTTTCAACAAGTGGTACTGGAACAACACGACATCCACATGCAAAAAAACAAAAACAAAAGCAAAAACAACACACGAATTTAGACAGAGAACTTTCACAAAAAGTACCTTAAAATGGATTATGGACCGGGGCGCCTGGGTGGCGCAGTCGGTTAGGCGTCCGACTTCAGCCAGGTCACGATCTCGCGGTCCGTGAGTTCGAGCCCTGTGTCAGGCTCTGCACTGATGGCTCAGAGCCTGGAGCCTGTTTCTGATTCTGTGTCTCCCTCTCCCTCTGCCCCTCCCCCATTCATGCTCTGTCTCTCTCTGTCCCAAAAATAAATAAACGTTGAAAAAAAAAATTAAAAAAAATAAATAAAATGGATTATGGACCTAAGCATAAAGGACAAAACTACAAAATCCCTAGAAGATAATATAAGAGAAAATCCAGGTAACCCTGGGTTTGGCAATGAGTTTTTAGATACATACTAAAAGCATGATCCATAAAAAAATTAATCAAGTTGGACTTTATTAAAATTACAAACTTCTATTCTGTGAAAGACACTGCTAAAAGAATTAAAAGACAAACAACAGAAACAACACACTGGGAGGAAATATTTGCAAAACACATATCTGGTAAATAATTTGTGTCCAAAATACAGAATGAATTTTTAAAATTCAACAAGTGTTTTTTTTTTTGTTTGTTTGTTTTCTTTGGGTAAATAGTGAGTACTAGAACGATTGGATCATACAGTATTTCTATTTTTGAAACAAACAACTCAATTTTTAAAATAAACAAAAGATATGGACTCCCCACCAAAGAATATATACCAATGACCATTAAGCATATGAAAAGTGTCATCCTAAGTCATTAGGGAAATGCAAATTAAAACCACAGTGATATGCCAATATGCAACTATTAGAATGATTAAAATCCAAAACAATGACAACATTAAATGCTACTGAGGTTGTGGAACAATAGGAACTCTCATTTATTGGTGCCCATGGAAAAATTCCCACAGTAGTATCCTCTCTAGCAAAGGCTTCAACACTTCAGAACTTACTCTTCTTATCACACTAAATATACACTTATCATATGATATAGCAATTATACTCTTTGATATTTAGTTAAAAACATCTACCTATACAAAAACCTACACACACATATTTCTGGCAACTTTATTTATAATAGCTGAAGCTTAAAAGCAACCAAGATGTCCTTGAGTAGGTAAATGAATAAACTGAGTACCTTAATATAATAGAATATTATTCAGCAATAAAAAGAAATGAGCTATCAAACCACAAAAAGACATTAAGGAGGAATCTTAAGTGTAGATTGCTTAAGTGAAAGATGACAGTCTGTAAAGGCTACCTATTATATGATAACAACTAGTGACATTTTGGAAAATATAAAACTATGGAGACAGTAAAAAGATCATTGGTGGCTAGGGACTTGGGGGAAGGGGCAAAAGAAATGAATAGGTGGAGCACAAAAAATTTTTAGGGCATTGAAACTATTCTGTATGATACTGTAATGGTGGACACATGATATTTATATGTATCAATTTTGTAGGCATTTATGAAAATCCATCATACAACACAAAGAGTAAACCCTAAAGTAAACTATGGGCTTTTAGTTATTAATAATGTATCAATATTAGTTCATCATGCATTAACAATGTGCCATTGTTAGCAAGGTGTTAATAATAGGAGAAACTGAGGAGGGAGGTTGTATGTGGTAGCTTTCTGTACTTTCTGCTTAATTTTTCTGTAAATATACAATTGCTTTAAAAATAAAGTCTATCAGTTAAAAAAGAAGTGAAAAATATGACTTGACTTCTTGCCCAAAGGAAAGTCATTCTATCCCCAAAGGGAAATAAGCTACTTATGTCAGAGTCAACAAGTAAAACAAAGCTCTTCTACCCCAGAACTAGACCCACAAATGTTTGGCCAAGTCATCTTTGACAAAGCAGGAAACAATATCCAATGGAAAAAAGACAGTCTCTTTAACAAATGGTGCTGGGAGAACTGGACAGCAACATGCAGAAGGTTGAAACTAGACCACTTTCTCACACCATTCACAAAAATAAACTCAAAATGGATCAAGGACCTGAATGTGAGACAGGAAACCATCAAAACCTTAGAGGAGAAAGCAGGAAAAGACCTCTCTGACCTCAGCCGTAGCAATCTCTTACTTGACACACCCCAAAGGCAAGGGATTTAAAAGCAAAAATGAACTACTGGGACCTTATGAAGATAAAAAGCTTCTGCACAGCAAAGGAAACAACCAACAAAACCAAAAGGCAACCAATGGAATGGGAAAAGATATTTGCAAATGACATATCGGACAAAGGGCTAGTATCCAAAATCTATAAAGAGCTCACCAAACTCCACACCCGAAAAACAAATAACCCAGTGAAGAAATGGGCAGAAAACATGAATAGACACTTCTCTAAAGAAGACATCCAGATGGCCAACAGGCACACGAAAAGATGCTCAACGTCGCTCCTCATCAGGGAAATACAAATCAAAACCACACTCAGATATCACCTCACGCCAGTCAGAGTGGCCAAAATGAACAAATCAGGAGGCTATAGATGCTGGAGAGGATGTGGAGAAATGGGAACCCTCTTGCACTGTTGGTGGGAATGCAAATTGGTGCAGCCACTCTGGAAAACAGTGTGGAGGTTCCTCAAAAAATTAAAAATAGACCTACCCTATGACCCAGAAGTAGCACTGCTAGGAATTTACCCAAGGGATAGAGGAGTACTGATGCATAGGGGCACTTGTACCCCAATGTTCATATCAGCACTCTCAACAATAGCCAAATTATGGAAAGAGTCTAAATGTCCCTCAACTGATGAATGGAAAGAAATTGTGGTTTATATACACAATGGAGTACTACGTGGCAATGAGAAAGAATGAAATATGGCCCTTTGTAGCAACATGGATGGAACTGCAGAGTGTTATGCTAAGTGAAATAAGCCATACAGAGAAAGACAGATACCATATGGTTTCACTCTTATGTGGATCCTGAGAAACTTAACAGAAACCCATGGGGGAGGGGAAGGGAAAAAAAAAAGAGGTTAGAGTGGGAGAGAGCCAAAGCATAAGAGACTCTCAAAAACTGAGAACAAACTGAGGGTTGATGGGGGGTGGGATGGAGGGGAGGGTGGGTGATGGGTATTGAGGAGGGCACATTTTGGGATGAGCACTGTATGGAAGGAAACCAATTTGACAATAAACTTCATATATTGAAAAAAAAAAAAAGGCAGATCATGTAAAACAATCATAGGTGAAGTATACTTGGACACATGGTATGCTGAAATATCCTGTCAGAGAGATGGGGAAAAGCAGAGACAAGTGTAAGATTGAGGCCAAGGATGAAATCACTGGGGCAAAGAGGACACTAGTACAAATTATCAAGTCCCAGATAGTACAAGAAAACAAAGTGAGCTGGATACTGATACACAAGCGGTAGAATCATGTGTTGAACATTGTGTGGGAGCACAGACATCTCAGGAACAGAGGCTGTCAAGTCATGTGGAGACCAGAAATCACATCCAGTACATGAAAAGGTGTACTGGGAAAGGCAAAGGAATAGGGCACCTAGTCCTACCTTCTGGAGTTCTAAGAATAGTCTCAAATCCCATTTGGACCGAGAGTGCAAACTACTTGCCATGGCTTTAGCAGTGTGTCCGTCACACGCAGTGGAAATACAGTCTATACAACCAAACCCATAAAATGCTGTGATTCCCTCCCCAACACCAGTCTCACTAGACATTTTGTGCATGTCCCAAACCACACTCTAGAAGGAAAAAAATGCCTATGACACTGTGTAATATTTTGGTCTCATCAGTTTTGGAATCAAGTGGAACTAAGCTTACAAGTAACAGACTTCGAGTACATCCTGCTAGGCTAAGCAGAGGGAGTGATTTTCTGAATCCCTGATGAGAAGAGTAGGCTCTGAAGTGTTGACACCTTGCTAGAGGATATGACTGAGTGGGACCTTTCCACAGTCAGCAGATAAGCCAAGAGCAGTGGGAGAGATGGCTCTGCAAAGGCTGGCGGGCTGGAAGGGAGGTAGGTATACACCAAGAGACTTCTCTTTATGGGTGTTCTGCCCAAAATACACTTTCAGTTGTTTTCAGACATTCTGACTCTTCCCACTGGAACCTGAGAATATCACCACTCTGAGTCCATGGATCTTCTGAAGTCAATTATTCCAACTATTTCAAAAGGGAGAATTCAAGGTACATGGTAAACAGGGGTTAAAGAGTGTGTGCATATATATCTGTCTGACAAAACATGCATCTCTAACTGAATATGGCCATCTTCCTCAATCATGAATGAATAGAAAAGGAAACATAAAATACAGCCATTACATTTTGATGCATCAACACTAGCATTTTCAGATGCCAAAGAGTTTTCTTCCAGAAATGATATATATCAAGCAGACTGATGAGTTTTCACAATCATAACATTTAACAAGGCCAAAAGCTCACTAATGATAGACATATCTCTTAATTCAATTCTATATGAAGATTTATAAAACCAGCTCAGTGTCTTTCCATAGAAAGCAATCAATATATGTTTACCAAATTGAATCAAATTGAATCATTTCACTGAAGTGGCTTGTACAAAGTAAATGCTCAATTTATTTATTTTTGTACTGATGTAAGAACTTCATTCTCATACACAGTAAAGTGACTTTGTAAAAGCAAAGGCTTAAGGTTATCTGAAATAACCTGTAAAAAGAAATAATCAAGTGTTGACAGTATAGTAAATGAATGAAGCCAGGTTTCTATAATCACAGAAAAATTTGACTAAGTATGAAATTCTATTCTACTTTTTTCCTGAGATCTGATATATGTCTTGTAATCTTCCAACTGAGACACACACATTTTATTACACTCTTATTTAGTCTGCTTGATTTAGAATTAACTTGTAAGCTATGTAACATGTGACAGCAAGGCTGTAATTATTTAATTAAGACACAACTAACAAACAAATGAAATATATAATTCAAAATAAAACACCTGTTTTCGTTCTCTGTATCTTGCCTCAGAATTGACTTTAAACAACTCAGCCAGTTTAATCACAGCCTACAATGGGTCTACTACTGAGCAAGTTTGGTGGCTGTACCTGTACTGATCAGGGACAATGTTCTTGATATGTAGGTGTTTCAATGAGTGATTGATTACTCAGGTAATAAGTGATAAAATAGATCAAAAGAGAAGTGATGGGATCTTGTATGTTTTCATTCATTTGTCAACAAAAATTTTAACACCTACTATGCGGCATGTAATTTCATTTCTCCACTGTTATCACAGTTCTATCAAATGTTTGGTACTTTATAAACCTTAGCCAAATGAAGTTATACAAACATTTGTAATTGACTTAGGTCAAAATCATTTTAGTGATTCTCTTCGAATGCTAGGAACATATTAAAACAAAGAAAAAACACTTCAGAACATTATAGACAAATTCATTAACAGGTTATGTTAATGCTATTGCCTACAGCTGTTCCAGCGGAGTAATTTTTGGTAATTGTGCTAGCATGCCACAAAGTTAAAAAAAAAAAACTGAAATGTACAAATCCATTAAAGTTTCAGAAAGGCTGTTATATTTTATAGACTATGTGATGCAAAGTTGGATTAGTTTAGCACTAAATTATTCATGTTCTATATAACTCTTCATATTCTATAAAACTATTCCATATAAACACCAAAAATCTCACCTTGGACATATTTCAATGAGCATTTTCTAATTTTAAAAATTAAAAAGATTATCAAAGGCATCAACTGTAAGTTGTGCTAATAAGATGCCACCATGTACAAGGACACTTAATAAAACTCTAGGGACAAAGTTTTCTTATAGTAAAGAGAATGACTTCAGTTCAACTAAACAATACTCTTTATGAATCATGGAAAGGGACTTTGGCATGGTTCAGGTGCCTCAATCCCAGAGATGTTTATAAGATGCATCTATGCAAGGGTGCGTGAGTGGCTCAGTCAGTTAAGCATCTGACTCTTGATTTTGATTCAGGTCATGATCTCATGATTCATGGGATCGAGCCCCATGTTGGGCTCTGCACTGACAGCATGGAGCCTGCTTGGGATTCTCTCTATCCCTCTCTCTGCCCCTCATGTGTGCATTTTCTCTCTTTCTCTCTCTCTCTCTCTCTCTCTCTCTCTCTCTCTCTCTCTCTCTCTCTCTCCCCCTGTCCTCTGTCTGTCTCTCTCTCTCACAATAAACATTTTAAAAAAGTGATGGATCTATGCATAGTTGACCTGACATAATTACACACATACATCAACCCACACAGTGTTACAGGTACACTAATAAAACAAACTTGGGAAGTTTCCAGGGTTCCCATCCTTTGTTCCCCTGAGTAGGTGTGCCTCCCCCACCATCTGTCATGAATTTTCCAGTTTCTTAAATACCTAGCATTTAGGTGTGACCAATGTCACTGAGTCCCAGACATTGTTATAAATGTCAGTGGAAATATATGCCACTTCAGGACCTGACCCTAAAATGTCCCACATTTGTTTCCCTCTGCCTTTTTCCCCTTATGGCTGGCTGAAATACAGATGATGCTGCCAGCTCTGTCGATACCTTGGTAGCCACTAATTAAAGATGGCAGAGCCTCTTTCAACCAGGTCCTTGGATAGTTACATGGCAACCTGGTAAACACCCAGTACTCTTAACAAGAAATAAACCTCTTTTGGTTTGAGCCACTGTACAGATTGGGGTCTATTTGTTACAGCAATTAGCCTAATCTTACTAATACACTGCCCAGTATGTGGAAGATCTAAATTTAGTCATGCCCACTTGCATTTGGTATTCTTAGAGCTGGATTCCTTAGAGGGCATATGAGCTAAAACATCTCTAGCTACTTAAGATATTTTGCCCTAAGTTTTGCAAGTAGAGGAACTTATGTCAGATTTAACCTGGATTTTTCATTATCAAGTCTAAATGCTCCCTGCAGACCTTCTATTCAGTATCTTTCCCATTTTCCCGGTCTCACTACTGACCAATTCTCTTTATCCTCATTTCCAACTTAAGCCCTTCTTTTCCTGCCCAGGACTTATTCCTTATACTTTTAACACTTTGTCCATAATTTTCATTACTACCAGCAATGTTTTACTGATATAGCTCTACTTATCTGGCATTCTGAAATGCATCTCATTTGCCTCATATAACCTGAACAACTGGTAATGTTTTATGATGTATTTTTCATCACTTTTGAGCTTGTCTAAAGGAAAAGAGCACATTTTCTTCTGCCCAGAGTATGTCCCTGTGTTAAACAGCAAGTAAAAGAAGAAAGCAAAGTGTGCAGCTACTCTGAGAAGAGGAAGGAAGGTGTGGTAGGGTTGGCCAGGGAATGCAGCTAGCATGGTTCACTAGCATGACCAATTAGCACCCCTAGGTTAGTGACGCTTCCACAGGTCTTCTGCTACCATAAATTCTTAAATATGATAAGCTAACTAAATTTAATCACATAAAAATTTATAGAGTATCTACTATATGCTGAAAATTATATAACGGTTTAAAGAGGACACTAAAAAGTAGAAGGCAAAATTCTTTCCCACTAAAGGATTGTGGCCTAAGTAGAGATACAAGTTATAGACGTAAACATCTCTATTACAGGACAATAAATAATCAAGTTCCAAAATACATTGTGCAGACAACATAGGCCTTGCTTAGGTGGAATTGGAGGAAATCAGTATGAAACGCATCCATCAAGAGACACTTAGGAAAGCCATAGGAACGGGACAAAAATTGAACTAGATCTGATTCATCTTTTCCTGTACCCTAGCAATTTATTTTTGCTTCCACTCTGTATAACAGCATGCATAATTATATCAGGTGCTGGGAACTAAAAAACCTCATCTCTGTTGACAGGTATAGTTTACCTGGAAAGAAGAATGTCAGAGATTCAAAGGGTATGAGCTCTAGCTGGCTCCTGTCTTCATTATGAGTTCTCCCTCGGGCAAAGCTATAAAAGATCACATCACTTACATATCTGAAACATAATGAAATGACGTGTTTTTAAAAGGTCAGGATGCCAGAATGCAACATAACTATTGTGTTAAACTCATATTTAAAAAAAAGTAACCTTAAAGTCTTTGCAGAAAATCAAAATTAAATGCTAGATAGAATGACATTACTGAGCCCTTGAAAAATGTTATGAAAAATGTCGTTCTCACAAAAGCCAACACAAACCCAGAGGTCTAAAGTAATATTTCTTGCCTCAAGTATCTTCCATTCTTTTTTTTAAATTTTTTTTTTCAACGCTTATTTATTTTTGGGACAGAGAGAGACAGAGCATGAACGGGGGAGGGGCAGAGAGAGAGGGAGACACAGAATCGGAAACAGGCTCCAGGCTCTGAGCCATCAGCCCAGAGCCTGACGCGGGGCTCGAACTCACAGACCGCGAGATCGTGACCTGGCTGAAGTCGGACGCTTAACCGACTGGGCCACCCAGGCGCCCCAAGTATCTTCCATTCTTAAAGAATTTCCTTTTGGGTTATAAAGTCTGAGGTATCACAATGTTTTAGGTCAACATTGGCTCCAAGCTAAAATGAGGATCCGGGTGGAATTACAGAAATTAATACTTAGGTCACAGCTATGCATCTATTTTGGCTCTACCAAAGTGTCCGCATTTGACTTAGAATGTATTTCACTTGCCTGACTGCTTCTTAACTCTGAGATCTTTCCAATGCAACCTGAGTTCCCCTGCAAAACTTCTCAAGAGGCAAAAACTGACACGTAGAATGACATTAACACATTCTGTTCAAGAAGCATAGGTCATCACACCCAAAGCTTGGAAGTTGATCTCTTCAATAGTTTATCAAAAAATGAGTTATCAAAAAATCAAGGACAGGGAAGCTTGGGTGGCTCAGTCGCTTATGTCCGACTTTGGCTCAGGTCATGATTTTGCGGTTCATGAGTTCAAGCCCCCCATCCAGCTCTGTGCTGACAGCTCAGAGCCTGGAGCCTGCTTCAGATTCTGTGTCTCCCTGTGTCTCTGCCCCAGCCCCACTCACACTCTGTCTCTCTCTTAAAAATAAATAAACATTAAAAAAAATTTTAATCAAGCACAATAATTATTTATGAGAGTTTTAGATTTTCAATCAATCCATCATAATTTGGTTAATATTGCTGGTGTCATATTTTAAAGTTTTAATTCCAATGTAGTTAACATACAATACTTTATTAGTTTCACATGTACAATATAGTGATTTAACAATTCCATATATTACTCAGAGGATTGGTGTAACATTTTAATATGCTGAAAATTATTTAGTTCTTCACTTAAAATTATATAAAAGTATGCCTCATCCCTACTAAGATCTTGCAATGTCTCACTCCTTTGGACTTTCTTATTAGTATGTACATCCTGACAAACTTGTACCTCTAATTCAAGAGTCAGCTCAAAGTATCACCTCTTTGGAGAGGTCTCTCAGGCAAAAAATAAGACATTCTAAACTCTGTAGTCACCTGGTATTTTGTATATTCTTTCATTTGAACAGTCATTGCAGCATATTTGTGCATTTTTTCACCAGGATTCCTTAAAAAAAAAAAAAAGGATTGTTTCTTCCTCACCTTTGTTTCCCAATATGCATTAAATAGTTAGCATAATGTAGAAATTTAATAAATATTTTTTAAAAAAAACATACAAATGAATGGAAATAAATTCTTAAATTTTCTTTTCCCCTTAGATATAATCAACATATTTAAGCATGCTTTCCAGTCCACAGAAGTCTGGAGAAGAAATGGATTATAAAATTTTGCATTCATTAATTCAATAATTTATTTTTTCCATCATTCATTTAGTAAATACATTTTCGTGCCCTATGTATGCCAAGCACTTTTATAGGAGCTAAAAATATGGAAAAAGTTTTTGTTTCGATGCTTAGGTTCACTTCTAAATTGTTTCATATATTTAAATATTCTCAAAGTATGTCACTGCCAAGGACTCAAGCAGTAACTACCTAAACTGTACTATGTTTGCAGCTGCAAGGTTGGCTTGCCATACTTCCTTCCACAAATTCAGTAAGGAAATAAGGAGTCCAAGTGGATCTAGACAGCTTACTAACGTTCAGCAATAGTATGATCTAGCCATGGACCCCCAGCCCCAGTTTCTATATGGTAATGTGACCAGGGCCAGATAGTGCCTGCACACACATTGGGGATGCATTACAAGGGGGGGAATCCTTAGATTTGGAGACTCTTATTTTCTATCAGGGCTACTGGAAAATCTGCTCGCAATTTCCTCTGGAGAGAGGTGTTGTCCTTACTACCCTGGAATATAAGCAAGTATCTCTGGGGGAAAGGGGCAGATGCTTCCATCTTTAATGCTGGGAATATAAATAAATTTGCACCAGAGAGACTGGTTCCATCTTTCTAAGGCGCCTGCTTATACAAATATTTCTGAAAAATACGTGTGGAGCACTTAGATGGCAATGCCTAGACAATGCCTCCCCTGCTCACACTGTGTCTCTCTCTCAAAAATAAATAAACATTAAAAAATTTTTAAAAAGTTATATAAACAAACTCTTATAAGAGATTTTAATTATTCATTTTCCTCCTTGAATTGATATTTTCATTCCACTTCCAGCACAAAATTTACCCATTACGGTTAAAATTGTAAATATTTTACTAATGATTCTAACATGTTTATTTGTAATCAAAATTTATTTTTTTATTTTCTACAGCCATAATAGTCTAAGGGTTAAAAATACTCTGAAATTGTAATCACACTATTACTATATGATTAAAATAAAATTATTAACAAATATTAATACGTATAAAATTAAAATTGTATTGGTCATGCACTTTTGATAAGATGAATGAGACTTTAAAAATCAGTCCATATATCCATTTGGTGAGTACCATCCATTATTAGATAAAACAGGTTCAAGATGAGATCTATTCTGATATTTCATATTGCATAAATAAACATGAAAATTTTTACATACATAAAAATTAAATTGAATAGAAAGAGTTTCATGCTGAGAACCACATACTGATGTTAGAAACATTTTTAGTGATCTACGAGCTTACAGTTATTTAAATTGTTTAAAAGAAAAAAAAGCAGAAACCATATTACTTGCAAAAAGATTTGTTACATTGTCATCAACCATCACAATGGTTTTAATAATCTATTAGCTCACAATTATTTACAGGAAAAAAAATGGACACTGCATGATTTGCAAAAGGATTTGTTACACAGTCATTACAGTATTTCATTTTCAACATAGAAGTACAACTGTGTAATGAGGGATTAACAGCAAATCTGGGTTATCTAAATCCTTAACATTCCAAAGGAAGGTTTTTCCCTTGCCCAGACCCTAAAAGGTACCATCTGTTCCCTTGGAATATTCTATCTGGAAGGAGTATTTCTGCTTAAGTGGGAAACTTGGGCTACTCTACATAGTCTACAATAGCAACGCTACTTATGTCGTGGATCTTGAACTATGCTTGACCCCTTGAAGGGTCTGGATATTAACATCAGCCATGCAGGCAGTCAGCCTTGCCCACATGACTGATCCCCAATAAAAACCCTGCACACCAAGACTCGGCTGTGTACAGTTCCTTAGCAATTCTCCATGAATGTTATCAGTCATCACTGCTGGAAAGACAAAGCGCTACAGTAAAACACCAAAAAAGGTTTTCGCAGCATTTAACAAGTGATTGTTAATTATGGTTAATTATACCTACTACTCCTTCACTTTGAGATATTATATTCATGAAACCTAAAATTAGACAAAAATGTGTTTTAAAATACCCCTATACAACAAAACATGCACACTGGATTTTTCTTAAGTTTAAATAAATACAAACATAAATTATTAAATTATTTATTATTAAATTATTAAATATATTCTTGTCAAATTTTAATTTTCTAGGTATCTCACAATACCCTAAAAATGTGACAGATGAACAAACAAATACCTTCTAGAGAATTAGCATACTGACATCAAAAGGAAGAAAAACAATTAGTCTTAAACAGGATATATAGCATTTTTTTTTATTTCATTTTAAAATATTTATTTATTTTTGAGAGAAAGAGACAGAGCGTGAGTGGGGGAGTGGCAGAGACAGAAGGAGACACAGAATCCAAAGCAGACTCCAGGCTCTGAGCTTTCAGCAGAGTACCCGATACGGGGCTCAAACCCACCAACTGTGAGATCATGACCTGAGCTGAAGTCAGACACCCAAGTGACTGAGCCGCCCAAGTGCCCCGGGGAATATAGCATTTTAGGAACATTTTGTCATAGATATCTGTGTAAGTAGATGTGTTTTTTAAAGCATATATTACTATGTTATGCAAAAGGACTAGAAAGCAATAAACCAATAGGAAGTACAGAGTTTACACAAGTTGTTGCAATAATGATTAGTGTTAAGTATATTATTACTTACAGCACGATCCACAATATAAACCCATAACCAGCTTGGTTAACTTAAATCACATAAGTAATGGAAAGATAAATGAGTATTTAAGAAATAAACAAGACAAGTGGTTGATGAGTGATATGAGCACTTTTGTGCATAGGTATCATAAAAATGAATATGCATTTACATTCTCAAATAATTTTCTGACAAAATTTAATGAATGTGTATCTTCTATAATTTAAATAACTGATGATGAAAGTGTAACACTCTGAGCTCTGATATATCTCCCTTTTAGCTCTTATCTGTTGCAGGCAAATCTATCCCTGATTGAATTCATATCAGCCATGCAACAGAGGTAGAATCTTGTCTCAGCACTACCAGAAACCATGAGAGTAGCTTATAACAGAACTGAAATATGTGGACACTAAAAATCAGACAATTTGAGGAACCCAGGGGCACTCTTAACTAAATTTAGCACTAAAGGATTACCCACCTTCAAAGAACACAATAGCCTCTGCAGGACTCTGGATTATGTAGCTATCATGGTATCAGTGATTCCATGCTAATTTCACAACAGCAGGACTAAACTCAGAAGTCACACCCACCATGTGACAACAGGTATCACGGCCATAAACTGCTAAGACCCTAAGATTCTTACTTGTTGGTGCAAAAATGTGAATTGCTTTGTGGCTGTGTGAGATTCTGAAGTTCTTAGGCAAATTCAGGGTAAGGGGAAACCCCAAGAGGGAGATTCTAGGTTTCGTGATAAATAAGGAAGATGGGTACTGAAGTGATTAATTGAAAAAATTAAAGAGATGTGACCAAACTGGTCGACTGAATTAGTGGACCATTTCATACCAATTACATGGTTGTTGTTAAATTAATTCCCTGTGGCTGGTTGGCTCATTGGTTAAATCATGATGCCAATAAAGAATAGAGAGGAGATTTAATTTTGTACTAGAAAAGCCTGGTTTTGCTCATTTTCACAGACACTGGAATTTCCCCTAACACTAAAATGCCAGGCATTTATAAAAGTGTAGTGATAATCCAAAACAGGAACATGAAGAGATCATGGCTGATGAGTGCAAATTCATTACCATAATACCATGGCTGGAATAAGCAGCTTGAAAACGTGCCTGAAGCTAGTGTATCATTTTGGTACTCCAATTATAGTACTATGAAAAAATATCTCTGAATTGACTGAGAAATGCCTTTTTTATTCTTACAGAGATCCATGAAATCCATTCAACAAACTTATGTACCAAAAACTACTACACTAAGTGCTTTACCAAATTCTCCATTTACTTCTTATAACAACTATGTGAGATAGATATTATCCTCCAATTATATAGATGTAGGAACCATGGTCTGAAGAGATTATGCAATTTAATTTTGTTAATTTAGAAATTTTTTCTAAAAATAAGGATCTGACTTATTAGGATGATGCTAGCAAAACAAGTTAAGTTTTACCTATTTAATATGGATTCTCTCAGGAAAAAAAAAAGGGCATGAAATAACCGAGGTCAGAATTTTGTCAAAATTATACCCATGTAATTATAAATTAACGTTATTTCTCATGAATCTCTCTGGGATTCTTTAGAGTAGTTTCCCCTAGATCTCCAAATTTATCTGTATATGAAGTGTTCCTGAAAAAGGGTGTTTTGTTGTTGCTGTTGTTGTTGTTGTTGTTGTTGTTGTTGTTGTTAATAGACTCCACAGGTCTACCCAAGGTTTTTGATACACAGGCAAGTTTAGAAACCACTAATATATTCTATTCTTTGTCCCAAAGAGCTGGAATAAGCCAAAATGGAAAGAGGTGCCCAAGGGGTGCTACAGCTTTTGGTAATATTGCAGAAGTGGTAGGTTGAAAATATTTCCTTCTTCCAATCACATAGATATTAGGTAGATTACCATGAAGAGTTTTTTTAAAATATTTCTAGAAAAATAAATGTAATAAAGTATGTAAATCATAAGCATAAACTCAACAAATTTTTACAAACTGAACAAACTCATGTAAATAACACACGGATCAAGAAACAGAATATTACACCATCACAGGAGGCATGTTTATGCTCCCTTTCTGTCACTGCCTTGACCCACTTCATCCCAGACAACCACCATCTGACAAAATAGCATAAATTAAGTTTGCCTGGCTTTGTATCTTTAAAATGAATCATAGAGTACATCTTTGCTATCGAGCTTCTTTAATTATTGTAAATGATTCAACCTTGTGCTCTATAGAATCCCACAATTTATCCACTTCATACAATAATTTACTTATCCATTCTATGGATGGAGGACATTTGGGTAATTCACATTTCTTGGCTTTCACCAAAAGTACTGCTATGAAAATTCATGTGCATTCCACTGGGTAAAAATCTATACTTACTTCCATTGGGTATATACCTACAAGTATAATTACAAGATAAGAGGAATGGATGTTTTAGTTTTAATACACACTGCCAATTTCACAAACTGATTGTATTGATTTATACCCCTATCACAACATAGGAGATTTCCAATTGCTCCATATATGTTTAGTATTTTCTGTCTTCTTTATTTAAATAAATTCAGTTGTGCAGTGACATATCATTCTAGTTTTGATTTTTGTTTTCTTAATGACTTATAAAGTAAATGATCCTTTTATATGTTTACTGACATTTGGATATCTTCTTTTGTGAAGCTCCTGGTACCTTTTTTGTTCCATTGGATTATCTCTAATTTTTTTAAATTATTACTATTATTATTAACTTGTAGAAGTTCTTTACAAATTCTGGGAATAACAGTTCTTTGTTGGAGACTTCTGAGGAAGATGGCAGAGTAAGAAGATCCTATGCTCACCTAATCCCACAGATACAACTAGATAACACCCACATAAGTGCAAATAACCCAGAAAACAACACAAAGATGGGGATAACAGATTCCTCACAGCTCAATGGAGAGAAGAGGCCACATCAATGGTAGGAAGGGCAGAAACGCAGTTGGGACTATAACAGCCTCATGGGACTGTCTGCAGGAGGAAAGGAAAACAAGGACACTGAAAGGGGAAAAAAACAGAACTTCACACCAGGCACCTTGGGCACAAGGAAGATAAACTGCCATTACATTTGGCTTAGAAAAATACAGGGGCACAATTTCATGAGTTCTTACATCAGTGGGGTTTAACATCTGGAATTTTAAAAATCAGTGGACTTGGGCTCTGGGAGAGAAATAGGCAAATGAGTCCCTGGCCTTAAAAATGCAGCACAACCAAGAGTCCCGTGGAGATAAAGCATAGAAGCAACAGTTTGAAAAACAATTGAGATATACAGAAGGGAGATTTGTTATATTAATCTCAAAGCATGTGCTGGAGAGGTCGCAATTATTGGGAAACCTCTCCAAGAACAAAAGATGTGGCAGGCACCATTTCCCTCCCTCACCCCCCAGCCTAGATATAGGAACAATTAGAGGACCCTGTCCAGCACCAACACTCTCCACCTAACCTGCGAACTACCCACCCTGCCACACGTTGTGTGATCAAGCTCCTACAGCCGAACCTTGTTTGCAGGTCCCCCCCCCACTCAACCCTGCCACAGCAGACCCATCCACCTTGCTGGCATAGTGTGCCCTGCACCAGTGCCCTCCTGTGGACATCCTTCTCCAATATGTCCTTGGCCAGAGCCCATCCAAAGGGGTATCACAAGCCTGGCAGTGTGAAAGTAGGCTTCAAGCTGTGCTTGAAGCCATTAATTTAGATCAGTTAGATGATGTCATCCAAAGTAAAAGTACAGCAGTACTGTTCAAAGAAAGAAAAATAATGATAAAAGAGGAGCACGAAAAGAAACTAGAAATGACTAGCTAGGGAAAGCAGAAAATGAAAAGACTTTAGTCATTAAAGGTTTTAAGAAGAAACTGTTCAACAATGTAAAACACCACAAAGTTTTAATTCCCTTTTGTTGCCTCCTTTTCACCAATCATAAATCATCAAATCACACAAGACTTTTTGCAAAGACCATGAATGTATACAGGTGATCCAGTACTATCAGGCCGGGTCAAGAAAAAGTAGATGTTTATTTTCATCTCTTATCTCGCCGTAACAGAAAGCTAGTTAGCTTTGTCTGCCTCACAGCAGAGAAAAAGGAGCTGTCATAAGGAGGCATTGGTTAGGGCAAAGTTTTGACCAAGTGAATCACATCTAAGAATATAAGAGCACATTGGAAAATGTTTCTTACGGAAAATGAGGCAAATGATACAAATGTAATTCCAAGTGGACTTCCCATTACTGGGCTTGACAAAAGGGAGAACAGAACCCAACTAGAGCAAAATGCTAGGATAAAGGTGCCATAAGTGGACAATGGCAAAAGTGCCCAACGGAGATTAATGTGAACTCATTTAAATTCACTTGAGATCTAATTTCCAAGAATTTAATGAAGTGCAATGTTTTCTCTTTTGTTTCCTCAGAAAATAAGAAACTGAAACACTGATAAAAGAAGGAAAATAGATTCTAGGTTATTGTATCAGCAGCCCTCACTTAATTCCATTCCAAACTCAATCCTAGTCACCAGAAATGACTTTTTAAACATTTTAATCGATGTATAATTGACATACAATAAAGCACACATATATAAAGGGCACACTTTGCTAAATTCTGATATATTTATACACACATGAAACCATCACTGTATCAAGATAATAAACATATCTCTCACCCCCAAAAGTTTCCTCAGGTCCCTTTGTAAACCTTTCCTGCTCCCTCCCATCCCCAACAGACTACTTCTCGCCCTGTATTTCCAGCTAGTTACTGATTTAATTCCTGTCACTAGAGATCAGTTTATATTTTCTAGAACTTTTTACAAGTGGATTCTTACATTGTATTAGTTTCCTAGGACTGCCATAAAAAATGCTAAGTGTCTTAAAACAACAGAAATTTATTCTCTAACAGTTCTAGGACTAGGAGTCTGAAATCAAAAGTGCCAACAAGGCCATGCTCCCTCTAGGATCTAAACATGATTCCCTCCTTGTCTCTTCTAGCTTCTGATGGTTGCGAGTAATCCTTGACATTTCTTGGCCTGTGGCAGCTGAACTCCGGTATCTGCCTCCGCTTCCACATGGACTTTTTCCTTGGGTCTTCTCTATGTCTCTGCTTGTCCCCAAATCCTCTCTCTTTGTAAGGATATGGGTCATTGTATATTCCAGCAAAGATTCTATTTCCAAATTAGGTCACATTCACAAGTACCTGGGTAAGGGCTTCAATGCAGCTTTCTGAAACCACAATACAACCCAAATAGTCCATCATCTGGTCACCCACGATTCATGCCCTTCCCAAACACAAAATATATTCACCCCTTTACAACATCCTCCAAAGGCTAACCAATCCCAGCATGCACTCTAGGTCCAAAATCTCATCTAAATATTGTCGGCTCAAGAAGTCCCAAATTTCACCTTCTAAATCATCTAAATCAGATGTGGTGAGACTCTGGGTTTGGCTCATCGTGGGGTAAAATTCTTCTCCATCAGTGAAACTAGAAAGAAGAAAAGTTATGTGCTTCCAAAATACAGTGGTGTGACAGATATAGGATAGACATTCCCATTCCAAAATGTAGACAGTGGAAGGAATAAAGGGGTCATGATTCCAACACATCTTAAACACAGTAAGGCAAATGCCACTAGATTTCAAGGCATGAGAAGACTCTTTGTGTCCTGATGCTGAGCTCTCTGTACCTGCCATTGGCACTGGCCTCTAATCCAAGGAGGCCCCATCATCCCTGCCAACCTGTGAGATGCCCTCAGAGGCATGCTCCCCATTTCTTGAAGGGTAACACGTGTTTGTAATATATGCTTTATCCACTCATTTCTTGCCTGTAAAATCCCAAAAGTCTGTCTTCCTTCATTTTATCCTGTTTCTATCCCCTTCAGTTCAAGTTGGTAATGTTTTTCATAGGGTAACATTCTCAAAACCCTTGTGGTTCCTCCATGTAGGTCAAGGGGAGTATCTTAACTAATTATATTTGCAAAGATCCTACTTCCCAATCAGGTCACATTCATGAGCTAGGACTTAAACATATCTTTCAGATGGATAGAATTCAACCTATAATATGCAGTATGTGTTCTTTTGGGTACTCCTTTTATTGAGCATAATTATTTTAATATTCATCCACATTTTTACACATATCAATAGTTCATTCTTTAATTACTGATTAATATTCTACTTTATGGATAAATTCCCCTATTTATGGGCATTTGGAATGTTTCATTCTTGGCATTACAGATAAATGGCAATGAAAAGTCTTGTACAACTCTTTGCATGGACACAGGCTTTCATTTCTCTGGGTAAAGGCAAGGACTGGAGTGACTGTGTTATAAGGTAGTGTATGTTTAATTTTTTAAATGACTGCCAAACCGTTTTCCAAAGTAATTGTCACACTTTACATTCCCACAGTGGAGTATGAAAGTTCCAGTTGCTCCACATCTCTATCAACACTTTGTGTCATCAGTATTTTTACTTTTAGACACTCTGATACATATGTAGTAGCATCTAATACACAGAGAATGGTATTAGATCACATTCCCCCAATGAATAATGATATTGAGTATCTTTTAATGTCCTTATTTGTCATTTGTTTATCTTGTTTGGTAAAATGTCTGTTCAAATCTTCTGCCAGGGGTGCCTGAGTGGCTCATATTAGATGTTTAAATGCAAATGTTAAAAAAAAAAGTACCTGATCTCATAGAGCCTGCTTGGGATTCTCTCCCCCCCCCCCCTTCAAAATAAATAAATAAACTAAAAAAAAAAATCTTTGCCCATTTTGGAGGAGGTAGTTTGTCTTGCTACAATTGAGATTTTAGAATTCTTTATATATTCCGAATACAAATCTTTCATCGGCTCTTTGATTTGCAAATACGGTCTTCCTGTCCATTTACCTTGTCATTCTTTTAACACATATTTCAAAGATAATTTCCTAACTATGATGAAGTCAACTTATCCATTTTTTCTTCTATAAATTGTATTTTAGGTGTTACATAAATAATGTGTTAAAGCCAAAATCTTTACAAAGACTTACAAGATGCTAACTGAATTACCCTCCTCCATTACCTTCCTGACCTCATCTTTTACTATAGATGTCTCCTTTTCTCACTCTTCTCCAGCCAAACTGGCCTCCTGCTCCTCGAACAGTGCACATGCAGTTCTGTCTCAGGGCACTTGCACTTGCTGTAGCTTTTGCCTGGCATTCTTTTTTCTCAAATATATGCAGGGCTCACTCCCCGGTCTCCTTCAGGTCTTTATTAAGTGTCTGGTCGGTGAAAATGATCCTGACCTTTCTTACAACCACTACAATTCCCCAACATTCCCAATCCCCCTCCCTTCCTTTGACTTCGTCCATAGTACTTTCCATTCTTATTTTCCAATTCCTGTACTAGAATATAACTTCCATGAAGCCAAAGATTTATGTCTGCCTGCCAGAATTCCCAGTTACAATATTATCTGGCAGTTAATCGGTACTTGAAGAATATTTGCTCAATGCATGAATGAATATCTTAATATATATTGATTTTGCCTTCATAGTTATTTGATAGTTTGGCTGGATTTAAAATACTAATTAACAATTATTTTCCCTCAGAAATTTTTTAATATTTTTTTATTTGGGAATAAATTTACAGAAAATTTGCAAAAACGGTATAGAGAGCTCCCCATGTGTTCATCATTCAATTTCCTGCACTGTTACCATTTTATATTACCATATTACAGTTGTCAAAACAAAGAAAATGACATTGGTACATTATTATTAACCAAACTCCTACTTCTCTCACAATTATAAAGGCAGGTCTCCAATTCTTTCTGATTTGTAGAGTGCTAATAACAAATATAATAGACTAAGTCTGATTTTCAATTTTCTCTGAGTGGGTCCAAGATAGACCCAACATATAGTCATGGGAGATCTTAGCCAAGACAGGCATGAATCCATTGTAACCTTCTCTTTTGCTAGTAAAAAGTATTCTGTCTGGCAGAAAAAGAGCAACCACATTTCCTAACAGATTTTACCATCAAAAGTCCCAGCCCCTCCAGATCCAAGTGATAATGGTCTTTATGTGTACTTCAGTAAAAGTTATTCTGCTAATTAGAACAAGGGATTATAAAATCTCAAATGACATGAGCAACCATGTAAACAGAACATCAACTTATGAGAACATTCCAGAGGAGAAGGATGTCCAGTAGGGAGCACTGCAGAGAGCTGGATATATGGAACAATTCAAGGCTAAATGGAGACTGACCCTTGAGGGTATAAATGGCAAGCATCTGTAATTTAGGCTGTTGTTCCTTTGCCTGGTCCCCAGGAGGGACTGTGTTACCTTGCCTCCTTCAATGCAGTAATGTGATAGAGGTGTCTGAAATAGACCTTGGCTAAACACTTTTGACTTCTTAAAAGGCTCAGTTCCCCCTGCTTTCTCAAGCTCCCAGGGTTCATTTTGTGACATTTAAGTGTTAGCTGTCTGGAACTGCCTTAAGGCTAACAGGGTCCTGCCACCATCAAACTGGTATTCACAGGAGCTTGGATTTCCATGTGTTCATCATCCTTAAATGTTTTGGGATTGACATTGCTTCAGGCTTATAGATTGCCTAAAATCTTGGACAAAAATCACCTAAAATTTAAATAATATTCATCTGTTAAGGTAACTGTGTGTGATGCAGATTGTATTGTTTCCAATAATAAGTGATATATGGAGTTTTAAGGAGAGTCAAGATGCTTGAAACTAGTTTACTGAGGAGTCTCAGTATTTTAGGGAAAAAAACAAGTAACATTTATTTTTCCAATAAACGATTCCCAGTTGTGCCCTGATGAACCTTTTCTTCCACTAAATACCAAGTTCTTCAATGATGTCTTGACCAGATTCCTTAATTTTCCATCTCTATTGATTATGAAGACTTATTTCAGTATGTTAGGGTCAAAAATATTATAGAATTTGACACAACTTTATTTCAAATCTTCATTCCTAAATTTGTTTCAAAGATTGTCTTTCTTCCTCCCTCAGGGCTAACTAGACCTACCTATGGGTAAAGTTGATTTGTTTTTAGAGAGTTGTAGTAGGGTCTCTTTTCACACGAACCAACCTTCCTTTCTTCATATTTCCTTCCTCTTTCTCTTTGCTTGGTATGCTAGTCCTTCATGAGTTTTCAGCCCAATCCCCAACCAGCAAAGCCAAAAGGGCAGAGAACTTGATCTCACATCATGGGCAATATTCCAAGGATTTTCTATGAGTCGCTTTTACACAGAACCACAGCAACACTGATGCCCTTGCTCACCCTCTCAAAACTGCAGAGAACAGAGATGTGGTGATCATTTCCCCATATTCTTCTCAGGCCTTCCTTACCATGGGACCCTCAAGCCCCTCTGGTCCAGGCTACTCCAAGTCCAGCATTAGTTTCCGAGTTCATATCTACATCCAAAATTCAGGGAACATATAATAAGCAACCCCTTTTTCTTTAACAATGTAACATGTTCTTGTTGTCCCCAAAGGCTCTCCTAAGAATCTTTTCAGCACACTCTCCTCTAACAATGCCATAAAAGTGGGCCTATAGATTCTGTGACCCATAAGCATACAACCACCAGGAAAAGTGTTCATGTCCCCTTCTTGCAAGCATACTCATTCTTTAAAGCGATTCTTTTAGAGCCCTGTTCACTGCTTTGGGGTTGAAAAAGTACTTCATTTCCCACTCCACAAGTAGAGAAGGAAGTAAATCTTACTTGTAGACCACAAAATCAACTTCACCCTCCTCTAAATCTTGCTCAGGATTTCCATTGAGGGAAAGGAAGGGATTAGTTGATGAATATACTACAATAAAGGTGAGGTGGCCTTATCTGACTACTGGAGACTCAAATGAGAGGTAGTTCCTTTATTTCACTACATGGGAAAGAGTGGAAATTATAGTCTATTCTTGAAGATATCACCTGGGGACTGTCACCAGGAGGCTTTGTACTTATACTCTGTCCTTACTGGGGGATCACTATAATCATATCCATGATTATATCTGAACTCATCTGAACTATCTGAACTCATCCTGAGCTGAGAACTTCAAGTCTCATAGTCCTCTGGGTACATAATTTCAATAAGCTTAATCTGGGTTTGACAGATTCTACTTTCCAAAGATATCCCAACAATATCTCCCATGTTCATGTTTACCAACAGTACAGACTTGACTGTCAAGAAGTGGAGTCTCTGACCTCAGCTCTTAAATCTTGTGACTAATAGACTAAATATTGTAGGAGAAGTGACCCGTGTGACAGCTAACACTCAGTAATACAAGGCTACGCAGCTTCTACCTTGTTTGTTGGGATACTTGCCATGTAAGAAGTCTGACTACTCTAAGGATGCCGTGTTGTGAGAAGTCATGTTACACGATGAGGCCACATAGTGGTATTCCAGTCAGAGGCCACTGGAATATATCATAGTTAGCAGTCCTGCTCTTTGACTCTTCCATCCTAAATGCAAGACAAGTGAATAAATGAGTCTTCACATTATTTTAGCCCCTAGCTATTGAGTCACTACCCCCATCCTTTAAGTATTCCCAACCAAGAATCCAGGTATCAGTGAGCAGAGAAAAACTATCCCTAAAGTGCTTTTTCTGAATTCCTGACCTATAGAATCCATGAGCAGATTAGCTTTGTTTTTTTTTAATGCTACTAAGTCTAGGATGGTTTATTATGCAGCAATAATAATTGATATATCTAGGGTCCTATAAATGAGTCTGTCTTCTCATTTGTCTAGGGTATTTATATATTTAAGGAGAAAATAACTTTTTCTAACCTGATTAGCTTAATGTTTCTTATAATGACTCCTGGACCATCACGAAGGTGGAGCAGACAAAGGACTTAAAAAACACCCACATCCTATATACTTCTAGGGAGACACAGTCACACTAGTAGAAAAGGTAGACCAACTTTATCTGTGTAATTCAGGTATTAAGATTTCTACCTCTCCACTTATTTTGGTGTAACTTTTTAGTCGTGAAGGACCTTCCTAAGTAGAACTATATACAGGGTACAGGAGATTGTACCTTAAGATAAACAAACTTTATGTATTGATTTTAGGTAACAAGAAACCCAAGTGGCAATGCCAGAAGCATTCTTTATCAAATGAATCAAATGAATCATGAAAATGCCATAAAAATTATGAGGCCATGTTCACCATGGCTATTTGTTTCTCTAGACCTTTCTACATCTTTTCCTGGGCTCTCAAGCTATTTATTAGTGTCAAACTGCCTAAATGTACTTATTTACATAATAAGGCCTGTATAAGGCCTTTCTTAACCTCTCCAATTCCTATTTTTAGGGCACCATTAGCTGCAGTCTCTTTATTCTAAATGGTTTTTGTAGAAATAAGAGAGAGCAAAGTTAGCATTATGTCGACACACGGTGAACCTCCAGCGTGCCAAAATGTGAAGCTCTGGGGATAAAAGCCAAGGCTTATTATCCCTCTGTCAGTACTGTGAAATTTGATTATTACATTTTATCAGCAAAATTGTAGCAATTCCACTTTCATAAAAGAGAGTGAACAATTAGTGTACAGGCTATATTCTTTGACCATGATGAGGAACCATTCAGGGCTTGGCTAGAGTTATTACAGAGAATGTGTTAGAGTCTTCTAATCCCCCCAGTTTTTATAGACATAGATGTTGCCACTATTTTCAGGTGATATCCTATTCCAACAAGCTGGTCTACAGGTATGAAACAATATTTTATCTTCAAGACCATTATCTAAACCACATACATCAGACTATCTTTAATGTGAATAATATGATGTTATACCCAAGAGAGGGAACCAAAATGTCACTTTAATATTCTAAAGTGCTGGGGCGCCTGGATAGCTCAGTCGGTTAAGTGTCTGACTTCAGCTCAGGTCATGATCTCATAGTCTGTGAGTTCGAGCCCCGCATCGGGCTCTGTGCTGACCGCTCAGAGTCTGGAGTCTGCTTCAGATTCTGTGTTTCCCTCTCTCTCTGCCCCTCCCCTGCTCATGCTCTGTCTCTCTCTGTCTCAAAAAGAAATAAAAACATTAAAGAAATTTAAAAAAAAAGAAAAAATTCTCTAAAGTGCTGAGTGATCATATATCAATTAAATGTATATAAGCCCTCAAAGTACCTATACAATTTAAGACCTAAAGTACAATTTAATAGGATTTGGAAAGTTTGATGAACTGAACACTAACAATATTTGCAGATTTACCAGACTTAAATACTGGGTAAATAGATACTGGGTGGGAATTTCTCCTGTAGGCTCAGAATTCTATTTAATGATGAGAAAATGTCACTTAATCTATTATCTAAAGAGAGATAACAGCATATTCCTGGTAATAAAAGTGTTATAGAGCAGAGGCCAAGAAAGTTTGGGGAAGGAAGGATGGATAATTATACCAAATTCACATTAAAAAAAAAAATGACAAGAAAAAAAATACTGCCATCTCTAACAATTTGGAAGCGTTTTGGTAAAATGGTAGGAAATGATGCCAAGATGCAATGAGTTGAAAAACTACAAATAAATTAAACTAATTAGTACAGAATACTCTTCAAGAATATTTGAGAAAGGAAGACAAGAACCTGGATGGGAGCTACAATTAGATGCTTTCATAGGAAACTAAGAAAGAAAAAAAAAAAAACTCAAAATGAAAGGCAAGGTTGGCTATGATGAAAGACAATGAGGCCGATCAAGTTCATTCAACTGTGGTTCAAAGAGTATCCAATTAGTTAATATTATCAAATAAGTGATTTGTTCAGTTTGGTAGAAGAAATTCTGTAAGTATCAGTTAAAGGGTCCAGGTGAACTTTGAATTCCCACTGTGAGTTCCTCTATTTAGCTTATTGGTCATATTATTCCATCTTTCAAGACATCACAAGCTGAACATAAAGTTTTTTTAAATTAATATATTTCATAACATGCTTGGTAATGAGCTATTAGAGAATGTAATATAATTGCAGCTATCATCATTTTATAACACTGAATTAAACATTTTTAAAAGCATATCAATTTCTATGTTATAATTCAGTCCTTAACATTTTTATGCATAATGAGGATGTCAAAAATGTGGAATTCCTCTAAAAATTAGAAGACGAGGTCTCATATAAATGCTAATAATATATTTTTTCACATATAAGACATTTTCAGAGTTAACCTTATTTGGCCATAATTCATTGCAAAATAATAAAATAAATTCTCAAAAAGACTTTAACATTTTGCATTTCTAGAAGATTATAATTACCCCTATGTCCTCTGAGGCTTACAACTTGATGCACGCCACTCCTAATAAATAGACCAATTCTGCAATTCTAATATAATCCTATCACATCTTATTATTAGATGATCATTAACACTTAAACCCAATGATTTCTTCTTGCCCTCTGTTAATATACACTGTCATCCCTTGTAAAAGAGATAAAAGGACACAGAGAATGTGTTTTCCCTCGGGAGAGAGATGCAGTTTATGATAAACTGGCAAATAAATCTCATGAATAGCTCCTCTGCGGTGTCCCCATTATGATCCAAACCTTTAACCTGTGCAAAGAAAACAAACAAAACAAACAAACAAGCAAACAAACAAACAAAAACTGCCAGGACCATGCAGAGAGAATGCTCGTGAACTATGACATGTGTTCAGATGACTTAAAGCACCACATGTGAGTTTCTATACCTAACTCACATCCACTTTAAATTTGACATGCCTGTGGAATAGTCTATTTGGCCAACTACTAAACAGAATGCTAAGTATCTCACAAGAAAGGGGGCCTGGAAACAATGTGATGATTGCTGTTTTAGCTCCTTCTGTGTATGCATCTGATGCCCCATTGACGGGGCTTTCACAGCTGCTCAGGCCCTGGACTCCCAGACCAGGAACTCACTCCATCATGGTACCTCAAAAAATATTCACATGAAAAGGAATCAGGAAAAACTAAAGCGAAAGACCAAGCCTATTTGCTTCAGTGATGGTGGGCTAATAAGGGGAGGTAAAAGTCAACTAGCCAATGAAGTCAAGCAGAAAGGCACCCTGGAGAAATCCGCTCAAACTTCTTCTCTTTTTGTCAGTCATCCTCCAAGATGTGATAACTACCCTTAAAACAGAACAAGCAATGGTCTCATAAATTACTGCTGAGTCACTTCAATATTTGGTTAAATACTAATTTCTCCTGGTGGCTGAAACCAGGCAGGATGTTCTGATATTCATGGTTCTTGGCGGTGAGGTTTATATCGCATTTGGGATCAAATGAACAGACTCTTCATTCTCTAAAGCAAACTGGATTTAAAAAAAAGATACAACCATCAGAATACTCAAGAGAAAATATAATAGTACAAGATCCTGCAATAAGGAAGGAAACCTTTCAAATTAATTTTTCAAAGACTCTTCTATACAAGGATTGGGAAACCTCCCCCTGGTGCAATTAATGAAGTCTCTGCACTTAAAATGGACCAAAAGAAAATTTAGAATCTGCATTATAGTTAAAAAGAACTCCACTGTGAGACACCAAAGGCATAGGGTAGAACAGAGTAGAATATTTGCGAAAGAATTAAGGCAATAAACCTAAAAATATGAAGAAGTTCAAGTCAGAGACAATTCTCTCAGCTAAAGGTTTTCACTATTTCCTTAGGAAGGAGGAAGTAAAATGCTAATCTCAAAACCCTAGTGTACTACATTTTAGTTGTTGCATCCACAAAACAACTAATTCTATGAAGTTTCAAGTCTATAGCTTATGATCACTCATTTGCAGTAAGTCTTTTTATTGTTCACATGAATCCTTGCAGAAGTAGATTAATTATGATGTGGTCCTAGTGGGCCCTCCAGGGCTACAGCTTGTGCCCAGAATGGGCAGGTCGTGGACACCTCATCTTATAGAATAGTGCCTCCATATTTATTCCTGAGTAAGAAAACTTGAACACTTCGTTTTACTCATTCTTTGAAAAGCATTCAGTGAGCACCTACAATATGCACTGCCTTCTGAAATACAAAGGTGACAGTTTGTGGGTGGGTAAGGAGAAGGTTGCAAAGGCATATGAATAAATACCAAGTGAATGATAGATCAACATTCCCCGATTCCCCTAGAAGTAATTCCCCCAGCTGTTTTGTAATGGGACTTGGCCACACATCTCTTATAAACATTTCTATTCTACTGTAATAAGTTACTAGGGAGAAGGGACTGATATATTCAAGTTTGTATTCCCAGGGTATTATAAATATAGTGCGTGCTTTGAGTATGTATTTGGAATGAAGAAATGAATTCAGAGGACAGAGACTAACTTGCAGTTCATGTGATTTGGGAAGACGTCAAGAAGAAGGCAACTCAGTCAGAGAAATTATGGTAGAAAGAAATCATAGTGGGAGGTAATTTAGAGGAAAATGCCTCTGGTCTGGATAAACTAACTGGTAGCTTTTCATCCTGTCTCCTACCTCAGAGTTTTCCTCCCCTATGACCTCTCCCTAAATCAGTCTTCAATATGTAGCACCTACAAGAAAAATTAACAATTATAAGACAAGTGGAGATTATTTTTTTATTAATTTAACTTTTCTGAACATATTCAGTTCATGGAAGAAAAAGGTAAATTTTTGATTTGAAGATTTTAGATAAATTATAGCTATCAACAGAGCTATATTTGTTGAAGAAGTCCTGTTCCCTTAGGAACTATTTACTTAGGAAATAGATCTCCTTAGGAATCTTATTTACTATTTGTTGTGGCCAGAAGTGCATCCCCTTAATATTTCATATGTTGACATCCTAAGCCCTAGGACCTCAGAATTTAACTGTATTTGAAGGTAGGGTCTTTAAGGAGGTAATTAAATTTAAATGAGCTCATTAGGGTGGACCTTAATCCTGTATGACTGATGTCCTCCTAAGAAGAGGATCTTTGGGTACAGACAGGTACAGAAGGAAGATGGTAAGAAGACACAGGAGGAGGTCCAAGAGAGAGGCCTGGAACAGGCCTTAATCTCAGATTCCAGCCTCCAGAACTGTGAGAAAACATATGTCACTTGTTGAAATCACCAGTTCTGTACTTTATTATGTCAGCCCCAGCAACACAGTACACTGCACATGACCTTCGTAACACTTTGGCCATGCTTCAGTCCTTTTCTCCTTCATTCATTCCAGGTAGTTGAAAAAGTCTGCCTATCTTTGGCACTCAGATTCACTGACTGGAGGAGGTAGAGAGGCTCCCATTTTGGGATGGAGTTGCTATTATACGCAAACCCATGGCCTTGGGGATAAATGGCCCTTTAGGCTGACCCTAACCTTCTCCAAAGAATGCAAAATCATCCCAGCCCCTGAAGTACCTTAGAGAAAGAAAGAAAATAATTCTGTAACAAGGCAATGACCTCTAGTGGAAGCTGTGTGGAATTACAGAGATCCCAGTAAGTTTCAAGCCTTAAGAGAGAGGGAAAAAAAAACAACAACAGGCTTAAATGTTACAAAGAGTGATCCCGGAGGAATTTCCAAGGGACAATACTGTTATTTGCAACCACTAAATAAATCCAAATTGAAAGCAAATGTAGAAAAATAGAAAATAGGAAAGCTTTCAAATCGTGTTAATGTCTCTACACTGGGCAAGGTAGGCAAGAGGGAAAGCCACGAGCTCAGGAATGTCTCCACACTCACATCCCGTGAATCGTTTCTAGGTCCTTCTTCTTCAGAATGTGCTCTGGAGACCATAGCAGAGCTCCCACCCCAGAGTTGCTCAGTAAGAACCTAAATTTTAAGAAGGTCCTTCAGGTGATCTAGAAACATATTGAAATTTGAGAAGTACTGCAATCTTGCTCATTCAGAAAGTGGACGTTTTAGTGCTGTCTTTGGATCTTCTCTAGGTGGGGAAAGTCAACTTAATCTATAGAAGTCACCAGGCATGACACAGTTTTTGGTGCTAAGTTCCTAAACTCATTTGTCTTCACTTAAGTACATATGGTTCAACTACTCCTAAAATATACAGATTAAATTAACACATGTCCAATTAGCCATTTTTTTTTTCCTTTTAAACTTTTCAAACTCTAGTAATGATGGCTTTGGAACTCTCTGATTTCCAGAGGTTTCCACGAAAATATCAATCCTTCTAGCCCTCCTATTAATCATCATCCTGCTGTCAGGGAAGCTGAGAGTGTGAATTTTAACTCTTCTTAATGAATATATTTCACACACCAAAATTATCTCAGCAATTTCCTTGGCAGCTTTAGAAGCCATTACTAAATTGCATTCAAATGCATCTCATCTGTTTCCTAAACTGCCTCTACAGTTTTTCTTCACCAATGATTCTCAAGCATGGTACAAAAAAACATCTATTTTTGTACAGCAGGATAGTTTTTCTTGTAAATGCCCCCAAAACCAGAGTATGTTAACTTATTTAAAACTGTAGTTTCATTCCAGTGAATATTCAATAACTGGCTTTCAACAACAACAAAAGTTGAAGCCCTGATTTGTGGTCTTTGCCAATCGCCATAGTGTAAATATCCCCTCTTGAACAATTCCAAGATACCAACTTGTATCAGTGTTAGAAAGAGATGTACACAATTACCTCATGGCGGTGCAAACAGGTGCCACTATTTACTTCCAAAATACAATCAATACCAACCCCATTTCCTAGGCTATTTCCTTAGTAGTTTCAAAATACATGTCCGGGGCGCCTGGGTGGCGCAGTCGGTTGAGCGTCCGACTTCAGCCAGGTCACGATCTCGCGGTCCGGGAGTTCGAGCCCCGCGTCAGGCTCTGGGCTGATGGCTCAGAGCCTGGAGCCTGTTTCCGATTCTGTGTCTCCCTCTCTCTCTGCCCCTCCCTCGCTCATGCTCTGTCTCTCTCTGTCCCAAAAATAAATAAACGTTGAAAAAAAAAATTAAAAAAAAAAAAAAAAAAAAAAAAA
>NW_024412377.1:109575841-109614203 GCF_014898765.1 Herpailurus yagouaroundi
ATGAATGGATAAAGAAATTGTGGTTTATATACACAATGGAGTACTACGTGGCAATGAGAAAGAATGAAATATGGCCCTTTGTAGCAATGTGGATAGAACTGGAGAGTGTGATGCTAAGTGAAATAAGCCATACAGAGAAAGACAGATACCATATGGTTTCACTCTTATGTGGATCCTGAGAAACTTAACAGAAACCCATGGGGGAGGGGAAGGGAAAAAAAAAAGAGGTTAGAGTGGGAGAGAGCCAAAGCATAAGAGACTCTTAAAAACTGAGAACAAACTGAGGGTTGATGGGGGGTGGGAGGGAGGGCAGGGTGGGTGATGGGTATTGAGGAGGGCACCTTTTAGGATGAGCACTGGGTGTTGTATGGAAACCAATTTGACAATAAATTTCATATATTGAAAAAAAAAAACAAAAACAAAGTACATGTCCGTGTACAGTATGTGTGCTGTGCAATTGTACAATCTTAATCTACACCAAAAGGAAACTAGCAGTTTGGGACAAAGTACTACTTTTATTAATGATGGTATTAATGTTGGTCTTAATACCATAAGATGGTTATGTATCATAAAAATTTAATGCTACTTTGTATGAAACTTTCAGGGGCATACATGCAAAATAACTGTTGACTCAAAACTTGCTCTAAAAAGCTTACCCTTCCCACACTTGTCTGTATGGAGTATCCAATGAAGACACTTGTCTGTATGGAGTATCCAATGAAGACGGTTAAGTTTTGTTTAGTGTCTTTAAAAATACTATAAGGTAGACTCCCCAGTCATGGCAATCCTCCCTACAACCATTCATTACCAATTACTTTTTGTTGGCAAGTTCAATCTGGGCCTGTCATGCCCCTGGTAGTTCCAGTGGTCCACCTTTAATCTCTTCATCTCCCACCAGAAAAAAAAAAAAAAAAAACTTGTCTAAAGTTTGTATAAATTATTAATTATAACTTAATAAAGTCTTTATTAATTTCGTGAGGACCATAACCCACCTCATAAATTAATTCACTCATTCTTCAGCATCAATGCCACGATACAATGGAATGCTACTGTTAAGGGTTTAACTGTATTTTCCCCAAACATGTTGAGGCCCTAACCTAATTCTCTGTAGCTGTGAATATGATCTTAATGGGAAATACAGTCTTGGCACATGATCAAATGAAAATGAGGTCATCAGGATGAGTCCTCATGCCATATGATTGGTGTCCTTGTGAAAGGGGGAAATTTAGACACAGGGACAGGCATGTCTGGAGAGAAGACAATTTGAAGGGATCCAGGGAGAAGATGGCCATCTACAAGCCATAGAGAGAGGTCTGGGACAGATCCTTCCTAAAAAGGAACCAATCCTGCTGACCCCTTGATTTGAGACTTTCTCGCCTCCAGAACCATAAGACAATAAATTCCTGTTGGTGAAGCCACCCAGTGTGTGGTACTTCATTGTGGTAACCCTAGCAAGCTAATACAGACACAATCAGAGGAGGTAAGGCCCAAGTAATTTTTTTTACTCATATCAAACTTAGAGAATTAGCTATACTTTTATTCTTATAAAATTTGACCAGATTCTAGGTTACTGTAATAATAATGTCACTCACAGTATTTGCATTCTGAGATGCTTTTATAGAATGAAGGTAAAGAGTACAGGTCCAGCTGGCATCAGACACAAACCTGACTCTATCAGTAAGAGGGACACAGAAACATCCTTCATCAAAGGTCTTATAGATCCTTCATCAAAGGTCTTAAAGAAACAGGGGTTGAGAATTCCAAAATATTGATACAAAACTATTATTAATTTGCTAATGCATTTACCAACCTTTACTAAAGGGGACCTAAGTATGTACATAAAGAGACCTCACCTTAACCCCTTCCTCTAATGGAGAAATTTCTGAGACTGAAAGCAGGTTGGTGTTCTGAGGAAGAAAATCCTCCCAGGAACCCTTCAAATGGACTCCACAGTCAGCCATCAACTCCATCTACATTAATAGTGGGCTCTGAAAATGAGTTTCTAAGCCCAAAGGCACAAAAACAGAAACATAATGGCTGAAACTATGGTCACAACTCCCATTTATTGAATCATAACATTTTAGAGGCTGGAGAGACCTAGGAGGCTCATATTTTATAAGAAAGAAGTGAAACCGAGAGGTACTTCGCCAAGGTTGCCATCTGTGGAGAAATTCAACCTTGCTTCTGGGTTTCTTACTTCTCACTTCAATCGGCAGTAATGGAGTTTATGAACCTGATCACGACTACTAGTCACCTGAACAACTTTTATAAAAGTGCAAATTTCCAGGGCCCAATCTTAAAAGTTCTGATTCAAATCTCAAGTTTGGCTCAGAGATCTGTAGAAAAACTCTTGGGAGGTTTGGCCATTTGGCTAGGTTTGGAACCCACTGTGGCAACGATTCTGTCCAGAGACCTATTATCTTTAGTCTGTTTCTAATTCCACTTATATTCAGCACCACGTGATGGTTATCTTCTCTCACCCTGAGAAAGATGTTTAGAGCCACATGGACCTGCTTATACTGCCTAACACGCTCACAATGAGCCTTACACTATAGAAGCCACACCCTTCCACCCCTGGGCAAGTTCTAAGTCCACAGAGTATTTTAGAGCTGAAGGGGAAAAACAAAGCCAAAATTTCTTAAAACAACTTTTCTGAATATTCTCATATCATACTCTTTGGTTTCTGTTCTTTCATGTGCCTGGGTGCAGTCATTTTGCAGCCTCACAAGAAGCCATCTGCCCATTCACCAAGGGCGAGATGATTTATGTTGTGAAAGCTATAATAAATACAGGTTTCATTTATCTTCTAGCATTGCTGGGTCTCTTAGGGACAGGAGACTTGATTTTAAAACAAAATGAAAACAAACCAAAACAAAAAATTAATAAAGCTATGGCCTAGTGAATCACAATTACTTCTAAAATGGGATAGTTCACACTGGGACACAGGGTTTCCTGGGGATGTGGAGACGGGGGAGGACATTGGAGAAAGCAGAACTAAGGACTCTGGAGCTGGAAGTAACTGGTGCTAGTGGTTTTGAGTGTGGGGGATATAAACTACAAGTTGTGCGACGAGCAGAAGCTTGGGTCTAACTTCCAGACATCTATGCCTGAGCTTTCTCACTCTCACACTTCATCCCATGCAACACTGAAAAGTTTAACACACTGAAACTCTTCAACTTAAGAGGCATGGTCATACTGGGGGTTTCACCCTTGGAACATTTCTTCCTCATCCCCACTCTACCTCCTTAGGCAAGACTCTTATCAACTATCAACTACTTCAGGAGCCCCTAACCTCTTTCTTGCCTCTTGATTCATCCAGACTCAAGCCCTTGCAGCAATACCTTACCATTTAAGATCTTTTCTCCCAGTGTCTGCAGCTCCCACTCTCCACAGTGATCACAAGGCTTCAGGGAAACTGGAACCACCTCCTTTGGGCACTCGTTTGTAGATTCCTCCTCTAGAATACAGGTTCCTGTCAACTGTACAGCCTTTAATAATGCCAGGGTTTTTCTGCCAAATTGGAGAACCAGAGGAAGATGTGGAACAGTCATTTTTGGAACTCTTCCTAGTTTGTCTGTCTCTCTTGGGAAGCCCTACTTATTTGCAAGCAGGGAGTGGCGCGCTTTTTTTTTTTTTTTTTTTTTTTTTAAATTTGTGCTTCAGAGTTTAGAGTTGGCCTTTTCCCTTTGTTTTCATCCCTGAAACATGAGACTAGCTGGGTTCAGGGCCAGACAGTGTGATTAGTACTAAATTCAACTTCACAGTCCTTCAGGTCTCTTCAGGAACTGCATTCTGAACCAAAATTGTCCCATCTTTTCAGTAATGAAATAGACACACCCAATTTTTATATTGGCATTCTGTCTGACTTCAGGTTTCATGAGTTCATGACAAAATACATTGATAACAAGCAAAGCGTCTTCTGACTCAGAGACATGCTGCACAAAGCACCTCATGAATATGAATCTGTGGAATTTCTGGTCAAACACTTGCCCAGTCCTTCAGTATCACAGTAGAAGAGGGATAAACCTTCCAGCACTCTGGTACTGGCTCCCCAAGAAGTGATTCAGGGATTCAGAAGCTTAACTACAAGATGCCAGAGAAATCCAAGTTACTGATCTTTCTCTTAAGGACGTCTATCAACAGAGCCTGAGAGGCACAGACACACCTATCACTTGTCTTAGAACATCACAGAAAGCTCTCAAATACCTGCAATGTGGGGACACTCTTCCTCCTGCCTGTGGCTTAGGAAGCCAGCAGTGATCAAGCAAAAACCAATTTTCCAGCTGCCTCAGGGCCCCAGGGCCATGTTAGGAGTACAAACTCCTCAATTTCTTGGCTTTCAAGGACTACCACAAAGGAAGAAGGAAGAATTACAGAATTCTCCCCTCAATGACTTTTCCTATTTTCTACCCCCAGTTACTTCTATATGAACAAATATACACAACATAGCACTATCCCTAAATCAGAACTTATGAATCATAGAGCGTAAGTCAACATGAAGGCTAGAGTAATCTCAATCCATTTGGTAACTACTCATCTTTGGAGTATACACCATTGAAATAGTTAGATAGATATGTAGATGGTGGTATGTAGATAGATGATAGATAGATAGATAGATAGATAGATAGATAGATAGATAGATAGATAAGTATATAATATTGCTAAGGAATCCAGCATTTTTCTACTTCAACCATTTATCTAACTCTGCAGATTTGTCTCCAACTTTAAGAGTCACCTTTCTGGGATTGATCTCTTCTCTGTGGTCATTAAGCCACTGATTACATAGCTATGTTGGAATCTTCCAATCTATGCAAGGCTGTCTCAGAAATTTGTTCTTTTAACCCTACCAATTTTCTATCTAGGTCTTTGCTAGTGTGCTTCTGTGATTCTACTCATTGGCAGCATGAGGCCAGTCTTCTGTTCAAAGGAGATGGTGCATAGAAAAGTTTCCTCCTCTTGAAGCCACCAGGGAGGTCTCTTCATTCAGGCCCAATTCTCTGAGACACTCTGAGGCAATATCTCAGCTTTATTCTCTACCATCAAACATCTTCTACAATCCTAATGTAGATATGAACGTTGCTTTCATTCTGAAATCTAACTTAGGCCAGCTCTTGGCTTCTATTATTATTCTCCTGCTCTGTTTTTCTCCCTTAGATAATGACTCCATCATCCAAATTAACTTTCACAAATACCTTAATTTATAAAAGCTATAAATAAAATTCCATCAATGGGAGTGGAGATGATATCTGAACAAGGCACACTGGTAAGAATTGGTGTCCTGACCTTCACTAGGCTTCTTCCAATTCCCCAAAAGTAGCTAATTGCCTCTGACAGATTAGCCAAGGGCCTGCTTCTGGAGAGCAAGAAATCAAGGCCCTCTGAATTATTCCAACTAAAAATCAAGAAGCTTACAACAACGAATAAAGCTAAATTCATGCATTCTTAAGAAGAAGGGAAACTTCAATCATTCTCTCTGTGCTTTGGAAAATTCATGAATAAATAAATATGTTAATGCAAATAGCTCCTACCTCGGAAATGGATTTGTAAGAGCATGCCCTGTCCTTAAACTAAACTGCATTCTAAAGCAACTCTCCCACCTGACAGTCTATCTGGTAGAATCAGTGACTAGGAATGACCTTTACTCAGTCTGTAATCTGGACATGTAATTGATGAGACCTCCAAAAGGATACTAACACCTGACTAGGTACTATTACATTTTTAAGGTAATTTGTGTTGTAATGGTTGATTTAAAAACATGTACAAGCAAGCTTATGCAGTATTGAATATAATCACTTGTTCGCATTCTCAAATCTAAAAGAAGCAGAAGAGGTTTTTAAAACTCAATACACAAGCCTAAACCTAACGGACCACTCATTGGAACCTACAATCCCAACATGGTTCTCAGCAGAGCTGGGTTAAAATGGAAGGATCCAGGCTACCCCCACCGAACTCTGAGAAAATGTTATGTGTCAGAGGAAAGGAAGGCTACAAAGCAGTCCCAGTGACCAAGAAACTAGAGTCCAAGACAGTTTTACAATGAACCAAGTTCTATGTTAGAGGAGAAGGAGATTCAGGTGTAAACACCAGTCCTATTTTATTTTTCTCCTCTCTTTAAGTGTGTTGTTCACAGCAGCCTGGAACTGAGGAGCAATC
Source organism: Herpailurus yagouaroundi (assembly GCF_014898765.1). NCBI lineage: Eukaryota > Metazoa > Chordata > Mammalia > Carnivora > Felidae > Herpailurus > Herpailurus yagouaroundi. The sequence continues at coordinate 109,581,995 of NW_024412377.1, forward strand.
TGTGAGCCTGGTGACTCAGAGAAGCAGCAGTAGGAGATGTGACAGGCTGAGAGGACAGCACAAAGCACAAGGGGAGGGATCTTTCTGAATGGAATGTGTCCTGGCTTGTAAGGCAAGAAAAACAGGGGGTTAGTTTTATTCAACAAATGATTCTAGGGACAGTTACTTTATAGACCCCTGTGCCTTGGTACATTATTGGGTAAAATGAGTGTGGAGAGGAGGGTTTTAGGGCAAAAGGGATGACTTTTCTTCCAACTGCACGATACACTGATGAAACAGGGGCAGTTTTGGGGATCAGAGGCACTCACATGGCCTGGACTGGGCCAAATGACTAGGGTGACAGGAGGACACCTTAAGCTTCTGGCCATCCCAGGGCCTACAGAATTAGCATTGCCTGGGTCCTGGAACTACTAACTCTGTCTTTAACCACACAATAGAGGTAGGACTCAAGGGCTCAAGGGGTGCCACAGCAATTTCAAAAGTAAAAAAGTCAAATTCAATTTACTTTTAAACATTCATAGAGGCCATTTATCAATTTGGGAGCTGGTGGGAATTTGTGAAAGCGAATGGAGGCACTGGGGACAGAGAGAAGGCTATATTCATGGGATAGTCCAAAAATGAGTACTTTCATATTAAATAGGCTAACTCAAATGCCAACCCTCCACAGCCATTCAATCAGATGCAATGTTATATTTATGATATCTTTGTTAATTTTACCCATACTGATTTTTATCAACCTACATTCCAGATTACATTTTCTAAATTTTATAATCTGGATTCTGTCATTGTAAATCAGAAGCCCACACATTCAAACATCACTTAATCATTAATGACTCACGCGGGTTTAATTTAAAGCACATATACATGATTTAACTTTGCTTTCAGTACACAATGGAGATGAGTAAACTTCGCAAAGCTTTCATTTTTACAGAAGTAGCAATCCATGCTACTTTAACAACAGCTGTCTAATAAATGAAAATGAAGCAATAAATATAGTTGTAACATCTATCAGGTAAGAAAAATGTAGAATCATGTGCACATATGGTTTATTGTCATGACTCGTCATTTTCCCAACCCTCCTCATAAAAAGACCTAAATGAAATGTTAATTCAGAGTTCAGACCAAAATCTTCCTAAGCAAAAATTCTAACTCTTGTTTTTTGGTTCATAGGAAAAGCCAGACACCAACATCACTGATAACTAGGGTGTGATGGTAAGAGATGAGCCTTTTCCTCACTGCCAGGAATGTGAGATCCAGGTGTCAGCTGTTGCATACTTGAGTCTCCAGCTGGAATTTCTAGGAGATAATGGGTATAAATGTACTTAGCACATAACCCAGCAGGCATTCCATAGCTATTAGTTTCTTGTCCCATCCTCCTTTCAAAATTACTAACTCACCTGATCATAATTAAGTCATGTTTCCTTAAGGCATTGGCACTTGAAATGAAATATGAACAAACCCACTGTTGAAAAAAATAGGCATAAACAAGAAGAGCCAACTATTCCCCCAACTCTTCTAAGTGTCCTGAGCCTGTTAAAACCATTTTCCTTGGCTCTAATACCTGTCTACCAGCAGGTTGCCATCATGGTCCTCTGCATCCTCTCTACACAACATTATGTCTCTATCATCAGCCTCTCCCACGTTAGCCTTGCAGGGATCCACAGGGGACTGCTATGGATCCAAGTATCATCATTTAGAAGGGAAACATTTACTCCCAAGTGCTATCAAGTACCATGACAGAAAGAATAGTACAGAATGGCACTACCTTTAGGATAAATATATAGGTCATTAATTTTAATGTCACTTAGCTATAATAACGAAAGGATGGAAAATATATACTCTATAGCTCTACCAGGTGGCCTTATCTTATTTACTGTTTCCCAGTATCATGTATCTTTTATCATAGATGACTGATTAAACACCTATGAATACTCTGCTTTACAAGCATTGATTTCTTTATTACTAATGAATGCTCTAATGCACAAAGTTCCACTGTTTTCTTTAAAAGAAATATTGCAAAACATTAATACTTCACTGTTGTGGGAAACTTCATAAAATAAACGTCCCCACTGCGTTCTCTAGTGGCCTCTATTATGTTTCATACCTCTCATATAAACTTTCTCATGCATTCACTCAACAAAAATTTACTGACAATCTACCCTGTACCATGTACTGTACCCACCAGATACTGAAGTCACGAGAGTGCATAAGACAGATATGGTCCCACAGAAATTACATTCTAATAAGAAGGACTAAAACTAAGCAAGCTAAAACTCTTCTTAAAGTCTCTGAAAAGATGAGCAGGGTGTTGTGTTGCTTATTAATAATAAAACTGGAAGAAGAGAACCTAAGAGAGACAGAGCAGCGAGAAAGGTCATTTTGAGCAGGTGACCTATGATCTAACACTTGAAGGACAAGAACAAGGAACTATAGAATGAGCTGGAAAAGAATATCTCAGAGAGTGGGAATGACTAGTGAACTCTGCCTCAGAAAACACCATGAACCTTAACTATTGCATCGAGGAAGGAAGGCTATCTTGTTCAGACATGACTACAATTCTGTTTTCCTGAGGTCCTCTTCTGTCAGTCCCAGTGTACCATTCAGGAACACACAACTGCAGCATGACTCAGGTACGTTCTCACACCACCTTCGAAGACCCTCCGTGTGGTGTCCATCAAGTCCCCACCCACAGTTTAATCTCTCATGTGTAAAGAACTCACTAAAAGGTGACAGCAAAAATTAGTCATACTGAACTTGCTTTCTGAAACAAAATCAGAATGCATGGCTAACACAGTAGTTTTCAAGCTGTGTTCTGCAAAGACAGAGGTTCACTCAGACCATTTTCACATGAGATCAATAAAGTGGGGTGCTAACTAACTATTATCATTTTCACCTATCTAAGACATACAGTCAGTTCAAGATTTCATATAATATAAGAGTTTGGTAAGTAAAAGGGATATGAAAATCATGGTATCCAGCCTGTTCTAAGACTGAATCCAAGTCTTTTAAATGAATCCAAGTCTCCCAAATATGGGAAGAGATGTTGGCACCTGACCAATAGATCCTCCAGACCACCTCCTACTTTTCTATTCACTAAACCTAAATCTCTTCTTTCCTGTGATCCCAACTCATACCGCATTTTGGCATCAGATCTTGCACCCAGTTCTCTGCCTAGTCTACAAGCTATTTGATGAGCCAACTTCTTCCTCCTTACTGTGGGACCCCCCCCCAAAAAAAAGGAAAAGAAAAAGAAAAAAAAAAACCTTAAAACTAAAATACAGAGATCATTAATTCAATCCAGAAACAAACATTTCTGACATCGATTCTAAGTATGTTACTGATTTTCTATAAGGAAAAAAAATGGTAAAAATAAGAAAAATTCAAAAAATATTAATAATTCAGCTTGTCAGCTTTTCAACATAAATATGTGAAAATAGTCAATGCAATCCAAACACAAAATACATCAAAATATATACTATAATCTCTTATTGTGACCCTCTCTTTTATTGGAATTATCTCCCTTCTACTATCTCTTTACCCTTAAAGGAAAAAAAAAAAGGACAAAATTAAGGATTGAAGAAGGAAAAATACAAAGACTGAAAAGAATAGAAAGAGAAAGAGAGTGGGACTGTTTACAGATGGTTGTAAAAAAACAAAAGATTATCTTTCAAACTTCAAAAAAAACGCTACTTCTAAAAATTGTCAGTTGATTTTCCCACATATATTGTTGTATAGTGAGTTAATATCAAATGTCTACAGAATAAGCATCCTGTAGACAGCATCAAACACTAATTTTTATGAAAATTTTACTGACTGCATTCCAAGCTCAGATGAACTGGTCCCTGCTGATTTGCAGGCAGCACTACACAGTTTATTGGACTTTTCTTCCAGGGTTAGTTAAAATTAGATGCTAAGGGACCAAGGAACAAGAGGACTCATTTTAACTGTCACAGATATCTGTGCAACCCAGAAAAGACATCTGTATTGTATTAGGTATGTTGGAGGTGCTCATTTAATGTCTTGGTCAAATTTATTTGATTTTGACGAAGTCATCTCCACAATGCAGTTCCCAATCAGAAGTGTCAAATCAAAATCAGCCACCTACATTCTAGCTTACAGTACGGTAGAATGAACAAATAGAATTAAAGTCAGCTAAATCACCAGTGATTAGAGATTTACTGAAAGCCTCAGGTTCACAAATCAACAGGATTTATATATGCTGTGCAATCTAAAGAAATCATCTGTCATCTAACTCTAAAATAAACATACTGGATGCTAATACTCAAACTATTCTTTATTTTAATTCTGTAGAGCTTAGGAAGGTGATATGTATTCTCAAAAACAAGAGCAGGTATAACTTACTGGTCTATTTGCATATTAGCAGCCCATGGAAGGCTTTTGGTAACCACCATCCATCTGTTTCTTCAACCTGTCAAAACCCAATTAATTAACTGGATTTCCATGGCCTCCTGATACAGAAGACAAATTTATAAATGCATATACAAGAAGATGTTACCTTGGAATTCTTTGGGAACAAAACATATTAAACCCAAACCACAAACACAAGAAGAGAAATATTCGTTTTTGGTTATCCCTCAGAGCAGATACAATGTTCATTTAACATTTCAGAACTTAATAATAAAGAAAATTAATTCCGTGATCTCCACCTACTTCTTTAAATTCACCTGTAGAGCAACATTGGGGCTCTAGATATGTAGGCAATGACCTCTTCCAGGAACAGTTTGGAGTGCTTTCCAGTAGAATAAGAAAAAAGTCACCGCTCTGAAGAAATTTGGAGGGACACCATCTTCACAGGCCAAAAAACAAATAACAATTTTAAGAGGCAAATAAACGCTTCTAGTTCTACGCCAGGTATGCCTTCCATTCTGATGCTGCCAAATGGCCCTACACTGACTTAGGATAAGGAAGGATTTAGAGGTGTTCACATGTATTTGCCCAGTACGTCCTCCTCAAAAAATGAGATCATGGCATCTTCCAGTGCAACATTTATTGCTTCACCATGAAAGCAAACCTACATCAAGTTGCTTTATAAACATGGTTCTAATTAGAATTCTATCTGTGTTCATCCTCCTGTAAAATTACATAGAAGTGAGCATGTTTGTTTTTTGAGATAATCACAGTCTTACAAAAGCACAAGATATTTAAAAATATTTAGAAGAATAATGAAATAAGCCCTCATTCTTAATAGCTATTAAAAGACAAATAGATCATAGTGCATAAGTAAATGAAGACTCTTAAATAAATATATGTATATCAAATTCATATCAATTCATATTTTATTTGAGAAGTCATATAATCTTGAAATATTAGAATTTTGTATTTATTATCAATTCTATAATTATAAGCTAACCTCACCAACCATTCCCATTAAACACAGTGTATCTAGTAAAGTTTATGACAGTAACATATCACAATGATCAATATACCTATGTCTAGTGCTTTGTCTTTCCAGCCACCATAATTACTTTAAAGGCAGTATTATAAAACCAGTATTTTCCTTATAGAAAATCAGTAACATACTTTATCTTGACTACAAATAGAAGGGTTTAGTGAGCTTCATGGCCTTATCTTTGTGAATTTAATGTGTACACCATGACTATAAATTGTCCACCTGAACACAATACAATTCACTTGTATTAATTTGTCTACCCAACAGACAAATGAAATAATTGATAACTCATAAGCTTTTCTTCTGAGAAAAAAATAACTCATTATTTATCCAGGAGATGACTGACTTAATCATACTGCATTCACTCCTCCCCTCCAGACACACCATATCTATGAATCTTGTAGTTGTCCACAGGACATCAGGAGTGTCATGTTTCCCCATATCCACGCTGACCGCCATGCAAGCTACCACCCTACACTGCTAAGGGAAACTCAGCATGCCTTATGCCTGAGACTACATGAATTAGACAGTAATTAACTATTATTACAGAAAATACAGGCTAAGCTTGAGGGAACAAGTACTAGAAGGTGAGTTTGAACTAGCATTTGGGAGAAGGGATTTGCAGATAAAGGGCAAAGGTTTAGAATATGAGATGTACACAAAAAAGGACAAGATAAAGGGCAAAGGTTTAGAACATGAGATGTACACAAATAATGGCTGGACTTCAGGTCAATGTCTTCACTGCCTCATGAAAACTTTATAGTTTCTTACGTAGAAAAAGGATTCCCAATTATAATTAAGTTTGCAGTCAGTACAATTTGCCATTTTCCCTACAGTTGGCCCTTATTGGTGGTCTTTTGACCAAAGAACTTTCTGGGTGAATTGATAATTGATAATATCCTACCAAGTGTCTCTTAGTTTGAATGCTTATTGCTACGTTATGTCTCCTAGGAAAATAGGGAACAGAAATTATAGGGATCATGCAGACAAAATTCAGCTTGAATGTTGAATGAGAAGCTTTTTCATAGAAGCATAAGCTCAATTGCCCAAGATGTTCTCTTTAGAGTCAGGCTATGCCACAAGCAGAAATAAATCTCTGAATGTGACTGAAGCCCCTAGAGAAGTTACTGTGATAAGTTGCTATCGACTCATGTTAAAATTTTACATACAAATATTCCCAGTTAATACAACTGGTGCTTTTCTAGGCTGGCTGGCTACTCATTGCCTCTTTTTATTGACATTCATGTGGTCCATTACTAAATTGACATTATTATTAGAAAGTGTTTTAAACTTCAATTTGATTCCTATTTAATTCCTCTCAACCACTTCAACCACTATGTTAGAATATTTGGTCAATACATCTCCAAGGCAGACCCAAGACATAGTTAATAACCCAATGAGTTGAGTATGCATCCAACCATAAAAAGCGCTTTTTTTAAGATGGAGAAACACCATGGACAGATATAACAAGTATATTTCGACAGTCATTGTCATTGGTGATCCACTGAAACTGGTCATAAAAAGAGTGAATCTGCAAGAAATGGCAACTAATCAAGAGGAACAGTATGAAAGGCATGAGAAAATAATCTTTAAAAATTAAAAGAGATATGTGTTCTTGTCATATAGTATTAAAAAAGTTATTGAAAGATGTGACCCACCCATTTCAGTAGGGACACTATCAGTAATGGAACCAGTAACTATACTAGATCACACATACTTTGGGAAAGGGATCCAGGATTTGAACTCAAATATGTCTGAGTCCAGATACAGTTCTTTTCCACTGAACAATCCTACCTATTTTGAAAATAGGATGGAAAGTTTTCATTATTCAAAGTCTCTGGGAAATTTGCTCAGAGTCCAATTAATATTATCCTATTATATTATACACATTCATTCAATGAAGAGTTTTGGTCAACCTGTTGTATGCAGAAGATGCACGAGTCAACTAGCGAAGATATTCAAGAAATTTTGTTGAAAAGATAAATGTTTTCTTGGCTTCCTCTTAGTCATCTTTATAGGGCCATTAGGTACCTTCAATATCTTTCATCCATCCTGCCTTAGGCCTTACAATTTTTTTTTATATTAAACCAGTAGTCCTTTAAGATTCTTGAACTCTACTTACAAACACTTCTGATTGCCTCTCTAGCAAACCTTTTAATGTATACACATCTTCTAATATGCTTCATTTCCTACTTTTTTATGCTCTCATTTCAATTTCTGATTTCCTATCTGCACTGCTGCCTAAGGGACACTGGAAAAAAAAAAAAAAAAACCTTTAATTTCCAAAAGCTAACCCTCAACTAATTGTTCTATCTGTGCCAGTATCTCCTCAGAAAATTCCAGTGGTGCTGAATTTTTCTGCTAATGGCAGTTCTCCTCTCTCCTGGGGAGAGCCTCCATAAAATAACCTAGTTGACCAGGGGAACAATATTGTGTCAATTGTTTTGGTTACCTGTTTTTCTCCATCTGAATTCAAGTTTTAAAAGGTAATGAGGATCAGAGTGTGCAACTATTACATCCACAGTGAATAGAGTGATGACAGCTCTCATTCTAATTTAAATATACGCTTCATTTGAGAAGCCTCTGATTCAGTGACAGATAATTACAAATCATTAAATAATAGATGAGACATGCGTTTCCTATTTCTTCACTAAATATTTGATCACCAATGAGCAGAAGGTTGAGTTTCACCTGTTCTTCCAAAGAGTACAATATAACATCTAATTAACCTAACAAATTATATGGCAATTCATAAAATCAACAATAACTACTTTTAGCTTGAACACAGTTTTCCCCAGGATGCTTTTCAAGAAGGAAATACCATGGCTTAACAAGTACACCTTATCTTGATATATCAACATTTTATTTTCTATAAACCATAAGGTTAAACCATACGAAATTACTCAAATGTGATTGTTTTCACCTACAAAAATGGCCATTCCATATAATCCAAATTTATGGCACCAGAATGTGCTGATATGTAACCATTTGAAACATAGAAAATATCAACTTTATATGGTTCAACCTAATCAACAAAAGCCAACTGTCATTATCATTTGCAAAATGCCATTTCCTAGGCTAAGCAATTTTTGTGGATTGTTGCATGTAATTCTCACAACAATCCCAAAACACACAGAACACACGAAGGAATGCCACGTAAAAATGGAGAGGCAGACTGGAATTATGCAGCCACAGGCCAAGGAAACCCAGGACTGCTGGCAACTTCAGAAGCTAAGACAGGTATGGATCAGATGCTCCCTTGGAAGCCCCAGGTGGAACCAACTGGTGACATCTTCATTTCAGACTTATAGCCTCCAGAACAATGAAAGAATAATTTTGTATTGCCTTTAATCCATCCAGTTTATGATAACTTTCTGTGGCAGCTCTAGAAAACTAATGCAGAGAGATGACTGTACTATCAGCCATTGAGTAGGTGGTAAAGACAGGAATTCAATGCCAGCAGACACACCCCAGAGCTCATACTGTAACTTACAATGAGGTACAGTCTCCACAGTCACGTCATCTCATTTTATTTTTATCATATTCTATTAGATAGGCATTAAGGGTTGTATTTTATAAATTGGGAAGCTGAGACTCAGAAAATGAGGCAATTTGCTAGCCAGTAGCAAGATCAGGATTTGAACCCACATGAAATAATTTCGGTGCACTTTCCACAAAAACCTGACCCACATTTAGTGATAATCCCCACATAGCTATATTTAGAAAGAAGGCATTTCAGTTGAGTGTTGATTTCTCAAGTAGTTTCTGAAATATGTATTGCATTCCCTGGGGAAGATTTGAGAACTGAGTCAGAGGCTTAGCCATTATCCACCACCTGTGGAAATTTTACTCAGTAGTCTAAATTTATGAGAATTTTTCCATTATTCATTCATGGGGATAAATCCAAAGACTGTATTCTGTACAACTACTACAACTGCAACTATTACTCCATTAAAAATTTACTGTTTGTCTTTCAGAACTCCTTAAACATCACCCATAGTAAGCAATGGTCTCAAAGAACACAAGAACTTTGTAATTTTCAGTTTGGCTAGAGACTGTTCTCTTCAATAGTTCCACAGAGTACAATGAAGTTAAAATTAGAAGAGGTTTGGCTAAGTGCTGATAATAAAAGTGTAGAAGACCATATTATTGTTCAGTAAATAGACTCATACATACACACACACGAATTCTACAGAAAAATTACATATTCCCACCCATATTGAGGTAGGGCTTAGCTATGTGATTTTCATTGGCCCATGAAACTTTTAGTGGATTTGTCATAGGCAAAGCCTTAGATCTGCGAGCTGGGCTTGCCCCCTGTGTCCCTGCTACTGCCAAGGAAAGAACATGCCTAGAGTCACCCAATGATTCCAGAAGAATGAGCAACAAGTGAAGCTCAGGCATGCCTAGCTTAGATCATCTGAGCCTTAGGCAATCTGCAGATGCAAAAGGAAGAAATATAAGGTTATTACTGTATGCCAGAGATATTTTTGTGGTTGATAACTATACTGCATTATTATGGTAATAGCGACTTAACATAATACACAAATTTTTAATATTATCATTCTTTAGGGAACTATGTTCTATTAAAAAAGAAATTCTCTAGTCTTCTGAAACTGTTCTTTCCTCCTGCCTCTGAATAACCTTGAGCAACTAAGCCTGTCTTCCAAACGCTTGCATGTTTTTATTTTATTTCTCAATTGTCTGAAAGGCAACATTACAAGACATAAATCCATTGAGAAGAAGGAGGAAAATCCATTTCAAAATCACTTCAAAATACCAGAAGAGGAGCTCCTAAAAAGGTAAGGTCCAGGTTCAGGATATAATAATGAGGGTACTGATCATTTTGTATGGACTTTCCACAAATCACTAATCTTTCAACTGCTTATTATTTAAGACAAATACCATTATGCAAATTATATGCTTCAGGATTAGTTTTCATTTATTAGATAATAAAGTGCAATTACTTACCTCATGCAATCTAAATTATTCCTGCTGCTTTGCCTATAAGGGAAACTCTCAAATTCATGAATTCCACCTTTATGCTTAGAAGTTAATTAACCAGATTTTGCTTACTATTGCTAAACTGTCTTTACCCACATGTTTTACTTTTAAAAAAAGTGAAAAATTGTAGACCACTCAGAAGTCTGTTTCTTGCATAAAAGTAATCTTTAAAAAAAAAAAGCAGGGGCGTGTCTGGGTGGCTCAGTCAGGTAAGCATTGGACTCTTGATTTTGATTCAGGTAACAGTTCATGAAATGGAGCGCCACGTCAAGTGCTCTGTGCTGACAGTGCAAAGTCTGCTTGGGATTCTCTATCTCCCTCTCTCTCTGCCCCTCCCTTGCTTGTGCTTGCTTGCTCTCTTTCTGTCTCAAAAATTAAGAAACTTAAAAAAAAACTAACCTTTTATAAAATGGTAATTCTTAGGCAGAAATTCTAAGTTTTCATGTCTCTGTTTTTTTTCTTCAAATTTCCCAACACCTAAACACTTATTAATGGCAGTCTTGGAGATAACTTCCAATTATTAAAACATACATTCATACAATATTGGTACACAGGCAACAGATTAAGTACCAACAAAAAAGAGATTGTTATATGATGGGAGTGAGGATGCATTTATCATAGAGCACTCACTCTAAAAACACTTAACAAAGTACTTAGGGGAGATGGTTTCTCAGGACTCACACTTATTCAGAGGAGTGGGGTAAGTGCCGTATTTGAAGTATGATTAATCTAACAAGAACAATTACAACAAAAGCCACTTTACCCATCCCCAGATCAGAATACCATGGTAATATAAATTATACTCAAATATACTTGAAAAAAATACAATGCTTTTCAAACTATTTCTACAAAATGCATGTTATGGGTGTGACCAAAAGACATTTCCTTTGTCCCAACAAGTTTGAAAGCAAAGGAGCAGAAATGTGTTCTCTGCAAAGAAGCGGAAGAAATTAATTGTGTTCTTTGATGAGTTACTGTTTCTTCTTTCCCTGGACATTTATGATCAGTAGACTACTTCTCCAATCAGTAAAACAACCTCATAGACAGGAAAAGAATGACGTTTAACTGGGAAGAGTGGGGAGAGCCCAGAGTCAGGCACCAAGATCATGGTTTGATGATGGTCCTTGCCCTGCTCTGATGTTTGTGCTGGGGAAGTCATTTAAGATCCAGGGAGGGCTGGGTGAAATGTTCTCCCTACAGAGCACTCGGTAGGTGGAAGTTGTCCCTTATAGTGGCCATGTATGTAGCTTAAATAATACCCCAGAAGGAAGGATCATGACTTAATATATCTAATACTTCTGTGCTCTGTGGAACTTTGTTTCCCTCAAGCAATACAAGGAAGGATTGTCCATAATGAATATTCAAAACAGGGAGTTCCTGTAGTAGGGTTCCTGGGTAGCTCAGTCTGTTAAGTGTATGATTTTTGATGTCAGATCAGTTCATGGTCTCACGGTTCCTGGGATCAAGCCCTGTGTCCATGCTCAGCACGGAGCCTGCTTAAGATTCTCATTCATTCATTCATTCATTCATTCATTCATTCTCTCTCTGTCTCTGTCTCCGTTCTCTGCCCTTTCCCTGCTCATGCTCGTGCTCTGTGTCTGTCTCAAAATAAATAAACATTTAAAAAATAAAAATGAAAAAAATAAAACTGATTTGTAGCACCCCACCCTCCCCCAGAAAAGCCTGAACCAGATGTTCTCAAACTTTGGTGCATATCATTCTGGCTTTACTTATTAAAAATATATAACCCCAGGAGCTCCTGGGTGGCTCAGTCGGTTAACCACCTAACTTCAGCTCAGGTCATGATCTTGCGGTTTGTAGGTTCCTGGCATCTGGCTCTGTGCTGACAGCCCGGAGCCTGGAGCCTGCTTTGGATTCTGTGTCTCCCTCTCTCTGCCCTTCCCCTACTCACATTGTCTCTGTGTCTCAAAAATGAATAAATGTTAAAAAAAAATTTAAATATATACCCCCAAAACTTATACTCTAAGAATCCTTATTCACTGAGGTCTAGGGAGTACCCAAGAAGCTGCATTTTTAAAAATTACTCCAAATAACATGGAGATAGGTAGTGTGTGAATCACCTTCACACCCATACCCCCATATAGTATCCTTCAGCCAAGAAAGTAAATAATAAAATTTGGGGCACCTGGGTGGCTCAGTCGTTTGGTCGTCTGACTTTGGCTCAGGTCCTGATCTCCCAGTTCATAGGTTCGAGCCCTGCACTGGGCTCTGTGCTGACAGCTCAGAGCCTGCTTCCAATTCTGTGTCTCCTTCTCTCTCTCACTCTCCCCTGCTCATGTTCTGTGTCTCTCTCAAAAATAAATAAACATTAAAAAAAAAGTAAATAAAATTTTGAAAAAGTTTATCATTATCATTATCACAGATCATTTTTTTCTTACCTATATTTTCTACATCAGTGCATATTAGTCATGTAATGGAATCGTCAGTCACAAAGGATTTTGAAGGAAAAGAAATTGTCTTGAAATCATATGGAAGATCCCATCCTGTTTAGAAAGCACATTCATATGCAACACTGTGGCAATGAGTAGCTGAGGGTTTTCCCCAAGATTCAGGACAACCTAACTCAGTTCTAGTCTTAGAGAGATGAAAAAACAGTATTTAGCAATGAAAAAGCAGCAATGAAATAAAACAAGAGAGGAAGACAGCAGAGGAGGATTAAGAAAAAGACAAAGTGCCATTACTATTGTCATTAAACGAATTTCAATTTTTCTCCACTTTCACTTTTCTTTTTAAAAATTCCCTTTTCCATTTTTCATCCCCTCCCTACTTCCCCTTTCTCTTTTATGTCCTTCTTAGATACCAGTAAGCAGTTTAAGAAACCTGAATCCAAAGAGAAAAATTATACCTTCTGAATTCTGTTTTGCTCCACCTCTTGACCCAACTCTCCCAGACCAGCTATTTTTTAACAGACCATTTGTCTCCTATGGAAAAAACTATACTGCTTTTACTTATCTACCAGAACTCCACCAAAAAAAAAAAATATATATATATATATATAGAATAGTTCTGTGCAATGTTTTTTTTTCCTCCTTCACTGCTAGCTACTATGTGGCAGAGCCCAGCAGGAGTAAATTGTGGCCAGCCATTATATGGAAAGGGGCCACTTAACATTCCAGGGAAGCAGTGTCATAACCTCCATTGTCACTGGGGGCTCATCTAAATCTGGAAGACTTCTTTTAACTTCCATCTTTGAAGAAGGAGGAGGAGGAGGAGAAGGAAGAGGGGAAGGGGAGTCTGTGGGAGGAGAAAGAGGTAGAAGAGGCAATTGAAAAAAAAAAAATAAAGCAATACTGTGGATGAATTACATATATTTTATTAAATAACTAAATTTAAATATGCACATAGCAAAGAATAACATGTAGCAGGCAAGTCTAATGTCCTCTGTTGCCAATATCCCCTCATAAGAACATTGGTAAAAGCCTACATGTTTGGTACCTTCTACATGTATCAGTCCATGCTGGATTGGTCTCTGCCATAGATCAGAACTAATACATACACTGTAAAAATTTGTCTTACTCTGTCCACAATTATTCAAAGATCAGTCTACAAAGACAGAGCTTTTATTAATTTGAAAAACCACAGGTTCATACAAAATCTGTAAGTGCAACTTCTCATTTTTACAAAGAGGTCTGCTGTAACCACTTGTGAATAACCTGGGTTTCATGTCCACAAACTTTTTCTCCTCTACTCTTGAAGGACTTTTATAGACTGCCATGACTTTTCTTGGTAGAAAAGTAGAAAGGTAGAAGGAAAGAAAGAAAGCAAGAAAGCAAGAAAGAAAAAGGAAAGAGGAAGGAAGAAAGAAAAAGGAAGGAAGGAAGGAAGGAAGGAAGGAAGGAAGGAAGGAAGGAAGGAAGGAAGGAAAAAAAAAGACAAAAGTATAACATAGGATGAATGCTACTTGAAAAATGATTTCTTAAAAAAATTTGTAAATAAAAAACTGACTTTCTTGTACTCTGAAGTCATTTAGCATGTTGTACTATAAAATTATCTGCATCTTTATTGCAGTGACTATAACTAGGAGAAAAGACTGCTTATTAATTCTTTTGAAATTTTGCTACTTGTATTAGTTTGGGTTCCAAAAGGTGGAAGAGCTTGAGCCTAGAGCTTGTGAGCAGAGAGTTTATTTTAGGAATAGGAGTTAGGACTGGGAATTAGGAAGGAGGAAAAGTCAATACAAACCTGACTTTTTAAGCTAGTCACTACTATGGTACAATTGGAAAGCCATCGCATTGGAGACCCTCTAAAGAGTTTTGTGAAATGAGCTTCATAACTTTGTCAAGAGACAAAGGAAGAGAGTATCTGCTAGTTTTTGTCCCTCATTAGTAAAGGGTTTCTTTTTTGAAGTGGAAAGATTCTGAGAATAGGAACTCAGTTGTCTTTAAGATAATGACAATGATAACGGTGATAAAGATCATGACTATGGTGTCCAACATCCCCTGCTCAACTGTTTTTCAGGCATTGTGCAAAGCAATTACCCACATTTTCTCATTTGGGTCCTCATGATGATTATTTTTATGTGTCAACTAACTGGGCCATGGGACACCCATACATTTGGCCAAACTTAATTCTATGAATATCTATGAGAGTGTTTTTGCATCAGATTAGCACTTGAATTGGTAGATGAGTAAGAGAGATTACCTTCCCTAATGTGGGTGAACCTTGTCCAATCAATTAAAGACCCAAATGGAAAAATGAGAAAGAGGAAACTTCTTACTGACTGCTTTGACCTGGAACAGTACTCTTTTCTAGCCTTGAGTCTCAAACTGAAATATCAGTTCTTCTTGAGTCTTAAGCCTGTCAATTTTTGGATTGGAACTACACATTGATTCTCTTGGGTCTCCTGCTTGCTGACTGCAGTTGGGAATTCTCAGCCTTCATAACTGCATAAGCCAATTCCTTAAAATAAATCAAGCAATTTCTAGCCCTCACTCTATATAGGTGTATGTATACAAACATACACAGACAAACACACACACACACACAACACATCCTATTGCTTCTGTTTCTCTTGAATAGTATTTATGTCAATGCTAGGAAATTAGCAATATAATCCCCATTTTGCATAAGAGAAAACTGAAGCACAGTTTTGAGTAGAAGATCCCACTGAGATTATACCACAAACAGTGCTCTCAGTTGCCCCAGTTTAGGGGCCACCCAACTAATGCTATGCACATTATAATTAGAAAAGGCTAGAAAAAGAAATAACCAGAAAATAGAGGCAGGACAACACAATGCCTCTATCTGCCTTGACAGATGTTATGGAAGGAAAGATATGTGATACACAAAGAAATCTGCCCACTAAAGATGGGAACTCTGGTTGTCTTCAGTTAAAAATAAAGGTGATTTTACTGAACCTGGGAGGTCAAGGATGGGGTAGAGCAGATTTAAGACCTTCCCTATGGCATAAACACAGTCAATATAAATAAACAAGCATATTCATAAATCTTCAACTTATTTTACCACTGACTATTGCTGCATAGGAAAAATTCCCAGGCCTGGGAGATGACAGAGTACATCTTCCTGATGTATTTGTAGATTGTCTTAGATTATAACATGTGGATGAACTCTCTGTGCTATTTTTCTTCCCAGCCCTTTGACGACACCTTGGTCAAGACTACCCAAGTCATTAGGAGAAATAATGGAAGTCAACAACGACAATAACATTATGCCCAGAATCAGAAAGAAAGTTCCTCTGGATAAACCAAGAATTCTAACTTCTGAGGCAGATTATAGGAATTACAATTGCCTACTGTTCCGAAATGAAGCCTTTTAGTTTCTTAACTAAAATAATTTGACTGTCAGAACCACTAAAATAGTGATTTGACATTTTAGAAATTCTGGACCATGCTTAGCACGACTCTCAATATTCTGAGAAAAAAAGAAACAGTCATCACATCAATCCCCAGAGGGAAATAAATAATAGAAGTGATTTTTTTAATTACAAAGTTAAGGTAAATTATCAAAGGTATATCTTCATTAACATGTAATTTTTAAAAGGTACACATACGTGGCATGCTTACGGAGCTTGGAATTTCAAAAACAGGTTTTTCTACTCTAGCATTTACCATGGTTGACAGTAGAATCTTGCAAGGTATGATTGAATAGTGTTTGATAAAACTGGAACTCCCCAAATTATTTCTGTGGGACTCGCAAGCCGTGTATCTAAGACATCACTATGCTAGATTTATAGAATGGCTTAGTAAAAATATTCTCATCTCTACTCACGCATAATAGAAAGTAAGGAAAGGGAAGGGTATAGTCAGAGAGAAGCTTCCAGTCAAACCCATTTCCATCATGTGATACACTGAACTTCTGGAAATAGGAGATTCTCCATCAAAAATACCTTAAGTGCGATAAATCAAAGATGAAAAGGTCTGATTTAAAATATGAGAACCAGAAAACTAATAAATGTTTACATTATGGGGATAAAAAGAAATGGCATCAAGATGGAGAGTATGCAACCCAAAGAAGAGAGACAAAAATGGAGACAGAGACACAGAGAGTGAGAGAAACTAGGAGAGACACAGAGAGACAGAGAGATTGATCTTGTGCGACAGGCACAGAGAAGGTAGGGAGAGAAGGAGGAAAACTAAACTGACCGTGTTTTTCTCCAGATTCCATTTGACAGCCTAAATTCCTAAGGCAGCGTACATTTCCTTCAGGTCTGTGACCTCATTTTGAGGCTTTCCAGAAGGCATCTTCTTAATATAAGCACTTCAAAATAGAATTTCCAAATCAGCCCAGTTCCCAGGTAAGCAGAAACGTTTTCATTAGCAGAGGACTGAATGGAAGTAGATTGCAGCTCAGCCAGCTGATCTTATTGTCAGAGAGCTCTGCTCCTGACCCAACGTGCCCATAACAACAACAAAAAAGACTCTGATCTCATCCCCTTTTTAAATGTTGAGTGGCCTGATTTGAGTGCACTGAGGAGAAAAGAAGTACATTTCACTTCTCAAAAGAATATCTGGACACAAATGAATATAGAAAATGCAAAAACAAGAGACCTAAACTTAGTCAAATTTTATCTCAGTTTTTTCCAAATGGAGAAGAGTCCAAATTATCCCAAAATGATGGCTTAGCTTAGCAGAGCAGAAAGTAACCAAAAGTAATGGAAAATAACTTGAACTGTACCACCCATATCCTTGTGCCAAATACCCAGCATACCCACGGTAGCACCAAAATGCCAATAACCGGGGTCATTCCTCAAGGTGAAGGCATTTTTTATCTATAAACTCCTATTAGAATAAACAGGACATGTGGGAAGGATAAAAAAAATGTGCACCTTAGTTTGTATTCTGCTGTAATAGTGTTTCCATATTGAATTCATCACAAAAATTTATCTTTGAAAGACTTTACAATCTAATTGTGAATTGTTAAGATGATAGAATGGTATACAGGATTGTCCAAATTTATTTTTCAAAAAATTGGTTTTTTTTAATCCTCCTAAGCTGTATCTACTAAAATCTGGAGGAACATCAGCAGTACAGTTTGGGAAAGGATAGGTTACCAGATAAACTCTTACCTAATTAGGTAAATTCTTACCTAATTATAGAAAACAGGGTCCTGGGAGTGCAAGACAGAGAATATGTAAGTTTAAATGGGAGTTAGGCAAAAAGGAATGAACTGGAACATGGACACAGCCAGGAGCAGATCCAGCAGGGGCCCTGGCGTGAAGTCTTGGGGAGATAGAGGATGCGTGTAACCACCAATGAAATGGCAAGTGTAAGTTCTGGGCACATTCCAGAGGCAGCCAGCAGGAGTAAGAAAAACCCAAGACTAATTTTATCTGTTGCACAGTTTAGCATGAGCTGGCACTATTCTTCCAGGAGACGAAGCACAGCATGAACAAATAATATTTAGTGGACTTATTAGCTCAATATTCTTAGCCAACCACACTGGTTTTATCAGGAACCCAAGCAATATAAAAAGTTACATATTTTTTATCTCTCAATTTGTTTGCAGGGTAGTCTTTGTTAGATAAGAAATGGAGCAGGAGGGGGGCACCTGAGTGGTTCAGTCTTTTGGGCGTTCAACTTCAGCTCAGGTCATGATGTCACAGTCTGTGAGTTCGAGCCCCACGTTAGGCTCTGTGCTGACAGCTCAGAGCCTGGAGCCTACTTCTGATTCTGTGTCTGCCTCTCTCTCTGCCCCTCCCCTGCTCACGCTCTGTCTCTGTCTCAAAAATAAATTAAAAAAAAAAATTAAAAAGTTGAGCAGGAGTATTGTTGGACTGTCTTCAGAAAGATGAGGAATGAGGCCCCTCACTGCAATCCTGGTTATCACCTTCGGAATGCACCTACATCTTTAACAGTTCAGAGTCCTGGGTCCTGCTTTCCCCAATAATTCTAACCCAGTTAAAGCCTTGTCCTATAAATGCAACTGGTGAATTTATGTATATTTGTAAGTATATTTTTTAATATTTATTTTTGAGAGAGACAGTGCACGAGCAGGGGAGGGACAGAGACAGACAGACAGACACACACACACACACACACACACACACACACACACACACACACACACACAATCCAAAGTAGGCTCCAGGCTGTAAACTGTCAGCACAGAGACCGACTCAGGGCTTGAACTCACGAGCCGTGAGATCACGACCTGACCCGAAGTAGGATGCTTAACTGACTGATTCACCCAGGCACCACTGAATTTATGTATATTTGGCTTAAAATCCTGCTCACGCTTAAAATTTTACCTCTCCCTGGGGAGCTGCACTTTCATGATTTATACATGTGTCCAGAAACAGATATCCTTTCTTGACAACCCATCGTGACAAGGGGGTGAATTTCTTCCTGAAGAAGCCAAATAGGATTCTTTCTCAGTTTATATTATTGTCTTTAGAGAACAAAGTCCCATTCTTCTGTTTCTATAATTGTTTAATCTTTCTTTTTATTTACCAAAATTTTATTTTCCGTGATGGCATCACCCAGCTGACAGTAGTAGCTATATCTATTACTGAACTGGCTCTTTGGGGCTCTAGTAATCTGACACTGAATTAAATTAGTGCCTCTGAAAATATAACTTTTCCATTATAGTAAAGAATCAACCTAAAAAAAAAAAAAAACAGCTTTCCACAAAGTGATTATTACAGTAACAAGCAGGCCAACCAACTGTGAAAGAGGAAATCATTTCTGGGAGAGAAACAAGAAAGAGATTACCAGAATCATTTTAAACTCAGAGTTTTCTCCATGTGTTCACTTAAATAATTTGACAAATAACATATAGCATCAAATAATGCCCATCTTAGCCAAGAAAACTGAAAAGGAATAGAGTGTAAGCTTTTCATCTTAGAACTATAACGCAGAACATCAGATGCCTCAGTTTCTTAGCCTGAAATGAGAATCCTTGTGATGTAAAAAATTAAATAAAAAAATACTCATCACCATCATCTCCAATGTAATCATCATGACAGCAGGGATACTAAAGAAAGGCTTTAGCCAAGGTCACATAATCTATCTCTGCCACTCATTTGCTGTGTGAGCTTAAGAAAAATAAACAAGAAACTTTAGCCTTCATTTCTTCATAAGAAATAGAGGAACAATAATAGCTTCTTCATACATTGTTTGGGAGCATGAAATGAGATCTGATTTATAGAAGAGCTCTTTATAGGCTGTAAAGCACAATTCAAGTGTGAGTTACAGTAACGGTTTCTAATAAAGAGAACTCACATTTCCACCAAACTCCTTTGCCCCCAGAAATCTTGACTCTGTTTGGAAACCCATTTGCAACTCATGAGCTTTTTCCAAATTCCCATACTTCCTCCTCAAAGCTCTCTATAAGTACTCCAACATCCATGTCAGTCATCTCATTTAGGCACCCTGTCAATGACAGAGAATTTTCTGTCCTTTCTCCAGTACTCTCAGGGAATCCAATCACAGTCAGTATCTTGGGAAATGAGGAATTTCACTGAAGACTTCAGGACAGCACTGGAGAGTGCACACGGGCTTCTGCCATCTCTCCATCTTCCTGATACATGATCTTCTCTGCCAAGAGCAACCCCATGGCAAGTATGGCCCATTTTCCCATTACAAACGCTTTGCTTGTGGAGAGTGGCCTCTTGGGTTCTGGTGAGTATAATGATCATCAGCTTATCCTAAGCATATGATGATTGTAAAAATGAAGATAGGACACAAATTAAAATTATGATATGAAGATTGACCTGTGGTCACAATCACCATTGCAAATTATTAAAAATGTACTACTTTTAATTTCTGAACTCAGGAAAATGGACTAATCCTGAAGCATATTTTGCAATGAGAGTACAGTATACCCAAGAGGAATCTATGGCTCTTTTATTCGTTAGACCTACTCTAATTCTGAAGAAGGGGGACAGCAGGGGAAGGGCAGCTCCCCATGGAGATGACCCTGGCCTTCTTCACCTGACACCACACATGCAGCGTCCCTGCATCCCATCTTAAAAAGACAGACTTCACTTAACAATTACCCAGCATCAGAGACCTGGAGACCTCTAGGCAACTTCCACTGATTTGATTGCAAATTGTATTTGGGGAAAAGGAAGTTTCCATGGATAATAAAACATGCAGAAAACTGGCCATCCTTGTCAAAACTATAGCTGAAATGTATTTGACTTTCCTGGGATTGTGAACAGCTACATTACAATGTCCTTACTTGTGCTGAATAAGAGAAGAAAGGTCAGAGGCCTGACATTATTTGAGAAAAGAGACATTTACATGCAAAGAAATATATTTCTTCTCCACATCTTCCTAAAAATGTCTTTCCATTTTTCTTCCAATAGTCCAGGGTGTTAGAGTCATTTCCCTCCACTTTCTACCACTCACAGAGATAATTCAAAAGACCATAGGAAGATAGGAAGACTTTAAGCCAGAGACAGATCACCTGTGAGAGTAACTATGAATGAG
This sequence comes from Herpailurus yagouaroundi, assembly GCF_014898765.1. Lineage (NCBI taxonomy): Eukaryota > Metazoa > Chordata > Mammalia > Carnivora > Felidae > Herpailurus > Herpailurus yagouaroundi. The sequence continues at coordinate 109,603,322 of NW_024412377.1, forward strand.
GACTTCCTCCCACGGGGCCACCTAAGGCATTTATACATGGGTCCAAATATCTGCTTCTATCTTCTCCTTCTCTTCCCATCTCCCTCCTCCCGAGCCCAACACGCCAGAGGAGGAAGAAGGATGTGAAGTGCAATTTAATACCCAGTGTTCCTCCCCCAACTGCATGCCCCCTTAGGCCAATGATCGACCCTGAGCCACTGATAAATCCTGACCTAGGAGAAGAGGGTAGGTGTGATTAAAGTTTTATATTGGACGGGACTCAATAACAGTTATTTATTTGAAAGAGATCTGACCGAGATGGCAATAAAATCTAGGAAAACCAGACTCAGCAAAATGACATTAAAGGCATGGGTTAAAAAGAAATAACACTCTTGCATGTTTGTTTCATAAACTTTCAACAAGCCAGTTACAATGGGATTGCTTTTATTATTTCTATTCACTCTCTTATGTCTCAGAAGTTGGCTCACCTGTAGAAAGATAAAGTAACTAGAACCAACATAATCAGTGCCCTCAACCAGCACCATCAAAGTGTGTCACCAGCCTGTGAAGCTTTTCTTACACAATACAGGCCTGAATTGTCACACTCTGTGGCCAAGACAGGTGGAGAATAGCCATCTATGTTTTGTCTTCTTCGACACTGTTTTCACTGCAGATTTGTTTGCACCCAAAACATATCTTAACTGGAGCAGTATCTAAGGGAAGTTATCTTCATGTCCTCTGTTAGACCATGATCTGCTTCGCTACACCCCTGAATTACAATATTGGAATGTTATATAATGGCTTCTGAAATTCTAAAGAGTATGTAACTCACCCAGGAATCTTGTTAATGTATGAATTCTGATTCTACAGGTCAGGGGAAGAAGCTGAGATCCTGCATTTATAACACATTTTCAGGTTTGTGAACCAAAACATGTAGCAGGCTCTAGAGAAGAGAAAGAATGTTTCATCCCATTCAATGAGAGAACCAAATGAAGAAGAAGAAGAAGAAGAAGAAGAAGAAGAAGAAGAAGAAGAAGAAAGAAGAGGAGGAGGAGGAGGAGGAGAAGGAGGGGATGACAAGGAGGAAGAAGGAGGAGGAGGAGGAGGGGAAGGAAGGAAGGAAGGAAGGAAGGAAGGAAGGAAGGAAGGAAGGAAGCAGAGGAAGGAAGGAAGGAAGGAAGGAAGGAAGGAAGGTAGGAAGGAAGGAAGGAGAGGAAGGAAGGAAGGGAGGGAGGGAGGAAGGAAGCAGAGGAAAAATTTTAAAGTTTTCCAGCACCTCTGAAAAGGGAATTTAACAAGTGCCTGGGTGGCTCAGTTGGTTGATCATGTGACTCTTGGTTATGGCTCAGGTCATGATCTCATGGCTCACAGTTTGAGCCCCACATCAAGCTCTATGCTGACAACTCAGAACCTGGAGCCTGCTTTAGATTCTCTCTCTCTCTCTCTCTCTCTCTCTGTCTCTGTCTCTCCTCTGCTCATGCTCTCTCTCTCAACATAAATAAATAAACATTAAACACAAAGGGTACATGGGACACCTGGATGGCTCAGTCAGTTAAGTGTCCAGCTTGGTCTCAGGTCATGATCTCATGGTTCACGAATTCTAGCCCTGCATTGGGCTCTGTGCTGACACTTCAGAGCTTGAAGCCTGCTTTGACTTCTGTGTCTCCCTCTCTCTCTATACCTCCCATGCTCACACTCTTTCTCTCAAAAATGAACACTAAAAAAATTTTTTTAAAAAGAGTACACTTATCCTGATGAACACTGAAAATTTAAAGAATGGTTGAATCTTTTCACTATACATCGGAAGCTCATTTAACACTGTATGTCACTTATACCTCAAATTTTAAAAACTGGGGAGGACCTATGGGAGTCAAGGCAAGGGAAACAGCAGAAAGAATCATGTAGGGATGCTCTACTTGACAGTAGTTATGACCTTCAGTTGGAGGACAAAGCCCAAAGTGATCTCACAGAAAGAGATCCAAGCTCACCCTGACTCCAGGCCTTCTCTGGGGATCAGCATTTACCAAACCCAACAGGAAACCAGAAAGCTAGGAAGCTTCTGATGTAGTCATAGAATACAGCCACCTGCAACAGAAAGGGGTTAGAAAAGGGAAGGGAAGGGAAGGGCATCCAAAAGGCAACAGGCAGTGGAATTCAGCAGCTGATGTGCTTTACCCTAGTGCACAGAGCTATTAGGTAATAGAAAAGAGACAAAAACACAGGCTGTCTTATTCTTAAGCCCTTTCTTTACACACCAGTGTGTGTGTGTGTGTGTGTGTGTGTGTGTGTGTGTGTGTGTGTGTGTGTTTACTTGGGCACAGGTACACAGGTGAGTATATGCAATGTGCATCTTAAGGACAGGAAGCTGATCACTGAGCAGATTCATCTGGCACTCTGGGACTGATAGGTTCAAAACACTTCAGTTGGACCCCCCTTTTTTTTCTTTCAACATTTTTATTTTATTTTTGGGACAGAGAGAGACAGAGCATGAATGGGGGAGGGGCAGAGAGAGAGGGAGACACAGAATCAGAAACAGGCTCCAGGCTCTGAGCCATCAGCCCAGAGCCTGACGCGGGGCTCGAACTCCCGGACCGCGAGATCGTGACCTGGCTGAAGTCGGACGCTTAACCAACTGCGCCACCCAGGCGCCCCATGGACCCCCTTTTTTTATAACTAGCCTAGACCCTCCAGGTCAAGCATGCTGTGGAGTTCTAGATCCAACTAATCTAACCAGAGGAGCCTCAGCTTAAGTCAGATGGCCTTTTGGCCCCTTCCAATGCAATGTTGCCATGTGACTCTAGGGATTGGGTTTTTTCTCCTTCTACTGGGAAAACATAAAGCTCCTTTGCAGATTTACATGAGCCCAAATTAGCTTACCTTTCTGACCTATAACATTACTGAAAATGTCAACCTGTCTTCAACTCAATGTCATTTGGCAAAGTCCTGCACCCATAATTAACTCAGCATCATGTCCCAACCTCCTATGGTATTTGGTGAGAGTAAACAAAGAGAAATTATTAATGAGTGGTGCATTCAAGATTGTTTAAAATGCCAAAAATTTCTCAGTCACTACTGTTAGCTAAAAAAAGCTTTCCTCTTCTTTGTTTTTTAAGCTCATATCATGAAAATGCATGTTGAAAGCATATATTTGGGTTGGGACAGCTCTTATGTACTAAATCTTACAGGACAGTATTTCTTGACAGTGAGTGAAATCATTTTTGGTATGATTTTATATAGGCTGTTTTATAAAATACTTCAGTTTCCCACTCCAGTTTTTACTGCACAGACAAGATATTAAATTTCCATCTGCATACTACATGTTCACTTACTTTGGTATGAAGAAATTAAATAGGTACTAAAGCAATCAACTAGGAAACAAACACTTCCTTATTTTCACATTCAGTTCACACCAGTTACTGACTCTCTACTGTGTACCAAAAATGACACTATTTCCTGAACAAACCCAGCAGCAAGTAACACACAAAATAATTATCCCAAAACATTGTCCTACTTCAAGCTCCTCTGTCATCAAAACCCCTGACAGCGTCAGTAAATATAAACAATACTAGTAAATATTCATGATTTTTTAAATGATATAATCTATGTGAAAGACTGTTCCCTAAGATTTCCTAGATCAAAGTCACTAATAGAAATTCTGTTTTTACATTAACAAGTCACAAGAAGAAAGACCCAATAATACAATCATATACACATGGTCATAGTAGCAAAACCCTCTCACACTTAAAAAATCCTCTTATATCCACTTAAACTTCTGCAACAGGTGAGTTGAACAGGTAAAAGTCAGTGGGGTACACAAAGGGATAAGAGGTGGGGGGAAAGAAAATACATTAGCAATTACTTCGCCAGACTGTGGCCCATGTTTATTAATCAGAGAAACAAAGCTACTTCCCAGTTACCCAGCTAGTCACGGACAGAGTCAGAAACAATCTGAGGTTTTCTCACTCCTCTCATGCCATTCCCCCTACATTTCATCTGATGATTCTTCTCTGTTTGGAATGAATTCAGAGCCCCCACCTTTCTAGACAGAGCACTTCAAATAAATGGACATTTTCCACTTAAAGCAAAACAATCTGCGTTAGAAATCAAAAGCAATTAAGGATCACATACCATCTCTTCATGTGAGGTAACCTCACCCTAAGAATTATTGGTTCAACTAACAAAGCAATGATGACTCTAGGTTACAATATCCCAGGTAACAGCTTATTTTGATGTGGAAAAAAAATTTTTTTTGGATGGACACAACTTCTATTTAAATATCCCAAACTGTGTACAAGGCTGCATTTAAAATGCTATGAAAATGATCATGGACCCAGCAGCCAGCCCAAACACAATCAGTGAGTGGGCAAAATGTAACTGAAAATTAATACTGACAGCAGACATAGCTAGTCTGTTTCTCTTACCTTTACTTTTATTTTTTTAGGTTTTATATAAATTCCAGCTACTCAACATGCAGTGTGATATTAGTTTCAGGTGTACAATGTAGTGACTCAGTAGTTCCATACATCACCCCGTGCTCATCATGACTAGTGCTCTCCTTAACCCCCATCACCTATTTAACTCATCCCCTCACCTCCCCTCTGGTGACCATCACTTTTTCCTCTATAGTTAAGACTGTTTCTTGCTTTCTCTCTTTCTCTCCCTTTGCTCATTTGTTTTGTTTCTTAAATTCCACATATGAATGAAATTGTACGTTATTTGTTTTTTGTGGACTCTTCTAAAACACTATTTTCCACCTTTATGTGGCTTTTCCTCCCATTTCCACCACCCACATGCTAATTCAGGCCCCTGCTGCCTCATACTTAAAAATGATCTTCCTGATTCTGCCTTAAAGCTTTGCTCCTCCAATTCACCCTCCATATAAAATAAAAACAGTGAGTGGGATAGTTTCAGTTAATGAACTAACAATTATTAAGTCCAAACTAAGGGTCAGGCTAAGTACAAAGGACTTTACATATGTATTTTATCATATAAATTTATACTTGTTTTTAAATGCTTATTTATTTTCAGAGAGAGAGAGAGAGAGAGAGAGAGAGAGCGAGCACACCCGTGAGCAGGGGGAAGGGCAGAGGGATAGAGGAAGAGAGACAATCCCAAGCAGGTTCTGTGCTGTCAGCCCAGAGCCCAACGAAGGACTCTATCTCAGGAAATGTGAGATCAAGACCTGAAGTGAAATCAAGGGTCGGACGCTTAACCCAGTGAGCCATCCATGCACACCTAAAATTACACTCTTTGAAGTGAGCAATAATTTCCCCATCTTAGATTAATAAATTCAGGCTCAAAGAGGTTCAGAAACTTTCTAAAGTTCATGCAACTTGTAAATGACAGAACCCAAAATATTAACCACCATCTTGTCTATATTTAATCAAATTCACATTTGATTACATATCCCATTCCTACATTATGTGGACATATATGTTTACTAGCACAACTGGCCAAAGCGACTCCCTTGGGATGTACAGCAAATCTGATCCCTTTGACAAGTGATACTTGGGTTCGTGATCCTTCCCCTGCCTTGCACAGACTGGTTCCTCCATCAGGAGCTGTCCTACCCGTCCTCCAAGACTCAACTTTGGTCATATTTCATGTCTTACAGAAAGCCTTCCCCTTTTCACAGATCGATTTCAGCACCCTTCCTCTCCTTCTATATGTCCCTAAAGCATACCTTTATCACAGCATATATCACACTGCAGTCCAATCTACCATTCGTCTATCCTTCTAAAAGCTGGTGAGCTCCTTGACAAAATAGGGCTGTATTTTGTTCATCACTGTTCAGCACCACACCCACTTTCCCACTGTAGACTTCCAGTCTAAAGTGGGCAGAATTGGAAAAAGGAAAAGATACAACCCTAACTCAGGTTTAGAGCTTTAGTTATGTGTTAAACTTGAAATTCCACTGAAATTAGACTCAGTTTGTGACTTAGGCAGCGGAAAGAATGTCTATTACTCAAGTATGAACATCACATCCATAGGACTTAATGGCTTTTTTCCCATGGCTGAGAAAGTTTGAAGTCCAGAAGAAACAAAAATATAATTTTGCATTTTAGGTGCATCAAGCTTGCTCAGGAAACTAGTGATTTTGTATCACCACTGCCAGGACAATTAAGAGAAAAAGAAATGATTTTTCTTGTCTTAACTATGAAGACTTCCCTAATAGTTTCCAAGAAGTGTACAACATCACTCATCCTTCTAAGTAAGCAAATTTTCTAGACTCCAGACCCCCATCATTAGAGACCTCAGTGATAGAGGGAGTTGATTTTGCTTTAAGAAATTTTGGTCATAGTAGCTAACTTTTATAGTGTCCTGGCTGTGTGTTAAGAAGGGATATGGAGGCCGGCTTGTGGAGGGCACTGTGTAGCATGTGAGGAGTTTTACATATATTTTATCACATAACTCTCATAACAATCATTATTCATTAACCTATTTTATGGACATGGAAACAAAACAAGAAAAGTTAAGTGACTTGCCCAAGACTGCATCTCAAGTTAATGGACGATTCCAACACAGCCTGTCTCAACCCACAGTCCTACCTAATACCCAACACTGTCACCCATTCAGAGGCAGCTGAGACCGGGAAGGAGGAGGAGGAATAGAGGAATTCAAGTCAGAGCCAGCTGCATGTACTAATAAGTGGAAGCACAGTGGAGCCAGCTGGTTGGGGAAATGAGTGAGTTCCAAGTAGCTGAGCTTTAAGAAGACTGAGTGGTTGTTGCAAACAGGGAATGTTGGAGCCTGGCTGTGAGGGGCCTTGTATGGCGTTGTGAGGAGCTGGAGCATCACCTGAAGCCTGCAGAGGGGAGGACTCCTCTGGAAGCACAAAGGAAGACAAAGAGAAATTCAGTAAGACTGGAGGTGGCAGATTTCCTGATGAGCATCTGAACGAAGGCAGTATGAAGGGCAGTAGAGAAGAGAGAGCCTTGCATTCAAAACACAGTTCTCAAGGAGAAGCAACAGGAATCCATGAACAACTATATATGAGGAGTCAGTGAAAAGGAGGGAAAGAGGATGATTCTGGGGCTTATTGTGGGAGATTGGCTGGATAGTGACAGCAGTGAGGAACAGGTTTTGGAGGGTAGTGAGTGGTCCCTGTTGGGGTGTGCTGAGTCTGAAGGGCTAGAGTTCCCAAAGGGAGTGTGTAGAGGCAGCTGAATGTATGGAGTTCAGGTGAACGAGTCATTGAGAAAATGTTATCTGGTAAACTTTTGCTAAAATTTCTCCTCTAGTCAATATATACACTGACATCTGGGCCAAAATGCTGGAAGTGAATGAAACCACTGGGGAACAGTACAGCATGAATGAAGAAAGAAGACTTTTTTTCCACATTTTCAATTTGGAGGTTATTTTCAGTTTCTTTTGATTCAAGTGACCGTTTATTACCCTTTCAAATATACATCCTGGCCTGGATAATATGTTTTTATTTATTCCCTAGGATTACTATTTTATTCTTTATTTACATTTTGTTTCTATACTGTTCAGTGGAGTTTTTCTTATGTCAGGTATTGAGTCCAAACACACACACACACACACACACACACACACACACACACACACACACGCTGTATTAGTTACAGTTCTCCAGAGAAACAGAACCAATATATTACACACACACACATAACACACACACAGGATTTGTTATAGGAATTGGCTTATAAAGGCCGAGAAGTTCCACTATCTGCTGTCTGTGACATGGTGACCAGGAAAGCTGGGGGTATCATTCAGTATGAATTTCAATGTCTGAGAATCCAAGGGCTGGTGGTGTAAGTCCTAGTTCTGAGTCTAAAAGCCAAATAACTAAGAGTACCAATGTCCAAGGGGAGACAATGAATGTCTCAGATCAAGCAGAGATTGTGAACCCACTCTTACTCTGCCTTTTTATTCTATTCAGGCTTTTGATGATACCCACCCACACTGGGGAGGGCAACCTTCTCAACTCAGTCCAGTGATTCAAAAGCTAATCTCTTCTGGAGCACCTTCACAGACACATCCATAAATCATGTTTTACCAGCTATCTGAGCATCCCTTTAGCCTAATCAAGTTGACACATACAGTTAGCCATCACAAGTCTATTCCTTATCAACCTGGCATCCATAAGCATCTCTTTAAACCATACTTAATCTCCAGACAAAGACAATATTAAGGTCATAATTGCACCTAACAATAATACAACTGTCCCATTATATAACCCCAAACATATTAATACCTTCCGCAGAAGAGGAGGAACAGTTCTTGAGTGATATTTATTCTTCTACTGATATTTGTCTCCCCACTGTTTCATATATTTGAGATGAGTTCCTTTAACAGAAGCAATGCTGTCTATGAATCTGTATGCAGAGTAAGTGTCTATTCCAGTAAGAACAAAGCACTGCCCTTCCTGATACTTGCCACCAGGTAGCTGGCTGATCATTCCAATGAATGGTACCATGTAAGATGCTCAGTGTTGGTCTCTGCTGCTGGTAGACTAGGCACTCAGTGATGACCATAGCAAAGTCAGCATTGGTGAATGGAATGCTATGTTACTGAACCCATGCATAAATAACCTCCATATCTGCCACCATGGCCACTTTATTCATGTGCCGATTGGGCAATGACAGGGCTGGCCAGGAAAAGAAACTGACTGATATGTACAGAACAGGTCATCCTAGCCATCTGATTATTAAAACTCTTCTCTGCTGAAGTTAATTTGGTGAGTATTTACATGGGACCACATACTCATATGTTTCCTTTAATTTTATTTCTAAAGTATACATCAGAGGGCTTCATGAAATCTGGGGGCGTACCCAGTCTGAAAAGGCACCAGGTCTCACCTTACAGACTTTCACCCCAATAGTTCACTTCATTCTCCTCAAATTATATTGTTAAAACAGAGACAACACTTTTGTAAATTCACTTGTAGTAGCCAGATCCCTTTTTAGCAAACTACCCAGTAATGAGCAGCTACAGTTTTCTTTGTCTTAGGCAGTAACATTATCTCAGCCTATACTGAGCCCCTTTGGCTTGGTAAACACAACAGGAAATGCATTATTAACAATGATCTGCATCAATAATTAACAAAATTACAGGTGCATCAAGTTTTCAAGCTACCCAATTCACATCAATGAAGCCAGTACATGATTGCCTTCTCCCAAAAGACCACAATTAAATGATCGCTGCTGAATATATGTTTTTAATCAATTTGTGTGACCTTCTCATGCTGAAAAAAGAGGTAAATTTTCAACTATATTAACATGTTATGGTTTCTGAGCTTTTTGTTGTGATGGTGTTGAAATTGCATCAGACCATTTTTTAGCTTCCTGTATACATGTAAAGAAATAATGGTTACCTTATTACTCTAAAGTCCCAGGAAAGAAAATAAGCAGTTGTAGAGTGTCCACATAGCAATATGGGATTTGGCTTTCAAATCCAACTTTTCTTCTGCTTACTTTGCCTGTCACCCATTCTGACTTTCACTTTTCACCAATATCACTGCCTTCCTCTCACTCTTAAGTAGACACTCTCCTTCTTTATGCAGTCATTGCTAACAAATAGTTAATGATCAATTATTTAAAAATTACTGGACAATTAATAATAATTATCATTTTCAGGGGCGCCTGAAATGGCTCAGTCGGTTAAGCGTCCGACTTCCGCTCAGGTCATGATCTCACAGTCCGTGAGTTCGAGCCCCGCGTCGGACTCTGTGCGGACAGCTCAGAGCCTGGAGCCTGTTTCAGATTCTGTGTCTCCCTCTCTCTCTGACCCTCCCCCGTTCATGCTCTGTCTCTCTCTGTCTCAAAAATAAATAAACGTTAAAAAAAATTTTTTTTAAATAAAAAAAAATAATTATCATTTTCAATCAGTTTATAAAGCTCCCTCAGAACTTTTTAAGTGCTTCCAAAAAAATGTTATTTTATTTCCTGGTATATGCTCATTCCATAGAGGTACAAAGATGATTGACATCCTGCACCCGGAATGCTAAAGTCTAGTAGTAAAAATAAAATATGTAGCACAAATGACCAAACTATGAATCAGTAAATAGGAAGTACATGCCCTTCTCCATTCAGAGCTGCTTGAAGGAAGGGTCCTGTCTCATTCCTCTTTGTTCCCAAATTCTAGCTACACAGTTGGCACAGAGATTGTTGGGTAAATGAATGAAGTGCCCTAAGAAAAGTATCATTCTTTCTGCCCTGTGTATCACTAACTGCTGGAAACCTTAGATAAGGCAGTAAAGATAACCAGCCAGCCCCCTACCCCCCCTCCCATGCACCCACCCTCCCATGCCCCCCATACCCCCACCCCTGCCCTCAAGGTGCTAACTTAAGTTTGAGATGGACCTTGAGACATCGACTTCTCTGCTCTTGACTGTCTTGCAATCAAATCTCCATTTCCTTCTGTGTTCTAGGAACTGTTCACATTTTTCATATTTTCCAATGCACTTATAGATTTAGTCAGTCTTTGGAGAAAAAAAAAAAACAGAAATACCACGTCTTATTGAATATTTCAAAGAATGAAGTGGGGAAATAGGCCTTCACCCCATGTACATAAAACACTTTCAAGTAAGCAAAGTTTGAGTTTCCAGTTTTCTTATTTTTCCAATCTTATCTTCTTTTTTGATGAGCATCTTAGCTTGGGTTCCCAAGAAAATAGAGTGAAAAACAAAGACCAAGTTCTCAGGGAGTCGGATCCAGGGAGAAGGTGTGAGGGGCAATGAAATCAAGTGGAAAAGTTGGGAGGAGCGACAGAAAGATGCAGGATGGTGGTGGCTACTGCAGGAGAAATGGGCTGTTCCATTCACAGGACTTCCTGAGGGGAACAAGGGAGAGGGGAGAAAGCATGAAATCAGCATCTGGGTTCTTACTTCACTCTGGAACACCTTGAACTCCCTGCGCTTCTGAGTCCCCACATGTCCCCC
>NW_024412377.1:109619203-109658358 GCF_014898765.1 Herpailurus yagouaroundi
GGGTGGGAGGAAAGAAGGAAAAACAAAGGGAGGATTTTTAAATAAATCCATTTCAACCTCTAAATAAATGTTGAACAAATATTTTAAAAATATTTGTTGGAGCAATGCAATTTTTTTTTAATTCTGTAGGCCACCACACAAATTTTTCTAGCCCTGATTTTAGCCTAGTTCTACAATCCAAAGTAAAAAATAGTAAGTTTTCCAGTGACCTGAGGCAAGACATAACTAATGATTCCAGTATCCACTATAGAAGGCAGTATTAATTCTTCGATATTTGAGCATCTTTGCAACGCATGCCATTATCATGGAGAGATGCCAAAGGGAATGAGATGTAGACTCTACTTTAAAGGCTTAGAGCATATATACATATTTTAAAGTCAATGGCCTTCTCTGACCTCTTCTACCACTCCAGCCTGTCAATGACAAGGTTTTGGCAAATATTCTTCTGAAAAATTAATAAGACATGGTAATACTAATTTTTAGGATCTAATGATATCATTTGATCTGTAAAGGAAAGAATACCATTCCTCCCACTGCTCTGGTCCTTTGCGAAGACTTCCTGGTTCATACCACAAAGAAGAGGGCCTCCTTGAAGTGGGCGGGTATGTTTTCATCGTACTGGCTATGGTATAAACATGAGCTAGCCTACTCCACTCTAAGAAATAGAAATATGCCTAGTATAAAACACTTCAATTGTAGATTAGAGTATCTAACAACATTTCCTGCATTAGTATCTATTTCTATTCTGTGTGCTTCCTTACCATTCAAACCACTGTGGCAGATTATTTGCAAGTATGGCCTCACTTATTCTCTTCCCTACATTTAGACCCATTTGTAATGTAATTTTCCAGCTGGGATGGATTTGTGTGTGACTCAGTTTGAATAATATAATGCACATGAAGTGATGTACCAATCGTGAGTATAAGCCACAAAGACGTCGTGTGCAGCCTGCATTAGTCTGATAGGGCTGCCATAACCACAGATAGGGTGACTTAAAGCACAGAGTGTTATTTTCTCCCAGTTCTGGAGGCCAGAAGTCCAGGATTAAGGTGTTGGCTGATTTGCTTTCTACTGAGACCTCTCTCCTTGGCTTGCAGACAGCTGCCTTCTTGCTGTGTCCTCACGTGGTCTTTATGCGTGTGCACCTCCAGTGTCTCTCTGTGTGTCCAAATTTCCTCATCTGATAAGAACATCAGTCAGATCAGATTAGTGCCCATCCTATCAGCTTCATTAAAGGTCCAATCTCCAAATATAGTCACAATCTGAGATACTGGGAGTTAGGGCTTCAACATAGGAGTTCTGGGGGGACATAATTCAACCCATTATTCATCCATCATTCTCTTGAGACCCCACTGCCACCATATGAAAAAGCCCAGAACAACTTGATAGATGACCGGCCATTACCCAGAAGCAAAATTTCCCCAATGACCTACACCTCATCACAAAAAAACATCAGAAAATCCAGTTGAGACCAAGAGAACAATCCAGCTGAAAGCAGTCAAATCTGCAGAAGCGTGTAACTGTGAGCTGAATGAATGGCTGCTGCTTCAGGCTCTGGGTTTAGAGGTGGTTTATTGTACAGCAACAATTAATGGAGACACTAATCCTATAATTAAAATATATTGAGGACTGACCTTATTCATAGCCCTATCAGCCAAAGTTCTTCGATTGTAGCCAACAGAACCATCTCTGGAAGGGGTACCTGTGTGGCTCAGTCGGCTAAGTGTCTGACTTCGGCTCGGGTCATGATCTTGCAGTCCATGGGTTCGAGCCCTGCATCGGGCTCTGTGCTGACAGCTCAGAGCCTGGAGCCTGCTTCAGATTCTGTGTCTCCCTCTCTCTCTGCCCCTCCCATGCTCACATTCTCCCTCTCTCCCTCTCCCCCTCTCTCTTTCTGTCTCAAAAATAAATTGTTAAAAAAAATCTTTAAAAAATATAAAAGAAAAGAAAAGAAACCATCTCTGGTTAACTTCAGTGAACAGAATTCACTGGAAAGAACATGCTAGCCAAATCAGAAAGCTTAGAAATAGAAACACAAGTAACACAGGTAGAGGATAAGAACCATTCTATTGTTTTGGCACAGTGCTGTGCTAGCAGTAAAACTACAAAAAAAAAAAAAAAAAAGAATCCATATAGAACATGTGCCACCAGTATATCATTGACTGAGCCATAGTCACATATGGCAAAACTGTCAACCAGATGCATAGGATACGATAGGTTTATCCTCACACTAACTTTACAAGCCCTAAGAAAGGATACAGCATAGGGCAACAATTTCATTGAGGCACTGAACACACCACACACATCTCCCAATATCCAGATCACTATGTGGGATACAATTTACAAGTACCGACATTAGTTTAAATGACATAAGCACAAGAAAACTGAATGGTCTAGGGTTCCATTGCTGAAGTATCTTGCTACTTACTTGTCACTGGAGGACTGACAGAGAGGCCGCCTAGCTTCCTTCCTTTTGTGCAGATGCCAATCAAACATTACAGGTTAGGGGCGCCTGGGTGGCGCAGTCGGTTAAGCGTCCGACTTCAGCCAGGTCACGATCTGGCGGTCCGTGAGTTCGAGCCCCGCGTCAGGCTCTGGGCTGATGGCTCAGAGCCTGGAGCCTGTTTCCGATTCTGTGTCTCCCTCTCTCTCTGCCCCTCCCCCGTTCATGCTTTGTCTCTCTCTGTCCCAAAAATAAATAAACGTTGGAAAAAAAAATTTAAACAAACATTACAGGTTATACAATAAATTATCCTGACAACCAAATGCAGTGTGCACGAATATTTGTAGATCAGTCATCCATTCATAGCAATCCTAAGAAGACTCTCACTTACTTTCAATGAGTAAATTCTTTGATATTGTAAAAAGTTTGACAATCGTTTCTCTTCTCTCAATTAATTATGATGCTGAGGAAGATGACAGTCTAGATGTTAACATTTTTCCCCCCACAGACACCTTCTCCCCAACTTGGCTAGGAGAGGGCAGGACAATTTTGTTTTTTACCACAGTTCTTCACATAAGAGAGGTGAGAAAATTTTTCTAGATTTAAATTTTTCTAGAAAGAAAGTAGGATGGTATTACCAAGAGAGGAGGAATGAATGGAAGCTGGAAGAGATGAAAATAAAAATGCCCACAAAAACAAGCCCTTGTGTCAGGTTCCAGGTTTGAAAAAAGAGCAATAATATCTAAGAAGTAGTTTCTGTCCTTACGAGCTCAAAATGTGTTCCCAGAAATAAAATGCAAGCAAAAGACATGTTCGGCTAAGCTGGTGGGTCCTATTTTTTTTATTTTTTTTTTAACACTTACTCATTTTTGAGAGACAGAGCATAAGTGGGGAAGGAGCAGAGAGAGAGAGACACACACACAGAATCCAAAGCAGGCTCCAGGCTCTGAGCTGTCAGCACAGAGCCCGACGCGGGGCTGGACTCACAAACCGAACCGTGAGATCGTGACCTGAGCCAATGTCAGATGCCTAACCAACTGAGCCACCCACGCGCCCCTGGTGGGTCCTATTTAAAAATGACAATCAAGTAACGGAGAAATAAGGACTAGAAGGTCAAAAGAAAAATTACTGAGAGGGAAGGAGAATTGGTAGAGAGGGGAGTTTTAATTTAGAGTCTAAGGATGGACTTCAGGGAGCTACGTAATGGCTCTCAAACATAAAATTTTGTGTGCGTGTGGGTGGATAATACATGACATTTTAACTAATGTGGTTCCCTAGAGTTCTTCTACCCCATTCATTCATTTAAGCTGTAGATAATAGGAAATATATATTGGCCTCTGCCCCCAATTCCTGGCACAGAGCTCCTAAAACCCTTACAATTTCCTAGGTGATAGGGGTGTTTTTGCTCTAATGACGTAATTCTGGGTGGGTGCTAGATGGCTCCTGGATGGGGCTGATCACCAAAAAGACCAAGCCATGATTAGAAGCTTATGGGAGGTTGACACATTCCAATTCCCCGGGGACAGAAACTCCTGCCCTCAGATCCTCCAGACCTACTCCAGGTATCTCTTCATCAGACTATTCATCTGTATCCTTTCTTAAATCCTTTAATAAACTGGTAAATGTTAGCAAATGTTTCTCTGAATTCTCTGAGTTGCTCTAGCAACTAATGAAATCCAAAATGGGACTTCCTACTTGTAGCTAGCTAGGTCAAACAGCAATTGTGAGTAACCCTGGCACCTACTAGCTGTGACTGGCATCTGAAGTGAGGAGCAGTCTTGTGGGACCGAGTCCTTAACCTATGAGATTTGACACTATCATCTCCAAGTAGATAACGTCAGAATTGAGATAAACTGGGGCACCTGGGTGGCTCAGTCGGTTAAGCGGCCGACTTCGGCTCAGGTCATGATCTCGCGGTCCGTGGGTTCATGCCCTGCGTCGGGCTCTGTGCTGACAGCTCAGAGCCTGGAGCCTGTTTCAGATTCTGTGTCTCCCTCTTTCTCTGACCCTCCCCTGTTCATGCGCTCTCTCTCTCTCTCTCTCTCTCTCTCAAAAATAAATAAATGTTAAAAAAAAAAAAAAAAAGAATTGAGATAAACTGTAGGATGCCCAGCTGGTGTCACAGCGAACTGCTTGGTGGTAAAAAAAATTCTATGTATCTGGTGTCAGAGGTGAAGTGTTCTGTGTAAAAGTAGACACAGGAGGAAAGAACTGGGTATTTTTCTACCACAAACCAGTGTTCACTGGACGCACGTTAAATACAGTGTACTGTGTTCTAGGCTCTAAAATATAGCAAGGAACAAAAAAGATCAAATTCTCCACCCTCAAAGCAATTCTTCTGGTGATACTTGATTTGAGATCAATATTGTCCTATGTTGATGGGTGAGAACATGCAGTGGTGCTGTAGAAGTGCCCAGAAAAAAAACGAAAAAGGTTCCATATTCCTGGATTTTCAGGTTTTAAAAACTCAATGTACATATTTAAGAGACAGAGAATATTTTTATTTTTAAGTATTTTAAAAATGAAAACAGCTCAATTGGCATTGCAAATTAATAGAATATTTGTGAGGTACTGTTCAAAGACAAAGCTGGGTGCTCAAAGGCATTTTTGCAGGCCAGACTTTCTACAAGGGATCCTGCAGTTACCGGGGCCCACAAGTGGTTGAACACCGATCTAATGAAACATAAAACAAGTGTGTAGCTGGAACACAGTTTCACTCCACCCCTGACATTCGTTGGTATGTGTGTCTGTGTTCGCACTGTTAACCGTTCCTATATACAAAATGACAAAAATCACCCAGGTCTAGCTGAACTCAGGGTGTAGGCTTTCTTTTTTCTTTTTTAATTCTTTTTTATCTTTAAAACTATCAACCCTGTAGAAAGTATAGTGAACACTTGCATATTCCTCGCCAAGAGTCATCAGGTGTTGACATACCGCTTCCCTCCTTCCAGCCGTTTCCCTGTGTGCCTGCTTCCTGTAGCTCATGGTCCACTTCCTCCATCTTCAGAGCCAGCAGCTTTTGGGCCAAGTCCTTCTCACGCTGCCAGCTCCCTAGTGCTCTCTGTCTGGGCTTCCTCTTTTACTTATGAGGTCGCTGCTGATTACATTTGGCCCACCCAAGGAACCCAGGATAACCCCTCCACCTCAACGTCCTTTTTGCTTTTAAGTTTGTTTATTTATTTTGAGAAAGACAGAGAGAAGGATGGTGCAAGCACACATGCGGGGAGGGGGGGGGGGGCGGGCAGAGGGAGAGAGAGAGTCCTAAGCAGCCTCCACGCCCAGTGCAGAGCCGGACTCGGGCTCAACCTCACAAGAGCTGAAATCAAGATCTGGGCCTTAGCCAAGTGAGCCACCCAGGCTCTCCATCTCCATCTCAAGGTGCTTAGCTTTGCTCCCATGTGCACCACCCCTTTTATCATGTAAAGTAACATATTTCTGGAATTAGACTATGAACACCCTTGGGGGCTGTTACTCTGCTACCACAACACTACAGCATCAATTGGTGATGCTTGTCTGAACCAACGTTATCATGCTGGAGATTAGAAGGTGGTGATTGTTCCAGCATTCACTCAGTATTTATTCTATTTAAAAGGGGAAAATTTTTCTCTCTCAACCTCTTTCCCTCCCTCGCCCTCCCCTCTATTTCTGGGTATTACAGTGAAACAAAAACTTTTTATATGTGTTACCTACCATTTTATTCATGGTGCATACTTGAAAACACCCAGTTAATGTTTGAACACCACTCTTTTCCTGGTGCGAAGTTCAAGGCTCACCTTGTACTTTCCCCCCAAGTTAGCAGTTTCTTTGAGAAATTCTGGTTTCTTTTAGGGGATAATGGTATTTACAACCAAGATCTGGATGCTAGGAGTACTCACTACCACAAGGGTGACATTGCTTTTAGGTCTTTCCTGGGAAGAATGAATGTATATAGTTTGCTAGTTATCCCTGTATGTTCATGTGTATATATACAAACACACACACGTTAGTTCTCTAGTATTTATATAATATGAATACTATATGCCTACATTTATGCACAGATACTTGAAAATCACAAACTTATATTAGTAACTGCAATCTAAATTTAATACCACAGAGTTCTTCCTTACTGTCCCTCAGCCTGTACATGTAACTCCCTTCTCCTGGGGAAAAGCCCGGTTGCCAACAATACCAATACACAAACTCATTCATTCTATCCTAAAGTACACACAAAACAGTTTTAGAATTATAATAACAATACTATTGCCAGGAGCAGACTACTAAATATAGTTTAAGATTTCCCTGCACTTCCTTTGTTATCTTAGATTATATCCAAGTAAACAAACATGTGTTCAAATATATCCAATTAAATATCCTACCTGTTGTTATGTTATCAATCTGATATGTAGTTAGGATCATTTGTTTCTGTTACAAACAATTTTAGGGTTTGGGGCGCCTGGGTGGCGCAGTCGGTTAAGCGTCCGACTTCAGCCAGGTCACGATCTCGTGGTCCGGGAGTTCGAGCCCCGCGTCAGGCTCTGGGCTGATGGCTCGGAGCCTGGAGCCTGTTTCCGATTCTGTGTCTCCCTCTCTCTCTGCCCCTCCCCTGTTCATGCTCTGTCTCTCTCTGTCCCAAAAATAAATAAACGTTGAAAAAAAAAATTTTACAATTTTAGGGTTTGACTGTTCTAATCCTTTTTCATTTGATTTTATTTTTGAATAAATTGTTAATATGGTTTACAAGTCCAAATTATTAAAAATGCACACTCGGATGTCTCCTTCACTTCCGCATCCCTTTTATTCCATTTCCACTTATTGTAATTAATGTTATTACTTTTTCATTTACTTTTTCTATTTAAAAAAAACAGAAATACATATATGTGTGTATGTGCGTGCGTGCGTGCGTGCGTGTGTGTGTGTGTGTGTGTGTGTGTGTGTGTTCTTAAATTCCCAAGAGAATACTTGATGACCAAGTTATTTCTCCCCTCCCCTCCAGAGCCTTAACATTGCCATGGAGAAAGGAAACTGATAGGAGGCCTTAGGTGTCAGAAGTCCTGCACCTGAGCACAACCCAAGGACCAGTAAAGAAAGTGTTTTGAGTGCAGAGGTTTAAGGATTACCCACAAAGCGGGAGAACCGCAAACTGCACGGATGCACAGCGAACAGCACTGAGGGGCTCACGGAGTGTCAGTGTCGGAGTGTCAGGGGGAGAGAGAGCCTGGAAAGCCCCCAGGCTTCCTCAGTTACAGAGAAGCCGTAAGTAAGTAGCCATACCTTCCCAGGTCCGGAGAAAGAGAGAATATGACAGGACACAAAGACACAGCAGGGACCTTGCCACAGGAGCACGATGGGGACATGGCTGCCCTGCAAGGAAAGCAAGGGCTCAAGGAACCAAGGACCAAAAGCTTCAGTGCACTGGTGTGCTGGCTGTATGTCTCAGGGACACCTGCTCAGAGCCGACCAAAACCAAGAAGCAGAGCCCTAGACTTTAGAATGAAGCCCCAGAAGGAGGAAGAGGGGAAAAAACGGTTGATTTTTTTGTTGTTCTTTTAAACCCCAAATCATGAAGAGGTCACCTAAGAGATGGTGTAGTTCCAGGAGCTAGATTAGGTTCCTGCTATCAGGCAGAATGCAGGCATGGGCTAGAGATCAGATATAGTTATGAGTAAACAAGGAAAGTTATATTGGGCTCCACTTTGTGGGTTGCCTCTGAGAATATTGTGCCTATGGGCATTTTTCTGGGAAGAAGCTCTGTAATTTTAGCCAGATTTTCAAGAGGCTCCTTGATCAAAACAGGTTAAGAACCACTATGTTTGTTTAACAGAAACAATGTAAAGGCAAGAAAAAAAAATAAACGAAGAAACTCATTTCACTACAACAGCTGCATTTTCCATTTTATGTGATCTCTGGGCCCTTCATTTCCCCTTCTTCTTAGATACCTGGAGACCCTCATCATCCCACTTCAGAATTTCATTTACCCTGCTCTAAACTCTCAAGTAGACTTCTTTTCTTTTTTCTGTCCCCATCTGTTTTCTCCTAGTAGTCTTATATGTTTACAGTGGCATGATAAATAGTATTTCTTCTATCCTAATCATTACTTATGATTAGTCATTTATTCTTCTATTCTAAGAATTATTAGTTAATTATTCAGCTAATGCTTATTTTGGCTAGCATGTTTCTTTTTAATTGGTAAATACAGAAAGGTCAGTTAAAGTTTGTAATGTTTGCTTTTATGTGTTTGAATTTTCAATAAAGCAAAGCTGGACATTGGCATACAATGTGCATTTCCCTGTTGAAGGATTTTTTTTTTTAATTTGTTTAATGTTTATTTATTTTTGAGAGAGAGAGACAGAGACAAAGCATGAATGGGGGAGGGACAGAGAGACAGACAGACAGACAGAATCTGAAGCAGGTTCCAGGCTCTGGGCTGTCAGCACAGAGCCCAATTCAGGGCTCGAACTCACAAACCGCGAGATCATGACCTGAGCCTAATTCAGATGCTTAACCTACTGAGCCACCTACGCGCCTCATCCCTTTTGAAGGATTTTTAAGAGGGAAACAGTGTATAATGGAGAAACAGGAGATCAAGGCAACACTTGTTGATCTGTGTCCTAATCCTAACCCTGCTTACTATTTAGCTGTGTGACCCTGTACCGTACATCTGTGGCCGGTATTCCCTCAGATGACAAGTCAGCTTGTTAAATGACTCAGTGACAGCCATGAGGTGGGGTTCTGGGCCAGGTTACTGGAAGAACAAAATGAGACAGACATCTCTTCTGATTACCCTCTCTGCATGATTCACCATCTTGCTTCATAGAGATTCTTCTAAAATCTTTACATTGGGGGCTTCACAATTTTCATGTCATTTATGTGTTTAGACATGTGTTGAAAATACATGAATTTTGGGGGCACCTGGGTGGCTCAGTCGGTTAAGAGTCCAACTTTGGTTCAGGTCATGATCTCACAGTTTGTGAATTCGAGCCCCAAGTTGGACTCTGTGCCGACAGCTCAGAGCCTGAAGCCTGCTTCGGATTCTGTGTCTCCTTCTCTCTCTGCCCCTCCCCTGCTCATGCTGTGTCTCTTTCTCTCAAAAATAAGTAAACATTTAAAATTAAAAAAAAAAAAAAAGAAAATACATGAATTTTTGAAAATGTGGACTGTCCTGTTATTCCTAATACCCACTTACTGGCTCCTGGCCAGTATAGCACTTAGGTCAATTTCCATGCAAAAAGTAAATACCGAAGTAACACTGTGGTCCCCTTTCCCCACTAAGGATTTTCAGCACCGGGTTAATATAGACTAATATACCTAGGAATGAGGGAGAGGGGTTTTTTTGAACAACTTATTCCTTAAAACAAAGTAACTTTCACATTTCAAGAATATTTTTTTTTAAATCTGTCAAATGTGAAGCTCATTGAATTTGAGACTTCTGCAGCTAACTCTAACAAAAGCCCGTTTACACTCTCTTTGTGGAGTAGTGAAGAGACACTGATAATCACCAGTACCTTAAGGCTCAAAACTACATGATGACTTACAAACATGTTTTTCCAGTTATCCCAAATCAGTGGCTTCAAATTGTTATTATTTGCACAAACCTTTTTCCTAATGAAATCTTACC
This sequence comes from Herpailurus yagouaroundi, assembly GCF_014898765.1. Classification (NCBI taxonomy): domain Eukaryota; kingdom Metazoa; phylum Chordata; class Mammalia; order Carnivora; family Felidae; genus Herpailurus; species Herpailurus yagouaroundi. Next base: position 109,629,241 of record NW_024412377.1, read on the forward strand.
AGAAATCCAGCATATAAGAGACAAAAGCTGAGTTGGCCTGTTTGAACAGAAAAGAAGTAGGTAACAATTTTGTCTTCTTGGCCTCTGCCTCATTCCCTGTGCCATAGCCACAGAGATCTCCACAGTCCCTTTTGTGGCACAAAACAGAGTGAAAATTCCCAGCGTGGTATTTTCAAAGATCTAGGCCCATGGATATTGTCAGCTACCTGTCAGTTCACACTCATTTATTCAGCATATACCGTTGAACATTTCATTGTGTGTCAAGCACTATTTTCGACGCTGGAGAAAGAGCAGTGAACAAAATAAACTAAAATCCCTACCTACTTGAAACTTATACTGCATTTCAGAGAGGGTCTCTATACGTCTCTAATATTTAAAATGATTCCACTCCAACACTTTGCTATCCTGGAATCATTCTTCCCTCAATAGTTTTTAAAATCAATTTAATAACATTTCCTAATAGGAGGGTCCACTCTCACCTGCAATCATGTGTGTCTTAACGGTACAGGAAAAGGAGCATTGGCCTAAATTCAAATTCCCAGGAGGCATTCCACTGGTCTTGCTTGAGTCAGGGCTTACCATTAGAGAGCTGGTGCATCTCGAGTGACCATTTTACCCAGATCATACAGAATGGAGGAAGAGTAATCTCCCTTGGGAAGGGATCTCATGACAAAAGGAAGGGAATATAGAGACTCGAGAAAAATGTCAGATATCTATATTACAAGCCAGTCATGAAGCCCAAGTCAGCATCCCACCAAAAAGCTGTAGCACTTTGGTTCAGTAAATGTCCTTGCCTGTAATTTTGACCCATGCATGACAAAAGGGTGAAAGGGGGCCTGAAGGCCAGTAATATATCACACTTTGTTCTTTTTCCTGATTTTCCAAATCCTGACATTGACTCTATATATAGCCAATCAACAGCTAGGTAGAACCACTCTCAATTTAAAACCATGTTTTTGGGGCATCTGGATTGCTCAGTCGGTTAAGCATCCAACTTCGGCTCAGGTCATGATCTCACGGTTCATGGCTTCGAGCCCTGTGTCAGGCTCTGTGTGGATGGCTTAGACCCTGGAGCCTGCTTTGGATTCAGTGTCTCCCTCTCTCTCTCTCTGCCCCCCGCCCTGCTCACGCTCTCTATCTCATTAAATAAACATTAAAAAAGAATAATTTAAAAAATATTTTAAAAAACCATATTTTTTAAACCGTGTTATTTTTGTAGGAGCCTATGAGTCAGGACTGAAGCCCACATTGTTCACATTCGGAGACATGTTTTCATCACATTTCCTAAGCATACCTGAAAGGGTTAAATGATGTAAACCAAGTATAAAGATAACTCAGAAAACATAACCTCAAGGATATAAATAGCCAAAACTCATTATTTTTGTCCAAATGCCTGAAATTTTGATGATAAAAAAATTTCACATTATCAATTTAATTTTTTTTCCAAATTCCTCTTCTACTGACCTACAGAAAATGAATATCCTCAAATACATATGAAAACATATCTCTTCCCCTAGTTCTTTGTACTTCTTACTTTGCTCATTTCCATCAGAAGCTTTTAACCTTGGCCAGCTAAAATCTGGGTCCTACCTTCAGCAGACACAGGCAAGGACATTTTCTGCCAAAAATATGTTTCTTCAGCTCCTCCACTCATGATTTTTCTAAGCCTGAATCTTCCATGACCCATTTGCTCAATTTGAAGAGAGTCAATAGAAAACATAAATTTATCATAGCCTTGGCTCCAATCTTAGAGAATTTAGCAAACCCAAGCAAATCTCTAGAACAGCCTGTAGGTAAAGGTGGAAGGAACTTACAATTCAAGAATCAACTAACACATACAAAATCATTTCTCAAACAAAAGCACAGACAAGAACATGGCACCACATTGGAATTTAGAGCCATAGGCCACATCTAAATAAATGCAGTGTAATCTATAAGAAGGTGGTAGAACAAAAGGAATAGAAAAATAGAAAATAGAAAACATACTGCAGTTTCACTTTTATCAGGGTGCAGTCTGGAGCCCAGCATATGCCAACACTAAATTCAGTTGGGAGGAATTTCCTATGGGCAACTTTGCTGAGACATTATGATTTCTATATGCTACAAGAAAAAATCCACAACTCATTTAGATTCTTCCTTGTCTCAAAAAGTAGCTTCTATTCCTTCTTACAAACATTAGCAAAGTACAATGGGGGGGGGGGGGACTTCCAAACTCCAGGTCTTTCCTAAAGACCTTATCTTTTCTTGAGGATCCATTCCATGTGAGAAACTTCTTGATTTGACTTTCAGTTCTCCAAGCTCCTAATACTCCAACTTTAAATTAAGTGAGCCAACATCAGTCCCACAGGAAGAATTTTCATTTTCCAGTGACCAAATTAGATGTCTCTAGTACACGATTTTATTCTTTTCTATACTTTCCTTCATAACATTTGTCACAATTTATAATTTAATATCATGTGATTCTATAAATATGTCTCCCCACCTAGTCTAAATTCCATGAGGGCAGGAACAATGAACCCCTTCAGGTTTTCACATCACTGTAATATTAGGGCAGAGCTTAGTGCCTGGCAAGAGGCAGGTGTTATAAACATATGTCAAATGATTAAATCATCTATTTGCGAACACCTTCATTTCAGAACTCAAAACAGCAGACTAGATGGGGACCCAGAGTTCTCCCTAGAGTTTTCTCAGTGGATGAAAAAACACTTGAAAAGAAAAATGATGTAAAAAAAAGAAGAAAGATAATAGATCATTTGACTTATTTGGTTCTTAGGACTGGCATTCTTTCCAATAATGCTAGGTTTTATTACAAATAACACAATATGTTCAATCTCTTCAAGTGGAAAAAAAACTATAGGATAGATTCAAGCTCAAAGTAACTGCAGCATATTTGCTTCTTGCTGTCTAGACAGCTTTATAAATTCTGTAAGTGTTGGTGCCACAAAGAATGCAAGAGAAAGATATTATCTACTAAATGGAACTGAATCAAGAAAAATCAATACGATGTTCTTTACCAATATATTTTAGAGAACATGAATTTAGCCTACTTTGAATAAAAATAGTATTCAAAAGGTACTGGTTTGGCAAAACCTAAACAGGCCTATTTTTCAAAATGGGAGACTGAAGGTACATAATACCTTTTATGCCTTATTATTTCAACATTTTAGCCACAGTTTACAACAACAAGCTAAAGCAGAAGTTTATCAAATGTGCTTTCAATTCCACATGAAATGTCTGGGTTGCCTTCAGGACAGATAGGCTGTCTCTAAAAGGAAGGGACTGATTGCCACCCAAACAGACTTTCCACTCCACCCCACCATTAGCTTGAACAGCGAGGTTTTGTGTATTATCATATTAGGATTCTTTGAAGAAAGAATGCCTAGAGTTGATCTGAAAGTGATTGAAAATAATTGGACTAAGCCAACAAACCCACATTTTTATCTAGATATATCCTTTGAAGAGGAAAATGGCCATTCTAAGTTGGTGAGGGGTGTTTTGATCACTGGGACTCAATTATATGTCATTATTTTCAATTATCAGCACCTCCATTTCAGAGTTTTCTTTCAAATCACCTGGGGAAGAGAAAGTATGGGAAATCTAGAAAAGTCCTGGTACAAACGCAATGCCCCTCACCTCTAAATAATTCAGTGCCTGCCACTCTCTCTAAAGCATTCCCATATCCTTGTTTTGACCTACTAGCATTTCTGCCTCTGGTCTGTCATGGTATTTTTAAGACACACTTTAGCTCAAACATTCACTTTAAACTCCTCTAAAACTGTCACTTCAAAAGGAAATGTTATTTGTCAGAGTATATGCACTTTTAAGCTAAGAGTTTGAAAGGTTTTATAAACATAACTTCTGAAAAGAACACTAGGGCAGAAAAAGTAAAGATACCTTAAAGTTTTTGAGGTAAAACCACATATTAACCCTTGGTTTAGAGCAGCTACCATCTTCACATTTGTGACTTTATCATTCTAAATACCTGGAGCCTTAAATGATACTTGTGCCAATCCCCATTGCTTGCTGTTAGGTTATTTCCTCCTTTACTCATGACCATCTCTGGACAGTTTGCACATTGCTCTAGTTAAATCGCTGCTTCATGGGAATCACTACAATTCTTCTGATAGCAAGTAGATAGTTTACATGTGGTTAAGATTGTGGAGTGGGAACCACAGTCCTTGGATTCAAACACCATCTCTTTTCTTCACTAATCTGTGACCCTAGGCAAGGAGACCTCTCTGTACCTGCGAGTCCTCACTTGTAAACTGGGAGTAAGAGGAAGACCTACCTACCCATAAGGTTGCAGAGAGACTCTCAAGATGTCAGCGCTGAGCCCAATGCAGGACTCGATTCCACAAACTGGGAGATCATGACCTGAGCTGAAATCAAGAGTAGATGCTTAACCCAAGGGGCCACACAGATGCCCCCTAAAGACCTTAAATCCTTACAGGTAGATCTTCCAGCCATGTACTATCAGGCCAAATATGAATTTTCACTGCTTTTCCTCCTCAGGGTCTCTCAGACCTGATTCCCCATACCCCTACCACTGTATTTAAATATTTAAATCAGACTTTACCTATATCTAAAATTTGTCGCCAAAGGAAGAGTATATATAAGTAATTTCTATTTTTTTTTTTTTTTAAGAATTAAACTAGGGGGTGGAAGAGGGTAATGGCTACTTCAGTAGCAAAAGGGATTATTCAGAACAGCTTAGTTCAAGGTCTTGGAAACGAGTTCTCCTGAAGGAACTGCTGCATTCATTTCAAAGTAGGCAGAATTAATCTGACTCAGGATCCATTTTCTGTGAGTCTTTCCCTGGGCATATGCCTGACCATCAGATTATAGGGAGCATATAGGAAGGAGGTGAACTGTTTCAAGAAAAAGGAAACTACAAAGGAGATGTGATTAACTGGCTTCCTCTGCTGAAGCTTTATCAGGGCCATATGTAATTCTCCACCTATCTCAGGGGAGCACTGGAAAAAATCAATCCCTGCAGCCTTGGATAAGCTTGATAGGGGCCACTGGCTTTTCTTTATATACTTATTCTTGCTAAGTAATTCCTAAGTTTTCCAATATAGGCCATGTTTTTCTTCAAAACATGTTTTCCATGAACTCTTTAAACCAGTCTTCTTACTCAATAAATTCTCACTTATCTGGAGTTTCAACTTAGGTCTATCTTTAAATATATATGAAATTGCCACAAAAAGAAAATCATAACAGATGTGGCTGTGAAATTCTTAAAATCTCAATTAGACTCAGTTCTTAAATTCATTTCTGAGTAGCTAATATTTTTTTCAAAGCCCAATTTGCACTTGGGTGAAATATTCAAAGCATGTTGTATGTTTTTGAAGAGTCTGTTTCTGTATTTGTAAAAGAACACAACTCTCAAGTGCAATTTATTTTCAGGACTTTCATCAGAAAGACCTGAGAGGATTTCATTTTTCTCTTGAACAAATTAGATAAATGTTATTACTACAAGATCAAATACAAACACCCAATTTTTAAGATTTCTGGAGTATTTTAATTTGAAGATAATATATACAGATTTTATTTACCTGACAATAGTTCTAATTACAGCACACTTTTTTCTTTCTCTTAATATCACTTATCTCTATTTTATGTTCAAGAGTCGTTCCATTTTTCCTAATACAGAACCACAAATCTTTTCTCCAGTCTGTAAGACTGAAAGTTTTGTGAAGTAGTCTACTTTTTGTTCCAGTTAAAGTAGAATTTTTCATCTCTTGGAAGAAAATGAAATAAGAACCAACAGAAAATGAGGCTAAAATCACCTTGTCAGGAATGACTGAAGGCTACAGAGAAAATGAATAAGGGAAAAGAGAAACAAACATTCAAATGAATATAAATGGATCGAGCCAGTCTGCAAAGAGAAGCAAATAGGTCTCTGAGAAAAATGGCCAAAAGAGCAAATGTTCAGAAAGTACACAAAAACCCCTGTGCTCAGCTATTCTAACTTCACTGCACCTTCTGTCATGTTCTTGGTAAAATTAACAGAACTCTCTTACTTATTTTATTCATGTAAAGTTCCCCTGACCAATACAGCTTCATTCTGCCTTTTTAGAAGGCAAAGTAAATAAATATTTGACACAGCCACCCCAGGAAGGAGCACTACAAGGAGAAATGAAGAGGGCACTCAGCCATAAATGAAGAGGTCTAGGTTCTGGTCCCAGGGCTATTCCCCCCACCTCCCACCAAAAAAAAAAAAAAAAAAAAAAAGTGTTTCACAACCCCCCTGGCAGAATGTACCAAACAACTTACACTTGCAAGTGATGGATGCAAAAGGATGTCAGAACAATGAATGCAGTTAAGAGGTCAGGGTGTGAACTGTCCATAGAGACATGAAAACAAACTCAAGACCTAGCACATGGTAAGTGTTCCGTAAAGATCTACTGAATGAGCAATTGAATGAATGAATAAATGCATCTATTGATAGACAATTCCAGCCTGACCAGTAGAAAAAAGAGAAGCTTAAGTGCTAGGAATTTACCCAAGGGATACAGGAGGACTGATGCATAGGGGCACTTGTACCCCAATGTTTATAGCAGCACTCTCAACAATAGCCAAATTATGGAAAGAGCCGAAATGTCCATCAACTGATGAATGGATAAAGAAATTGTGGTTTATATACACAACGGAGTACTACATGGCAATGAGAAAGAACGAAATATGGCCCTTTGTAGCAACGTGGATGGAACTGGAGAGTGTGATGCTAAGTGAAATTAGCCATACAGAGAAAGACAGATACCATATGGTTTCACTCTTATGTGGATCCTGAGAAACTTAACAGAAACCCATGGGGGAGGGGAAGGAAAAAAAAAAAGAGGTTAGAGTGGAAGAGAGCCAAAGCCTAAGAGACTGTTGAAAACTGAGAACAAACTGAGGGTTGATGGGGGGGGGGAGGGAGGAGCGAGTGGGTGATGGGTATTGAGGAGGGCACCTTTTGGGATGAGCACTGGGTGTTGTATGGAAACCAATATGACAATAAATTTCATATATTGAAAAAAAAAGAGAAGCTTAAACTTTTTGTTATTCTCTTTGTACATATGAACATTTTATATCATTTTTTCCATACATACTTTATAGAACTATTTTTATATAACACATATATTCATGACTCACATGCAAACATAAAACAAACATGTTTCATTTCAAAGATTTTACTTAACTCATTAATTAATGAGGAACGCAGTAAGATATATAAAGTCAATTCAAAGGAGAATCCGAAGAACAAACATATATGTGGGCAATCAAGAATGCTGAAATTGGGGCGCCTGGGTGGCGCAGTCGGTTAAGCGTCCGACTTCAGCCAGGTCACGATCTCGCGGTCCGTGAGTTCGAGCCCGCGTCGGGCTCTGGGCTGATGGCTCAGAGCCTGGAGCCTGTTTCCGATTCTGTGTCTCCCTCTCTCTCTCTGCCCCTCCCCTGTTCATGCTCTGTCTCTCTCTGTCCCAAAAATAAATAAACGTTGAAAAAAAAATTTAAAAAAATAAATAAATAAATAAAAAGAATGCTGAAATAAATATGCTAAAAGATACAAAACTAATACATATCCACATGATAAGCACAAATTATAGCTCCACTGAACAAAATTAGTTTGCAGCTTTATGGACAAAAAAATATTCATTACCATCAGTTTTATACAACTGTCCAAGTTGTAAAGTAGCTCAAAGATAAGGAATGATAAAAATTGATGCATTGGGGGCACCTGGATGGCTCGGTTGGTTAATCATCTGACTTCTTGCTATTAGTGAGTTCCAGCCCCTTGTTGGGCTCTGTGCTGACAGCTCAAAGCCTGGAGCCCGCTTTGAATTCTGTGTCTCCTCTCTCTCTGCCTCTCCCCTGCTCTCTCTCTCTCTCTCTCTTTCAAAAATAAACATTAAACAATTTTTTTAATTCATCTATTGAGAAAACCTCTAGAAGAGTACTTTAGACATCTTCAAGCTTCCATTGAAAGAACACCCTAATTTTATTCATTTTATTTTTTTCACAAACTTTTCTTGATATAATAGAGATAAGAATTATTTTCTGCCTCTTTATCTTTTCATTGAACTCTTCTTCTAAACCCCCAACCCCTGATGGACTTAACTATCTGCTTTCTCCTTGCCTGAACCTGAGGAAATCCCATAATGATGGAGACCATACATTCACAATGACCACCAGCAATTGAACCAGTGAAAGAGCCTTCAGGAATGATACTGCATTTCTGAGGTCATTTCACTGTCCCCCTCTATATAACATCAGTGCCAAATGTTTCCTCTCTCATTAAAATCTCTAATCATGGTAATCTTCAAAATACTTAACTACCAGTAAAAAATGGCCATACACTGATCAGAAAAGAGGTCATAGGTAGCCTCAGTGCCAGACAGCTATCCTCTAAATGCTGGATCATGGGAACAATCTGGAGGTACTGGATAAAGGTAGGGCACAGAAACAGAGAAAATGGAGACTCAGCGTGGCTTAGGACTATTTACATATTTTAACCACCTATCAGGCCGTATTTCTCCATGTCTCCAATTCACTCCACTACCTCCTGCCCCAATTGCCAATGGATGACCTCACTTCCTACTCCACAGAGAAAATTAGAGCCATCAGAAATCCCTTATCTTTCAACTAACAAACCTATCCTCCTACTGCATTCAGCCCATCCTTTCCTCATTACTGAATGTAGAAACAAATCTGTAATACACATGGACAATATATCTGACATGTCTTACAAACAGAATACGAGAAGAAGAAGAATATAATAATATTGGGCTAAAATTGTCCAGTAATATAGAGGGAAGGAAGGGGACACTGAAAGGAAGTCAATACCACTGGTGATTCTGTTTTATGTTTCATGAAAACTACCAGATAGTATGAACAAGAATGATCAAATATACATGGCTTCTCTAAGAGGATCCCTTCAAGGAAGATTTACTGAGCATCACTTCAAAAGGCTGAGAGAGTCACTCCCCAGCATGAGTGTATTAGAGAACCTGATTATAAATTCAATTGAAATGAACCCAAGGGACATTTGCAATATATCAAATCTCCCCAAATAAGAATTTTATGTGTGCTTCAGACCAGTAAGGAAATTGAATTCATTTTAAGGACGACACCAAGATACAAAGGACCAGAAAAACTAGAAAAACTTTTTGTACTTCCACTTAGCAGACAAGGATAAAAATTCTATTTATTCTTTTGGGAGCAGAAAAGAGATTCACATACCACAAGTGGGTAGAGAAATACCGCAAAATAAAAAGACTTACAAGAATCAAGGGACTAGGCATTAGACTCAGCAACCTCTAATAGGAACTCAAGAAATGAAAATTTTGGTATGAAACACTGAAAGTTAGCATCCTTGAAGACAGTTTTTTATATTTTAACCAGTAGTTCTTAAACTTGAGCTTACATCAGAATTTTCTGGAGGCCTTAAGAAAGCAGATTGCTGAGCCCCACCTGCTGTGTTCCTAATCCAGTAGGTCTGAGACTCAGCCTGAAAATTTGCATTTCTACAAATTTGCAGATTATACTAGTGCAGCAGTTCAGGGGCCATACTGTGAGAGCCTCTGGTTTAGAGTATATCCGAAAAAAGTGAAATAAACCAATGAGTAAAAACTTATTTGAGTTAATGGAGGGGAAGTAAATTAATGACAAGTTTAAAAACTAATAATCCCAATGAAATAATTCTTAGGAGCTTTTGACCAAACATAATGTTAATGAACTCAGGACATCAGAGTTGAGGAAAATAAACCGTCCTTTCTCAAAGTCCTCTGGCCATATTTTTCCAGACATGATATCGTTTATTTATTTTACAGTCTTCTCCCCATTTGCTTAGCTTTTGTGGCTTCTGGCATTTCCCTGATATTTCCCTTTCTTTTACATCACTGCCATTCAATTAGCTGATACCTGTTTAAGCCTTTTTTCTCCTCAACTTCTGGAACTCCTTCTCTCCCCACAGTATGCTGTTCTGACTGGCATCAGTGAGTCACTGACTCCCCTAGATTTTCTGTTTGTTCGGTCTTACCCCCAAGTGATTTCAATTTACTGAAGATTAGGCTAACTAGAAGTGAACATTCTAAATTAAAATCACACAACTAAAGTAACATAAATGGGATAGTCTCCCCTCAGAATGTGCCCCATCTTATTTTTTGCAGGGTCAACAAAGTCCACCCCCACAGTGTAAAAGCATTATTTACTTGACTGGCTTTGCTGGTGGCCAGAGATCCCTGAAGAACAGGAAATCCTGACCAGCCTCCTGCAAGATGTGGTAATGGATGAGGTTGGGTGGTACTACATAGCACATTCAGAGATCTAAGATTACCAAAAAAAGAGAAAACATTGTAGCTTCTCTTCTTTTTTGAGAAGAGAAGAGCTAACAAAAGAAGAGAGGTAAAGAGGTTTGTGAATTTTTAAATACTGTGTTGGAAAACAAAGCTATATAGAAACTTACACAACCAAAAGTTAATGGAAGCCTCTGTCACCTGATTCAGAATGTAGTAAATTGTGTTGGGGAAGCGACAGTGGGAGGAGAAGGATAGGAAATTAATACCGAATAAATACATCTGAAATAGCAAAATTCATCAGTTATTTCTAAAATTCAAATACTAAGTTCGAGGGTTAGAAAAGTGTTTTCCAGCTGCTTGAAACTGATTTCTCCAAGATTGTATTCCTAGACCATATAATCTCCTCCCCCCTCCCCCCAAGGAAACAAACTAGTTTGTAGGAGATTTTAAGTATTGTTTTCTGTGAGGCTCAGTTTTATGTATCAACTTGGTTAGGCTATAGCCCCATTATTCAGTCAAACACCAATCTAAGCGGTCCTGAAGATATTTTGTAGATGTGATAAAAGTCTGTAATCAGTTGACCTTAAACACAGAAGATTATTTTTAGATAATCTGGGTGGTTCCAACTCAACCAGCTGATGTACTTTAAGATTAGAATTGATGCTGAGGGAGGAGCCGAGATGGCAGAACAGCATGGAAGCTTTTTGTGGGTCTCGCGTCCATGAAATACAGCCAGACCAACATTCAACCATCCTAAACACCTAGAAAACCGACTGGAAGATTAACACAACAATCTGCACGACCTGAACCACAGAATTCAGCAGGTATGCGACACGAAGAACTGAACGTGGGGAGCAAGAACCCCCAAAAGGTAGGGAACCCCACAAAAGGGCAGAGAGAGGACAGAGACTGGGGAGGGGGAGATCATACGGGAAAAGCACCCCTCCCCAAAAGCAGCTGGAGAGAAAGTGGAAAATTGGAAACGGCAGCAGGGACTAAACTAAAAAGAGAGAAAGGAGAAAGGAGAGGGTTTAAATTCCATTAAGACTGTAAACAAGGAGAGCGCAAAGGTTGCAACTCTGCAGCTCAATACCTGGTGGTGCTCTGGTGGGAAAGGTGAATCCCCAGGAACAGAGTGGGGTCCGGGAGGTTCTCGGGCCACACGGGGAAAAGCGGTTCCACTGCTGGAAGGAGATTTGGTAGAGACTATTGAAGCCACCTGGTCCCAGCAGACCCCGGAAGGCAGCCACATTCGCTGGTGCTGGGGCAAGGTTGTTGAGGGTGAAGCCTGGTGCCAGATGTGTGTTGCGATTTTCCATAATCCCTTTAACTCTGATGCTATGCTGTCTCACAATCTTTTTTGGGGGTGGGCTGGCACCTGGCCGCAATCTCTGGACATCGGCATCAGCAGGGTCCAGCAAACGTTCCTAGGTGCAGCTGACATTCAGCCATTGCTCAGTGAGACCCTCCTGCAGAGGGGCAGAGTGGTGAAAGCCGCAGTCTTTCGGAAGTAAGGGGCCGGGAAAAACAGCCGCATCTGAGACAAAACGTTGCAGAGAGGTACTGCCTGGGGCCTGGTCATGGAAAGTGGAAAAGCGGGGAGTGGACGAGAGCTAAAGACGGAGGACCGGGCGCGACTGCTGATCTCGGAGAACAGACTGGGTAGCTGGGTGGCGTCATTTTTACCGCTTAGGCGCATGCGTACCTAGGAGCACTGAAACAATCCATCCCAGTAGCCTAGCAGCGCCATCTAGTGGAGAGCGGAGCTAATACACCGAGGCCCACCCAACTGGGCCGACTTCACTCTTTAATACAAACCTCACTGCCGGCTTAATTTATGGACCATAAAGAGCTACATGGACTGACTTCTAGGGAAAAACGAAGCAATTTCAGTCCTACTTCAATCTGTTAGCAGGTTATCTATTTAATTTTTTCTCTGTTTCCTTTTTTACAATTCTTTTCTTTTTCTTGAATACAGAAAAAGAAAAAACTCATTTTTATTTTCAATTTTTATTAAAAATATCTAATTTTTATAACTATATTTTTTACTTTTGTGTAAATTGTTTCAAATTCTACTTCCATAATTTTATTTTAGTCTACTTCAATGTACTCACCTTTTCAAATTTTCAATTTCCTTTTTTTCCTTTTTCTTTTTTCTCTTTTTCATTTTTTTTTTTTTTGATGCACAAAGAGAAAAAACTTCATTTTTACTTCCAATTTGTTTTAAAAATATTTTTATTTAATTTTTATTACTGTATTTTTTGCTTTTCTTCAATTTTTTTCAAATTCTGTCCTACTCCCATCATTTTATTTCAGTCTACTACAGTGTGTTCACTTTTTCAAATTTTCAATGATTCTTTTTTTCTTTTCTTTTTTCTTCTTATCTTTTTTCTTTTTCATTTCTTTCTTTTTTCTTAAATACAGAATATGAAAAAATTCATATTTCTTTTTAATTTTTATTAAAAATATTCTTCTTTAATTTTTTTCTACTATATTCTCTACTTTTGTGTATATTTTTTCAAATTCTATTTTACCCACATCATCTCATTTTAGTCTACTTTAGTGTATTCATTTTTTCAAATTCTCAAACGATTTCCTTTTTTCCTCTGCCCCCTTATTTTTTTCGTGTCTCTAATCTGTCAAACCACTTTCGACACACAGAACAAAACATACGTATGATCTAGCATCATCTGTTCGATTTGTGTGTGTGTATGTTTTTAAATTTAGTTGTAATATTTTTTTAATTTTAATTTTTTTCATTTCAATTTTTCTACCTCGTTAATTCATTTTCTCCCTTCAAAATGACAAAATGAAGAAATTCACCCCAAAATAAAGAGCACGAAGAAACGATGGCCAGGGATTTAACCAACACAGACACAAGCAAGATGTCTGAACCTGAATTTAGGATCACAATAATAAGAATACTAGCTGGAGTCAAAAATAGATTAGAATCCCTTTCTGCAGAAATAAAAGAAGTAAAAAATAGCCAGAATGAAATTAAAAATACTATAACTGAGCTGCAATCATGGATGGATGCAGTGGCAGCAAGGATGGATGAGACAGAACAGGGAATCAGCCGAATACAGGACAAACTTATAGGGAATAATGAAGCAGAAAAAAAGAGGGAGATTAAGGCAAAAGAGCACGATTTAAGAATTAGAAATCAGTGACTCATTAAAAAGGAACAACATCAGAATCATAGAGGTCCCAGAGGAGGAAGAGAGAGAAATAGGGGCAAGAAGGGTTACGTGAGCAAATCATAGCAGAAAACTTTCCTAACCTGGGGAAAGACACACATCAAAATCCAAGAAGCACAGAGGACCCCCATTAGATTCAACAAAAACCGACCATCAACAAGGTATATCATAGTCAAATTCACAAAATACTCAGGCAAGGAGAGAATCATGAAAGCAGCAAGGAAAAAAGTCCCTAATCTGCAAGGGTAGACAGATCGAGTTTGCAGGAGACCTATGCACAGAAACTTGGCAGGCCAGAAAGGAGTGGCGGGATATATTTAGTGTGCTGAATCAGAAAAATATGCAGCCAAGAATTCTTTATCCAGCAAGGCTGTCATTCAAAATAGAAGGAGAGATTAAACGTCTCCCAGACAAACAAAAATTAAAGGAGTTTGTGACCACTAAACCAGCCCTGCAAGAAATTTTAAGGGGGACTCTCTGAGGGGAGAAAAGATGAAAATATATATATATATATATATATATATATATATATATATATATATATATAAATAAATACCAAAATCAACAAAAGATTAGACAGGACCAGAGAACAGCACCAGAAACTCCAACTCTACAAGCATCATAATGGCAATAAATTCATATCTTTCAGTATTCACTCTAAATGTCAATGGACTCAATGCTCCAATCAAAACACATAGGGTAACAGAATGGATAAGAAAATAAGACCCATCTATATGCTGTTTACAAGAGACACACTTTAGACCTAAAGACACCTACAGATTGAAAATAAGGGGATGGAGAACCATCAATCATGCTAATGGTCAACAAAAGAAAGCTGGAGTAGTCACACTTATATCAGACAATCTAGACTTTAAAATAAAGACTGTATCAAGTGATGCAGAAGGGCATTATATCATAATCAAGGGATCTATAGATCAAGAAGACCTAACAATTGTAAACATTTATGTGCCAAATGTCAGAGTACCCAAATATATAAATCAATTAATCACAAACAAAGAAACTCATCGATACTAATATCATAATAGTAGGAGACTTCAACACCCCACTCACAGCAATGGACAGATCATCTAATCAAAAAATCAACAAGGAAACAATGGCTTTGAATGACACATTGGACCAGATGGACTTAACAGATACATTTAGAACATTTCATCCTAAAGCAGCAGAATATACATTCTTCTCCAGTGCACATGGAACGTTCTCCAGAATAGACCATATACTAGGACACAAATCAGCCCTAAGTAAGTACAGAAAGATTGAGATTATACCATGCATATTTTCAGACCACAATGCTATGAAACTCGAAATCAACCACAAGAAAAAATTTGGAAAGGTAATAAATACTTGGAGACTGAAGAACATCCTATTAAAGAATGAATGGGCTAACCAAGCAGTTAAAGAAGAAATTAAAAAGTATATGGAAGTCAATGAAAATGATAGCACCACAACCCAAAACCTCTGGGACGCAGCAAAGGCAGTCATAAGAGGAAAGTATATAGCAATCCAGGCCTTCCTAAAGAAGGAAGAAAGATCTCAGATACACAACCTAACCTTACGCCTTAAGGAGCTGGAAAAAGAACAGCAAATAAAACCCAAAACCAGCAGAAGACAGGAAATAATATAGATTAGAGCAGAAATTAATGCTATTAAAACCAAAAAAAAAAAAAAAAACAGTAGAACAGATCAATGAAACCAGAAGCTCGTTCTTTGAAAGAATTAACAAAACTGATAAACCACTAGCTAGTTTGATCCAGAAGAAAAAGGAAAGGACCCAAATAAGCAAAATCAAGAATGAAAGAGGAGATCACAACCAATGCAACAGAAATAAAAACAATAATAAGAGAATATTATGAGCAACCATACGCCAATAAAATGGGCAATCTGGAAGAAATGGACAAATTCCTAGAAACATATACACTATCCAAACTGAAACAGGAAGAAATAGAAAATTTTAACAGACCCATAACCAATAAGGAAATCAAATTAGTAATCAAAAATCTCCCAAAACACAAGAGTCCAGGGCCAGATGGCTTTCCAGGGGAATTCTACCAAACATTTAAAGAAGAGTTAACACCTATTCTCTTGAAACTGTTCCAAAAAATAGAAATGGAAGGAAAACTTCCACTTTTTCTATGAAGCCAGCATTACCTTGATTCCAAAACCAGAGACGCCACTAAAAAGGAGAACTATAGACCAATTTCCCTGATGAACATGGATGCAAAAATCCTCAATAAGATATTAGCCAACTTGATCCAACAATACATTAAAAAAATTATTTACCATGACCAAGTAGGTTTTATACCTGGGATGCAGGGCTGGTTCAAAATCCACAAAACAATGTGATTCATCACATCAATAAGAGAAAGGACAAGAACCATATGATCCTCTCAATAGATGCAGAGAAAGCATTTGACAAGATACAGCATCCTTTCTTGATAAAAACCCTTCAAGAAAGTAGGGATTTAATGAGCATATCTCGAGATCATAAACGCCATATGTGAACAACCCAATGCTAATATCATCCTCAATGGGGAAAAACTGAGAGCTTTCCCCCTAACGTCAGGAAAAAGACAAGGATGTCCACTCTCACCACTGTTATTCAACATAGTATTGGAAGTCTTAGCCTCTGCAATCAGACAATACAAAGAAATAAAAGGCATCCAAATCGGCCAGGAAGAGGTCAAACTTTCACTCTTTGCACATGACATGATACTCTATATGCAAAACCCAAAAGATTCCACCAAAATATTGCTAGAACTGATTCATGAATTCAGCAAAGTTGCAGGATATAAAATCAATGCACAGAAGTTGGTTGCATTCCTATACACCAACAGTGAAGTGACAGAAAAAGAAATCAAGGAATCGATCCCATTTACAGCTGCACCTAGGAATAAATCTAACCAAATACCTAGGAATAAATCTAACCAAAGATTTATATACCTAGGAATAAATACCTAGGAATAAATCTAACCAAAGAGGTGAAAAATATATACACTGAAAACTATAGAAAACTTATGAAAGAAATTGAAGAAGACACAAAGAAATGGAAAAAGATTCCAGGCTCCTGGAGAGGAAGAACAAATATTGTTAAAATGTCGATACTACCCAAAGCAATCTACGTATTCAATGCAATCCCTATCAAAGTAACATCAGCATTCTTCACAGAGCTAGAACAAACAATCCTAAAATTTGTATGCAATCATAAAAGACCCCGAACAGCCAAAGCAATCTTGAAAAAGAAAACCAAAGCAGGAGGCAACACAATCCCAGACTTCAAGCTATACTACAAAGCTGTAATCATCAAGACAGTATGGTACTAGCACAAGAACAGACACTCAGGTCAATGGAACAGAATAGAAAACTCAGAAATGGACACACAAATGTATGGCCAACTAATCTTTGACAAAGCAGGAAAGAATATCCAATGGAATAAAGACAGTCTGTTCAGCAAATGGCATTGGGAAAACTGGACAGCGACATGCAGAAAAAATGAACCTCGACCACTTTCTTACACCATACACAAAAATAAACTCAAAATGGATGAAAGGCCTAAACATAAGACAGTAAGCCATCGAAATCCTCAAGGAGAAAGCAGGCAAAAACCTCTTTGATCTCAGTTGCAGCAACTTCTTACTCAACACGTCTCTGGAGGCAAGGGAAACAAAAGCAAAAATGAACTATTGGGACCTCATCAAAATAAAGAGCTTCTGCACAGCAAAGGAAACAACCCATAAAACTAAAAGACAACTGATGGAATTAGAGAAGATATTTGCAAATGACACAGCAGATAAAGGGTGAGTATCCAAAATCTATAAAGAACTTATCAAACTCAACACCCGAAAACAAATAATCCAGTGAAGAAATGGGCAAAAGACATGAATAGACACTTCTCCAAAGAAGACATCCAGATGGCCAACCGACACATGAAACAATGCTCAACGTCACTCATCATCAGGCAAATACAAATCAAAACCACAATGAGATATCACCTTACACTTGTCGGAATTTCTAACATTAACAACTCAGGCCACAACAGATGTTGGCAAGGATGCGGAGAAAGAGGATCTCTTTTGCATTGTTGGTGGCAATGCAAGCTGAGGCAGCCACTCTGGAAAACAGTATGGAGTGTCCTCAAAAAATTAAAAATAGAACTACCCTACGACCCTCCAATTGCAGTACTAGGCATTTATTCAAGGGATACAGGTGTGCTGTTTTGAAGGGACACATGCACCCCCATGTTTATAGCAGCACTATCAACAATAGCTAAAGTATGGAAAGAGCCCAAATGTCCATTCATGGATGAATGGATAAAGAAGATGTGGTATATATATACAATGTATTACTCGGCAATCAAAAAGAATGAAATCTTGCCATTTACAACTACGTGGATGGAACTGGAGGATATTATGCTAAGTGAAATTAGTCAGAGAAAGACAAAAATCATATGACTTCACTCATATGAGGACTTTAAGAGACAAAACAGATGAACATAAGGGAAGGGAAACAAAAATAATATAAAAACAGGAGGGGGGCCAAAACAGAAGAGACTCATAAATATGGAGAACAAATTGAGGGTTACTGGAGGGGTTGTGGGAGGGGGGATGGGCTAAATGGGTAAGGGGCACTAAGGAATCTACTCCTGAAATCGTTGTTGCACTATATGCTAACTAATTGGGATGTAAAATTTAAAAAATAAAAAATGAAGTTAAAAAAAAAGATTAGAACTGATGCTTTCCTGCAGAGGTAATACTGCCTGTGGACTGAAGTTACACTTGGGCTGGAGAGTTCCAGCAACCATTCCTGCTGGACTGTCTATGGATTTCAGACTAATTTTTTTTAATACAGTAAAACATTAATATTTTTAATTGGATAATACTCATAAGCCAGAAAAAAATTTTAATTACACAATCTATGACATATGTGGAACCAGAGAGGAGAAAAAATTTACTGAAACTTGAAGTGATTGCCAGGAAAGTGAGTAGACTATATGCCTAGCAGATCCCCAGCCACTGCAAAATCAGATTAATAACTGTAACTGACATCAGAGCACTTACAATGTGCCAGGTGCCTGTTCTAAGTGCTTTGTAAATTACAACGCAAGCCTCCCAACACTCCAGTGAAGGAGGTACCAGAAATAACCTCATTTTACAGGTATAGAAAAGTAAAGGAAAACAATTACACAATTTGCCCCAAACCACTCTGACAATGCCAAAACCATAACTCAAACCTAGACTGTGGCTCTAGAATTTGCATTCTCAATCCATATTACCTTGTGAGTTGGCAAAACATTTAGAATCTACCATGAACTTCATTAAGCAGAATGCCAGCATCAGGAATGGCATGAACAGAGGAACCCACCTGTAGTGTCATTTCCCCCTGGAGTAAATGGTATGCTGAGTGAAGTCACAGCTCCTGAGGCAGGCAGTGTGCCAGAAACAGAAGGGTGCTACCAGATAACTCCAGGCTACTTTGGCAAATAAGAAAATGAAATGCTTGTTTCTCATGAGAATTATCAGTCATCCATTCCTCTTCATGATACTTTCTCCCCTATACATTTCTTAAATATGTACACTAACTTTTACCTACATTACAACAAGCCTGATCCAAACCACAGTCATGTCTTGTCTGGATAGATGCGAGAGCATTCTAGCATTCTAGTGTTTTCCCCATATCCACGTGGCCTCTGCAATCTGTCCTCCACAATGGATGCTAGAGTGGGCCTTTAAAACACAAATTTAAATACACTATTCACCTACCTCGTATTTATCAATGGCTTTCCATTGCTTTTGGGTTATTTTCAGCATACTTAATGTGGCCTCATGGTCCTGCATGATCTGGCCCGTCCTACCTCTCTAGACTCTTCTGTCTGCTCACTATACCCTGAACAACAGTTTCTGTCTGTCCAACTAACCAGGAACCCAGTAAGTTTATAGAACTGTTACCATTACTGGGAATTAAGATTTGGGGTAATTATTTGATATACGACTTCCCCAGGAGCTTGTAGAGGATATGAGAGTGAAGAAAAATATTTTAAAGCAGGAAGATGATTGAAGTTAGTGCATAAAAGAAGCCACTGAGGCCTGGGTTCATATTCTGACCTTGATGAAGCTTTGTGTTTTAAAGCAAGAGACTTAATGTCAAGGAATCTATTTCCTCATTGAAAAAAAGTGGGGTACTAATATCTACAGGGCTGCTGCAAATATTAAATAACATATGCAAAGCACTCAGCTTGCTACCTGGAACATAGTAGGCACTCAAGTTGAAAATAAAACTAAATTTTTTAATAGAGAAGAGTATGAGTTCATGTATCCACTAGAAGAAAAGAAATGCCAAGTAAAAATAGAAAATTGCAAAGAAAGGGGCGCCTGCGTGAATCAGTCAGTTAAGCATCTGACTCTTGATTTCGACTCAGATCATGGTCTCACAGTTTGTGAATTCTAACCCTGCATTAGGCTCCATGCTGATGGTGTGGAGCCTGCTTGGGATTCTCTCTGTCTCTGTCTCTGTCTCTGTCTCTGTCTCTCTCCCTCTCCCTCTCCCTCTCCCTCTCCCTCTCCCTCTTTCCCTGTCCTTCCCCCAATTGTTCTGTCTCTGTCTCTTAAAATAAATAAATAAAAAAAAAAAGAAAACTGCAAAGTAAACCCAAATATCAGGAAAATAAAGGGAAACAAGGAAATATTAAAAAATCAGAAGGTTGAATAAAATAGGATAGGTATATATAAAACCAAATTATGAGAAAAACAATGACAAAATATAAATTCATTTAACCCTGGTTAAAGTAGAAGATTTTATATACCTATCTCAGTTGGTAACAGAAATATAATCATAGAATTAAAATACAGTTTCTACCAAACTTTGTATCTGCAGAACATATGGACTAGTTTTGAATATTCAGAAAATATTTACAAAAATTGATCAAATTCTAGGCTGCTAATAAATTCTCCATAACTGCCTTGGAAATGTCTAGAACTCATAGGGGCAAAAGGGTAATCCAGGCAGGGAGCGGAATCAGTAAAGCCCTATGCCCCTGGACTCAGCACAATAGAGAAGCACATAGTTTATCTTTACACATGATGCGGATCAACCAACCAACCAAACAAACAAAAACAAAAAACAAAAACAGGAGGTTTTTGCTGTGTGTTGTTTCTTAAACAAAAGCCTCTGTCCTGTGATGAATCAGCTCCTATTCAGATAAAAATTGACCCTCAAGAGGAACAGCAGTGCTTGCCAATCAGTAGGGTGACATTTCATACATCAAGGCTTCTTTGTCTTTGAATTGCCCTCCAGTTACTACATCTTCCAAAGCAAGCTGGGGGGGGGGGGCGCCCCAAAATTCAGCAGCCACTACATTTTTATTTTATTTACCTACAAGGAGTATCTAATAAAAAGCAATGACTGTCCTCAACCAGATAAATGAGAAATCTTAAACCCAGGGTGTCCCACCTTCAAAACTAAAAAAAAAAAAAAAACAATGACCAACATAAAAACCCTTATGATACTTTGCAACTATGATGGGTCACCTGCCATATCAAACTGAGACACCTTACCTATAAATCCAAAAGTGTTTGGAAGTAACTTGCCTTTGAAAGGAAATAATTTTTATCAGATGCTCTCTGAGGATAAATGAATTTGAAGAAAATTACTGTCCCACATAAAACACATCATACTCATTCTGTTTTCTAGACCTCATGCTTCCTCCCCTGGCCTCTTCTTTCACACATGCCTCATTGTCCATTGAGGACCCCTATTTATTTTATGCAACTTCCTAACTTCTCCCATCCATGTAAACCGCTCTTTCTGAGTCTTACTGTTCGTATTAACCCCATTTAATACTTGTTTATTCCTTATATAACATAAAGACCATGTCTTACTTTCTAAATAAGCATCATAGAAGCTAGAATGATGCTAGATACAAAATTATGGGTATTTATTTAATATTTTCCTCCATTCTCTATTGCTGGTTTTTTTTTTCAAGTTCCTTTAGATCCAGTACTCTACTGAAGTGGTTTTATTCCTTGTTGTTATCTGATTTCTGCTGAAATGATAATTCGTTAGTTTTTCAAAATTTTGCAATGAAAAATTTTAAAGCTATGTGATATCAATGGCACAGTTTATGCCACAAACGCAACACAATTTTCCTTGAAGCTGAAAAAATGAGAATTAGAGTAGTGAACTTGAAAATAATCTAATTTTAGCTTTACCCTCTATATTTAAGGTCTTGACATTTTTTTCGCAATTAGAAAAATCTGTAAAACATAACAAGTTAACAAATATACCTATGGAATTCATAACATGTAATGCTTAAAAAAAATGCAACTCTGAAGGCTTTGAGATTCTGGAGACTGCATCAAATCAGAAGAGCAGTGCGAAGGCAGAATGTTATTTGCATAATGTGAAAAAATATGTTAATAACCTTTCATTTGAAGAACTGCACTGAAACCTACTTAAACAATATGATTCTTTTCAAGCTGCCATGAAAAAAGAAAAAAAAAGGCAGATCAGCCTGACTGAAATAATAAATGATCAAGCCTTATAAGAGAAACTGATAAACTATTCCTTTTGACTACATTTTTGGCAGTTTCAGATATTATTACTTACATCCAAGTGCCTCTGCCCCTTTTAGTTCCTCACTTGGAGGACACCAAAAAGTATGTAAACAACAACAAACTTTGAAAACATAAGCATGTTTGGTTTTACACATCGCCAAGGCCACAAAATTTCAAAATAACCTTTCTAGCACCAGGAACTTCAGAAACTGGTAACGTGTATGGATCGCAGGGAGGATTTGAGCACTGTTTTTCTCCTCACCCTCCCAAGACTACATTCTTTCCTTTCATCTAGTATTTCATACTGTTTTCAAAAAGAAATTGGGACTATGCCTTCTCTCCTTAATAGAACCAAGTATTAAGAAATAGAGATAACTATATAAAAAGCTGGACTCCTTTGTAGCATCATTACACGAGTTTGTCTTCTATACTCCTCTAAGATGAGGTCAGAGAATGTGGTCTATGAGGAAGTGTCTTGAAATTTGTTGAAACACCCTTTATGGTTTAGAACATGTTCATTTTTTTTATAAATATTTGATCAGCCAAGAAACTTTTCTATTTTTTTAACTTACTTTCATATTTGTTTATTTATTTTGAGAGAGAAAAAGAGAGCATAAGCAGGGGAGCGGCAAACATAGAGGGAGAGAAGGAATCCCAAGCAGACTCCACACTGTCAGCGCAGAGCACGATGAGGGCTCAAACCCATGAACCATGAGATCATGACGTAAGCCGAAATCGAGTCAGACACTTAACCAACTAAGCCACACAGGCACCCCCAAAAATTCTATTTTTAAATATTTACAAATACATGTATTTTTCTCCAAATGTTGGGAGCAGTCAGTGTTACAAAAAAGTACCTAATTAGATGGGGCGCCTGAATGGCTCAGTCGGTTGGGCGTCAGACTTTAGCTCAGGTCATGTTCTCACGGTTTGTGGGTTCGAGCCCTGCATCAGGCTCTGTGTTGACAGCTCAGAGCCTGGAGCCTGCTTCGGATTCTGTGTCTCCTCCTCTCTCTGCCTCTCCCCCACTTGTGCTCTGTCTCTCTCTGTCTCTCAAAAATAAATGAATGTAAAAAAAAAATTTTTTTTAAACTAATTGCAGGCTAAAATTAATAACTCAGGAAAAAACAGATGTTGGCAAGGATGTGGAGAAATGGGAACCCTCTTGCACTGTTGGTGGGAATGCAAACTGGTGCAGACACTCTGGAAAACAGTATGGAGGTTCCTCAAAAAATGAAAAGTAGAACTACCCTACAACCCAGCAATAGCTCTACTAGGAATTTATCCAAAGGATACAGGAGCGCTGATTCATAGGGGCACATGTTTATAGCAGCGCTATCGACAATAGCCAAATTATGGAAAGACCCCAAATGTCCATCAACTGATAAATGGATAAAGAAGATGTGCTTTATACATACAATGGAATACTACTTGGCAACGAGAAAGAATGAAATGCTGCCATTTGCAACAATGTGAATGATACTGGAGGGTATAAGTCAGAGAAAGATATTGTATGTTTTCACTCATATGTGAAACTTGAGAAACTTAACAGAAGATCACGGGGGAAGGGAAGGGGTAAAATAGTTTCAAACAGAGAGGGAGGCAAACCATTAGAGACTCTTAAACACAGAGAAAAAAAACTGAGGCGTGATGGGGGAGGCGGGGGAGAGCAGAAAATGGGTGAGGGGCAAGAGGAGGGCCCTTGTTGGGATGAGCACTGGGTATGTATATAAGCCATCAACCACAGAAATCAACCCCCAAAACCAAAAGCACACTGTGTACACTGTATGTTAGCCAACTTGACAATAAGTTGTATTTAAAAAAAAGTAACTAATTGGATATATGACATTATATAGTTGTGTAAACCCAGACAATAAACATTAGTGTCAACTATGGACTTGGGGTAACTATGCTATATCAACATAGGTTCACCTGTTATAACATCTATAGCCTCCAGTGGAGGAGGTTCATAATGCGGAAAAGTACGTGTGTGGCGAGACAAAGGGCATATAGGAAATCTTTGTCCTTTCCACACATTTTTTTTCTGTGAATTCAAAAATTCTCTAAAAAAGTAAAATAAAGATAACCATTAGATCAAGACAGTTGATAATATTTTTCAAATCTTCTATATCCTTATTGACCTCTGTCTCTTTTACTCATCAGTTAATGAGAGAGAGAAATAATCCCATTATTATAACTGGTTTGTCAGTTTCTGCTCATATTTTAGTTCGATTTTTATATTCCATTCAATTGACATTTTTTGAACATAAGCTAGAGTACTTCAAAATTAGAAAATATTAATATCCTTCTGAAAAAACTGAAAATTTTATCAATATGTGATAAACTTCTTTATTTCTAGTAATGTTTTCCAAAATGAAGTCTACTTTTTCTAATATAGTTACACCAACTTTCTTCTCTGCTTTCTTATTTCCTGGTATATATTTTTCTATTCCTTTACTTTTACTCTTTCTGGGTCCTTATAAACAGCACAAGACACTCTGTCTTTTGTAAACAGCAAACTGTGCAATGTGTTTTTAAATCCAGTTTGAAAATGTTTGTACTTTAAGTACAGTGTTTATGACACTTACATTTATGTGATTACCAATGTAACTGCAGTAATTTGACTATCTTATTTTATGTTTCTTCTTTGCCTCAACATTTTCTTTGTCCTTGTTTGTTCCTCTTCTTTTTTTTAATTTTTTAAAATTTTTTTAAATATTTATTTTATTTTTGAGACAGAGAGAGACAGAGCATGAACGGGGGAGGGTCAGAGAGAGAGGGAGACACAGAATCTGAAGCAGGCTCTAGCCTCTGAGCTGTCAGCACAGAGCCCGACACGGGGCTCGAACCCACGGACCGTGAGATCATGACCTGAGCGGAAGTCAGATGCTTAACCGACTGAGCCACCCAGGCACCCCTCTATCTTGCTTTCTTAATGAATGACTGAAGTTTACTATTATTCTTTTTTTTTTTTCATTTTTTTTTAACATTTATTTATTTTTGAGAGATAGAGCATGAGTACGGGAGAGGCAGCGACAGAAGGAGACACAGAATCTGAAGCAGGCTCCAGGCTCTGAGCAGTCATCATAGAGCCCGATGTGGGGTTTGAACCCACAAACTGTGAGATCATGACCTGAGCTGAAGTCGGAGGCTTAACCAACTGAGCCACCAAGCCGCCCCTTTTATTATTCTTTATTCTATTTTTTCAAACCTAGTTTGGAAAATATAAACTCTACTTTCATTCTTTGGTGATTACCTTGAAAATTTTAAGGTGAATATTTAATTTTAGGTCTAAATTTAGACCTAATATTTAAGGTCTAAAGTAAACCAGTATTTGTAAAAAACACAAAGACCTTAGAATGTTTCTACTTTCATTATCCCCCTTACCGATTTATAAATTATTGTTCAGCGATTTAGCTCTGTCCTTACTCTTAATCCAACAAACTAGACATTATATTAGATGTGTGATTCCAACATGTATGAAATTTTTCTGTAATATTTCCATTCCCTTGTTTCTCGATGCAGCATTCTGAGCCATTTCTCCAGAGCATGCCTGCCTGTTTGCTAACTGGTCTCCTTCTCCTCACTTATGTCTAACGTGCTGTTTACCTTGTACAACATTTCTAACTTGAGTTATTAAATATTTTTATGCCTAAAACTTCTCTTTTGGTTCTTTTTTCAAACATCCCTAAGTATTTCCAATAAACCTGTGTTCTTTTGCCATACTTTCGATGGCTTATTTCCTTAGACCATATTATAACATGGTTATTTTATATTTGGCATGTGAATATTCCAAAATCTCTGTTCTTGAAAGTTTGATTCTGTTATTTATTCTTTCAAGTGACTCTTGTTAATGCTGGCTTATTCTTCATATGTCGTGTGATTTTTTTTTAATGTTTATTTATTTTTGAGACAGAGAGAGAGAGAGCACAAGGGAGGGAGGGGCAGAGAGGGAGAGAGGGAGACAGAGACTCTGAAGCAGGCTCCAGGCTCCAAGCTGTCAGCACAGAGCCCAACACAGGGCCCAAACTCACGAACCCTGATCATGATCTGCACCAAAGCTGGCACTTAACCCACTGAGCCATCCAGGCTCCCCTTGTGATTTTCTTTAATCTCACACAAATGTTTGTCAGAAATGTATCTGTAAGAATACTTAACAAGTCAGTTTAAAATGCTTTCCTCCAGAGATATGTTTCCTTCTCCAGGGATCTGGACACACAGCCAATCCAGCAGCACTTTAGACTAAATATTCTATAGGTCTCACAGGGAGTGTAATTTCTATCCTCAAACTCAGGTATCTGTGGGAATGAAATTAGCAATTTTCTGGAGAGATGTGTTTTCCCCACTCTACCTAAAACTAATATAAAAACACACAGTATTTCTACCATCTGCCTCTGTGATGTGGGGTTTTTCCTTGCACATTGATGGGAGAAGTGGCTTTATTCAAGCGTCTCTGATCTGAGCTCTACCCTCCTCAGACCCAGCCTTTATCCACCCATGCAAAGTGTGACCCACCATGACAAATGCCCCCTGGCAAAGGCCAGATACAACATTCACTAACTGCCTAGACTCACACTTTCTTATTGTCTCTAGCCTATTATAACTTCCTTTACTTTGCTACTAGCTTAGCCATTATTAAATATATTTTAATAAGTAGTTTCCATAATTTTTGAGAGGATATATTCTCCAGATAACTAGTCCAGAAGAGCAGTAAAATCAGAATTGACCCCTTTCCAAAAAAGTTCTGCAAGAACTTTGGATTGACCCTCCATCACTCCACTGAAAAGGGTGCACCAGTAAGTAATTTTGAACACTTCCTAATTTAACAGGGAAATTCTCGAACACCAGCTTCTGTTTTTTTTCAAGGAATGACTTGATGACATTGGACTGGTTTTGCTGCTTTCTCTACGAAAAGAGATTACTAGATGCTCGCTCTCAACAAACCTCATTTTTCTTTTACTGTTTGTAGCAGACGCATAATTTTCCTTATTTACAAATATAGATAAAAAAATAACAGAATGCATAGGTCACTATGAGCAGCTGGAGGTGAACGCCGTGGGTGGAGCCTAAGGGAATGGAGTCTGGTCATTTCTTTCACAGTGCTTTGCTCTTCCCATGCAGGCTGGGCAGTTCTACACAAATTAGAACTAGTTAGTTTGTAAATAAAAACTGCACCCAGCAATATCTTAAGCTTATCACATAAGTGTCTAGTCAAAATTGTAATAGGAGTCCTGGAAAACCATTTGGCATATAAATGTGGAATGTATGTCCCCTACTAAAAAGGAAAAAAGGGGGGGGGGACTTATTTATGCTGATGCAAGTAATAAGGTTAAGAAAAATCTGTTCATTTTTCAAGTCTTTCACCAGTGCTCTTGAATTATGAGCAACGACACATCAGCCCCTGCAGACCGCTGTGGCTTGCAATTGTCACACATCCATTATAGCTCTTACCGTACCAGCCTGATAACATCTTCTAAGGGATTTGTCTGTCTTGACTAAAGCACAAATAAACCGATGGTTGGAAAGGGCACATTTTAATCTAATTCTAATTTTAATCAAAACTGAATGCTCACACTCTGAGACAAGGGCAGCAACAAGAAAAAGAAAAATTAGTGTCAGTTTCTCCTTGACATCTCAGGAATTTAGCAAACAGCCACTGTCAAAATACATGTCCTATATATTTCGCTCCCAAAATGTGCTGAGACCAGTTCCCTATGACTCTGATCGCTGCCTTGGGAAAGATGTCAACATTCGGCAGGGGATTATAGGCACACTCAACCGAGCAGAGCCTTCAAGAGACCAGCAGGAAGTACCTCCCAGCACCCTCCTAGAACTCTAACCTTGGGGTCATGACAGGAGCTCAGCTCTTTCTCAGTGTTGCACCAAACACCGATAGGTGGGTCTAGGTTCAGCACATGCCAAAAACGTCAGAATCTGGCTAACAGCTGAGAAGACACAGGGGCAAGTAATAAGATAAAGATTAAAAACATGCCTCTACTGTTCCCATCAAGTTGCCTCTCAGTTCATAGGAAATCAACCCCAGGCCAGTCTGAAATCCACCTGTCATCAAGTGATCGGTTCCAGGGCCTTTCTCCTGACACTATCTCTGTAATAACATTGAGAAGATCACCATTCCTGCTTCTCTTCCTGGCTCTACCCTTGGATATTTCCAAGTGGCACTTACAGGAAATATGTACGTCTCTCTTGCTCAATAGAGATTGCTTCACCTAGCACTACTTTGATGTGTTGTTAGCCTGAAGGATCCCTCTCCCCACCATGGGTAAGGATGTGAAGAGTCAAATGGCGTGAAGGGAACAAAGAACCTTATTGTCCCACAGCATAGTCACCACCCTTGAACAGGATGCCAAATTTCATGTGACAGCTGGATGGAGCACAACGGACTCCTTAAAACGAAACATGCCTCAGTCTAATCATCAAACCGTATCCACAGGGACAAAATCCTAAGTGACATTATAAGTGAACATGGAATCCAAATAAAAGATGAGGCCATGGATGAAAAGACATTGCCAAGTCAAATCTTAGTCATTTGCTCACTTGGAAGATCTAGGATTCTGGGAACAAAATGCCTAAGAGTATCCATTTGAATTCCTGCATGACATGGGGTGCCCTCCACCGCTGAAGTTACAGGACATGAGCCGCAGGGCAGGGATTCAGTAAGGGAAGGAACATAAAGACAGCAGGCGCTCCCTCTGTTAATAATCTCTTCATTTACCTTATCTGTAAAATCAGCTCTAAGCTGCAAATCATCCAGTCGGGAAGGACTCCAACTGCTCTTGCTCTGCATCGTGGGAGGTAACAACAACCCACAGAGAGGTGCACTCCTTGCTGTCCAACTTCTGCATCATTCCTTACATCCCATCATTTTACCAGAGATCTGTGAGTGGGAAGACCAGCATGGATATCTGCAAATGCCTAGGCAGATTTGGCAAAACACCCCAATAAACATCTGATAATGTCTACAGAGAGGATTCTGTGGCTCTCGCGCTGTGCAATCTGAGTCTACTGAGATGAGCCTGTCTAGAAAAGATTCAGTATGACAATAAGGAAAAA
>NW_024412377.1:109658458-109662662 GCF_014898765.1 Herpailurus yagouaroundi
ATGAACAGGGGAGGGGCAGAGAGAGAGGGAGACACAGAATCTGAAACAGGCTCCAGGCTCTGAGCTGTCAGCACAGAGCCCGACACGGGGCTCAAACTCACGGACCGTGAGATCATGACCTGAGCCGAAGTCGGACGCTTAACCGACCGAGCCACCCAGGTGTCCCCTAATCGTTTTTTTTTAATTTTAAAAATTATATGGGGCGCCTGGGTGGCTCAGTTGGTTGGGCGTCCCACTTCGGCTCAGGTCATGTTCTCATGGTTTGTGGTTCGAGTCCTTCCTCGGGCTCTGTGCTGACAGCTCAGAGCCTGGAGCCTGCTTCAGATTCTCTGTCTCCCTCTCTCTGGCCCTCCCCCACTCACACTCTGTATCACTCTGTCTCTCAAAAATAAGTAAACATTAAAAAAAAATTATAGGACCACTTTCAGAACATTTGGAAAAGGGAAAAAACAGTCATCCATAAATGTAAAAGTTAATGATATCTTCTTGCTCAATTACATTTTTAGGATTTGTCCTTATGGATCTGGTTTTTGACTGGGTCACTATCATCAGGGACATACACTATGTCCGAGTCTTACTGTCATTTATTTTCTTCCCATGTACCATCTTGATTTTTCCTGGCTTACTATCTTCTAAAACTTTCTCTCTGGGCCATTTTCTCCAGACACAACATGCACCTTTTCTACAGGCTTGTTTTGTGGCCTAGGCCTCCTCTGAAGTTAGTCAATTAAAGGGCTCTCAACAAACTGCAAAATCTGTGCTGTTGACTCTTGTTATATGCTCCTCCTGTCTTTTTTCACTTCCTCTTTCTGCCTCTGTAAGTACCCACCCTGCACTAGGCCATGACCATTTAATCCTAGAAGAAGAAAAGAATGATTCTATCTCCCTGGTAGGAAGAAGTTTCTTCCTATAGATGAGACAAGAAATTTTATCCAGTTCCATGGAAGCAAAAGCAAAAAGTAAAACAACACGGGAGCAGGTAGAGGTAAACTGATATTTTGCTTATTGTGTTTCTGTTTTCTGTCTTTGAATTGTGTTTGTTTCTGTTTTGAAAAGTTTAAGCAGTACCCAACTGAGGGCTTCTCTTTTCTCTGTGAGAGACAGATCATTGTTTAAATAATGAAAAGAGACATTTGGAGACCTTGATGGTATTAAGGAAGGGTTGAGAGAGGGGAAAGCAAGACGGCTAGATAAATATAGCAAAATCACTAGGCTATGCCAAAGGGCCCAATTCAATGTCAATGTCATAAAGGCATCAAACCTCCTCCTGGATTTTCTCAGCCTTGATTCACCTAAAATGTAATTTTTGATCCTGTGATGTAAGGTAAAGTAGTGTGCTTTTCTTCTCTTTTAAACATGTTTTGCCATGATGTCCCAATGTATGTATCAAACAATTCATCCTTTGCCCACTGCTTTTAAACTATAAGATACGCATTTATATAGTTAGAACTGTCTCAGGACTTTCTATTTTAATCCTCTGATTTGTCATTCTATTCAAGCTCTAATTATTTACAGATATTGCTTTATGATATACTAATATGTGGTA
The DNA here is from genome assembly GCF_014898765.1 of Herpailurus yagouaroundi. NCBI lineage: Eukaryota > Metazoa > Chordata > Mammalia > Carnivora > Felidae > Herpailurus > Herpailurus yagouaroundi. Next base: position 109,660,005 of record NW_024412377.1, read on the forward strand.
AGATGTGTACCTCTTAATTGCTTTTTTTGCACTATTCTTCAAATTTATGGTTTGTAAATAAGAATCCACACATCAAATGTTAAATGTTGATAAAAAGTTCTATCCTGTTTTTTTTTTTTATCTCTGATCATTTCCATGGGAATTTGATAGTAGTGGTATTACACATAAGAGTTCTTGACCTCAATTTAGTTTTTTAAATCTGAACTCATTGTTTAACACAACACCTGTGTAGCTCCTCAAAATTATGGAGTCCAAGCCCTAACTCTACAAATTCTAATTTAACAAATGTGGGATGATCTGTGACCACACTCTTTTTCTTACAAGTAATTTTGATGTACAGCCAAGATTAAAAGCATTTGAAAAATACAAAAAAATAGAAGCTAGGTTTAATAACTTAGTGCTTTCCTTGCTGGATTTTCTATCTTGATTTTTAAAAATAGTATTGTATCTAATTTTCACTTATGTATTTTTACTCTTAACATTTGTCCCCTGTGACGATTAAAATGTCTTTTAAATACCAATTTATTGCCTGCATTACATTCCATCTTATGGATGAATGTTGCATAATTTGCCTAACTGTTCTTTATGTTTTCTCTCATTTTGTTATGAGATTATATAATATTATGTCTTTGTAAGGGGGGAATAAAGAAAACAAAAGTAAATATAGCAGAATCCTAAATATTTCATTATTTTTCACTAAAATGTTCTAGGATAGACACCTTTGTTCAACTCATAGTTTTACCATGTGACCGAGTTGATGTTATGAGAAATGAAACTCTGGTCTATATCTTTACTTTTACTTCCTAAAATCCATACCAGTGTAGATACACTTAATGAAATAACCCTTGTTGCTAAACTGAAGCAGAAACTCTGATATAATTGAATATTTAAGGAAATACTATATAAAGTCATTTGTTATAAGAATCAAAAAAGGTTTACCAGTTTTATAGTATGGACCAAATGTTTCTTCTTACAATTTGTAAAAAAAAATCATGCAAATATTGTCTTGTGAAATCTAGTGGAAAGTCTTCTAGGCTGAAATGAATTTATAAATCATGTGTATTCACATAATATATAAAATGTTATAGTGCAATTATAATAAATGAGCTAGAAGTACATGTACAAATGTAGATAAATATCAAAGTTATGATGAGGGTGATTAAAAGCAAGTTGCAAAATGGTACTTACTGTTCAATCTACATAAGTATTTGCAATTTCAGGACAGTGCTAAATACTGTGTAAGAGCTAATACATATGAATTAGTATAACAGAATATGTGGGAATGATTAAAATTCAGTTCAGAAATGGTTACCTCAGGGGAGGGAAGAAGAAATATGAGAAAATAAAGGAGTATAGGGAAATATATATTTCAACTCTATCTGAAGTATTTATTCTTCCAACCTTGCAAAGTGTTAGGACGAAAAGATACTGGGTGATAATTTCATGAATATTTGTTATGCTAATTTTTGAAAATCACTAAAATAATAATTCAAAGCACTAAATTATAATCTTGATGTTAATGTTCCTATTTGATCTGGAACACATTACTTACTCTATCTGTTCTCCAATTATTTTGTCAGTAAAATGAAGATGTTAATATTTGTCCCTCCTCACTTTACACAGATGGTAATCGGCTAAGGAACAATAACTATAAAGTACATCAAGTTCTATGTAGAATTAAAACACTTAAATCAAGAAGAAAAATCTTTTTCCCCTCTAGTATAGAACCACTAATCTACAGGAGTAGGAACAAAATCAATTGAACATCCTAAAACTTACAAGTGATGTAATTTAGTTTTTTTGTTGTACTCTTATTAAATAGAGTGAAAAAAATATTCTACTTGTTGACTTTTTTAAATTAACAAGAAACATAAAATGGTATACAATAAATACAACAAATAAACTTCCATTTTGTGTTATTTCTAGGTAAAAGAAACAGAGCAAGGAAAGGGAAGGAGGTGATGTGATAGAACAGGGGAGAAAGTATAAATAGAGCAACAGGGAAAAAGGATCACATATAGAAGTAAAGTGAGTCATTGGCCCTAAAAGAGAAACATGCAGAAAAGGATCATCCATTCACATACAGAGAAGCACCTACAAACAAAATAAGCACTGAGAAAACACGCAAGAGGCCTTTAGTTATGAAAGAGACAAAATCAGAGTCACAGTATATATTCGACTTGTTTGTAGCTTCCGCGTGCCTTATATAAAAACTTCTCCTTTCTTTAGTTCCAGGTGAAGACAGTGACGTAGGAAGACTCTCAGCACACCTCCTCCACAGAATACACCAAATTACACCTATTAACAGAATAGTCCCTCCTGAAGAACTGAAGGCTGATCAGTTAGTGAACAAACAAAGATGGAGAGAATAGCAAGACATCAGCAAGAGAGATGGAGACATATCACAGTTTAAAAGAGTGACAAGCATAGACAACCATAGCTCCAGCCAGCCAGTGAAAGTTATCAAGCATACTTGCTCTGCACAGGGAACATCAGACAAAATATTACTCCTTCAACTTTTGGAGGAGAAACAAACACAGAAAGTCAAGCAAAATAGAGAGACAGAGGAATATGCTCCAAAAGAAAGAACAAAACAACAAAAAAAAAAAAAATATATATATATATATATATATATATATATATATATATATATATATA
>NW_024412377.1:109662672-109735141 GCF_014898765.1 Herpailurus yagouaroundi
TATATATATATATATATATATATATATATATATATATATATATATATGCCTGATATATGCCTGATATATGTCTGATACAAAATTTAAAGTAGGAATCATAAAGATACTCACAGCTGGAAAAAGAAAAGGAGAGCTCAGTGTGATGTTCAGTGAAAAGAAAATATTAAAAAGAACCAATCAGAGTTGAAGAATGCAATAGAGGAAATAAAAAACACATTAGAGGAAATCAATAGATTAGAGAATACCGAAGAATGTATCAGTGATTAGGAAAACAGGGTAATGGAAAGCACTCAAGCTGAACAGCAAAAAGAGAAGTTGTTTTTTAAATGAGGATAGATTAAGAGATCTCTTAGACAATGTCAAGCAAACATTCACATTATGAGGGTCCCAGTAGAAGGCAGAGAAAAAGGTGTAGAAAATTTATTTGAAGAAATAATAACTGAAAACTGTCCTCATCTAGGGAGGAAAATAGACATCCAAGTCCAAGAATCACATAGAGTCTCAAACAATATGAACCCAAAGAGGTCCATACCACAGCACATAATAATTAAAATGTCAAAGTTTAAAGATAGAGAGAGAATCTTCATCTTAAAAGCATCAAGAAAAAAAAGTTACATCCAAGGGAAACATTCTAAAACTATTGGCTGATTTTTCAGCAGAAATTTTGTAAGCCAGTAGGGAGTGCCATGATATATTCAGAGTGCTAAAAGGAAAAAACCTACAACCAAGAAAATTCTACACAGCAAAGTTATCATTCAGAATTGAAAGAGAGAGAGAGTTTCCCAAACAAAAGCTAAAGGAGGTTATATAAATCAACAAACCAGCCATACAAGAAATGTTAAAGAGACTTCTTTAAATGGAAAAGCAATGGCCATAATTATACATAAGAAAAATATGAATAAAAAGATGTGAAATATGACAACATATACATAAAATGTGAAGAAAGTAAAAAGGGAATAGAAGGGGAAAAAGAAAAGATTTTTTTCCTTTTTCATTTTTTTTAAGAATGTATTTGAACTTAAATGACCATCAAATTAATATGGACTACTTAGCATGTTATACATAAACCTCATGGTAACCACAAAACCCAAACCTATGATAGTTACACAAAAAATAAAGATAAAGAAAGTCAAAAAAACATGGGGCGCCTGGGTGGCGCAGTCGGTTAAGCGTCCGACTTCAGCCAGGTCACGATCTCGCGGTCCGTGAGTTCGAGCCCCGCGTCGGGCTCTGGGCTGATGGCTCAGAGCCTGGAGCCTGTTTCCGATTCTGTGTCTCCCTCTCTCTCTGCCCCTCCCCCGTTCATGCTCTGTCTCTCTCTGTCCCAAAAATAAATAAATGTTGAAAAAAAAATTAAAAAAAAAAAAAAACAACACTATACATACATTAATTACAAATAAAGAGAGCAAGAGAAGAAAAAAAGACCAAAGAATTAAAAAAAAAACAGAAAACATATGTTTTAAATGGCACTAAGCACATGCCTATCAATAATTACTTCAAATATAAATGACCTAAATGCTCCAATCAAAAGACAAAGACTGGCAGAATGGTTTTAAAAAAAATAAGAGCCATGTATGTGCTGCCTATGAGAGACTCACCTCAGACCTAAAATGCCTACAGACTGAGAGTGCGGGATGGAAAAACATTCATCATGCAGATGGAAGGAGAAAAAAAAGCCAGCATAGCAATACTTATATAAGCTAAAACAGACTTTAAAACAAAGAGTGTAATAAGAGACAAAGAAGGTCATTAAGGAATCAATTCTACAAGAGGATATAACAGTTGTAATTATCTCCATACCCAACATTGGAGCACCTAAATACATAAAGCAAATATCAATGGACATAAAGAGAGAAACTGATGGTAATACAATAATAGTAGGGGACTTTTTTATTTTATTTATTTATTTTGAGAGAGAGAGAGAAAGAAAGAGAGCAGGGGAGGGGCAGACAGAGGGAGAGAGAATCCCAAGTAGGCTCTACACTGTCAGCACAGAGCCTGACGCAGGATTCAGTCTCATAAACAGTAAGATCATAACCTGAGCTGAAATCAAGAATTGGACTCTTAACTGACTGAGCCACTCAGGTGTCCCAATAGTGGGGGACTTTAAGTCTCCACTTAGATCAATGGTCAGATCATCCAGACAGAAAACCAATAAGGAAACAATGGCTTTGAACATCACATTACACCAGAATGACTTCACAGATACACAGAAAACATTCCATCAAAAAACAACAGAATACACATTTGTTTTGAGTGCATATAGAACATTCTCCAGAATACAGGTGCCTGGGTGTCTCAGTTGGTTAAGCATATGACTTCAGCTCAAGTCATGATCCCACAATCTGTGGGTTCGAGCCCCACATTGGGCTCTGTGCTGACAGCTCAGAACCTGGAGCCTACTTCAGATTCTGCGTCTCCCTCTCTCTCTCTGCCCTTCCCCCTCTCGTACTCTGTCTCTCTCTCTCAAAAATAAATAAACATTTTAAAAAATGGGAAAAAAAATTCTCCAGAATAGATCACATATTAGGCCATAAAACAAGCTTCAATAAATTAAGAAGACTGAATTTGTAGCATGCATCTTTTCTGACGACAACAGTATGAAACTAGAAATAAATCACAAGAAAAAAAACTGGAAAAAACATAAACACATGGAGACTAAACAACATGATACTAAACAATCAGTGGGTCATGAGCAAAGAAAAAAATTAAAAAATACATGAAGACAAGTGAAAATGAAAGCACAATGGTCCACAATCTCTGGGACACAGCAAAGGAGTTCTAAAAGGGAAGTGCACAGCAATACAAAAGGGAAGTATACCTACCTCCAGATACAAAAAGAATTCAAAGAAGCAATGTAACCTCATTCTTAAAGGAACTAGAAAAAAGGAAATAATAAAAATGAGTGTAGAAATAAATGACATAGAGACTAAATAAAATAGAAAAAATCATTGAAACCAAGTGCTCATCTTTGAAAAGATAAACAAAATTGATAAACCCTTAGCTAGATTCATGAAGGAAAAAAGAGAAAGGACTCAAATAAAATCAGAAATAAGAGAGGAGAAATAACAAATGACACTACAGAAATACAAAGGATTATAAGAGAATATTATGAAAAACTATTTGCCAACAAATTGGACAACCTAGAAGAAATAGATACATTCTTAGAAATATACAATGTTCCAAAACTAAACCAGGAAGAAATAGAAGATCAACCAATTACAAGTAACAAAATTGAAATGATAATCAAAAAACTATCAAGTAATAAAAGTCCAGGAACAGACAGATTCACAGAGGAATTCTACTACACATTTAAAGAAGGGTTAATACCTATCCTCTTCAAACTACTCCAAATAGAAAAAAGAAATCTTCCAAATATGTTCTATGAGGTCAGCATTAGCCTGACACCAAAACCAGACAAAGACACCACAAAAAAAAACAAAGCAACAAAAAAACCCCACTATAGGTCAATATCCCTGATGAACATACATGTGAAAATCCTCAACAAAATGTTAGCAAACCACACACAACAACACATTAAAAAGAGCATCCACCACAATGAAGTGGGATTTATTCTCCAGGATGCAAGGATGGTTCAAAATTTGCAAATCAATCAATATTATACACATCAACCAACAAAGGATAAAAATCATATTATCATGTCAATACTTGCAGAAAAAGCATTTGACAAGATTCAACATCCATTCATGACAACTCTCAATGAAATGGAGTTAGAGGTAACATACCTCAACATAATAAAGCCTTATGTGAAAAAACCACAGCTAACATCATCCTCAAAGTGGCAAAACTAAGAGCTTTCTCCCTTATGTCAGGAACAGGAGAAGGATATCCACTCTTGTCACTTTTATTCAACATAGGACTAGAAGTCCTAGTCCCAGCAATATACAAAGAAAAGAAGAGGTATTGGTAAAGAAGTTAAACTGTCAGTATTTGCAAATGAATACTATACACAGAAAACCCTAAAGATTTCACCAAAAAAAAAAAAAAAAAACCTCCTAGAGGCAATAAATGAATTCAGTAAAGTGGCGGAATACAAAATTAATAGCCAGAAATCATCATCATTTCTATACATTAACAATGAAGTCACAGCAAGAAATTTTGAAAACAATACCATCTATGATTGCACCAAAAAGAATAAAATAACTAGGAATAAACTTGATCCAAGAAGTGAAAGACCAGTACTCTGGAAAACTATAAAACACTGAGGAAAGAAATTAAAGAGGACACAAACAAATGGAAAGGTATTCTGTTCTCTTGGACTGGAGAAATTAAGATTGTCAAAATGTCAATATTACCCAAAGCAACCTACAGATTCAATGCAGAAGACCCTGAATAGCCAAAGGAATCCTGAGAAAGAACAATGCTGGATGTATCACAATTCCAGATTTCAAGATACACTACAATGTGATAGTAATCATAACAATATGGTACTGTCACAGAAAGAGACACAGAAATCAATGGATCAGAAGAGAGATCCCAGAAATAAACCTACACTTATATGGCCAGTTAATCTTTGACAACGTTAGGCAACATCACACAGTGGGGAAAAGAGGGTCTTTTCAATAAATGGTGCTGGGGAAACTAGACAGCTACATGTAAAAGAAAGAAACTGGATACTTTCTAACACCTTATACAAAATAACTCAAAATGGATTAAAGACCTAAATATAAGAACTAAACCATAAAAATTGTAGAAATGAACACAGGTAGTAATTTCTCTGATGTCAGCCATAGCAACATTCTTCTAGATAGGACTTCTAAGGCAAGGGAAATAAACATAAAAATAAACTACCAGCACTCCAAAATAAAAAGCTATTACACAACAAAGGAAACCATCAAGAAAGTAAAAAGACACTCTGTTACTGAATGGGAGAAGATGTTTGTAAATGACATGGCTGATAAGTGGTTAATAGCCAAACTACATAAAGAACTTTTACAACACCAAAGAAACAATCCAATTAATAGACACTTTTCCAAAGAAGACATACAGATAGCCAACAGACACATGAAAACATGTTCAACATCACTAATCATCAGGGAAATACAAATTAAAACCACAATGAGATATCACCTCACACCTTTTAGATTGGCTAAAACCAAGAAGACAAGAAACAAGTGTTGGCAAGGATGTGGGGGAAAAGAACCCTCCTGCACTGTTGGTGGCAATGTGAATTGGTACAGCCACTATGGAAAGAGTATAAAGTTTGCTCAAAAAATTAAAAATACAAATGCTATATGATCCAATAAAATGACTTTGGGTATTTACCCAGGGAAAAAGAAAACATTAGCTTGAAAAGATATATCACCTCTATGTTTATTGTAGCATTATTTACAACAGCCAAGACACAGAAGCGATCTAAGTGTGCATCGAGAGATAAATGTGTAAGGAAGATGTGGTGTATATATATACATGGACGATTACGCAGCCATAAAAAGGATGAGATAATGCCATTTGAGACAACATGGATGGACCTGGAAGGGCATAATGCTAAGTGAAATAAATCAGTCAGAGAAAGGCAGCTACCATATGATTCCACTAATAAATGGAATCTAAAAAAAAGAATAAACAAACAAAAGGGAGAATGAGAACTACAAACAAAGAGAACAAATAGATGGTTGCCCAGGACACGGGTGGGGGACTGGGCAAAATGTGAGAAGGGGACAGGGAGATACAGGCTTCCAATTATGGAGTTAAGTCATGGGAATAAATAGCAGAGCATAAGAAACAGAGTCAATGATATTACAATAGTGATATAATGGGACAGATGGTAGCTATAGTTGTGGTGAACACAACATAATGTATAAACTTGACATATCATTCTGTTGTACACCTGAAACTAATGTAACATTGTGTATCAACTCTACTCAAAATAAAAAGGGAAAAAAAAGGAGAGAGAAAGAACGAAAACCTCTATATTCCTCACCCACCAGCTCAGCCCAGCTCCCAGTTCCCTGAGCTAACACTCGGGTAAAGCAGGAGAGATTAAGCAGTTTTTATGGCTGTGCTTCAACATAAGTCACCATTAATGTTGGCTCCACCTTTACCTTTCCTCACTTTCATCCACTGAGATCTTGCCCCTCCTAATAGCCCAGTTTATCTTTTAACAGCTTGGGTCTGCTACTAACACTTCTTGAGTGCATATTATGGCAACCTATCTGTTTTTATTCACAACAGTCACTTATCTGGATTCCCCACATTTCTGCTTTCTGTTTGCCTATTCAAACTTAGTACACTTTATCTTGGTCTCTTACACAAAGTAGCAACTCAAGACTTTTGTCTAGGGTGACCATTCATCCTGATTTATCTGAGACTGCCCCAGAGTAATTATGAGCACTGCTCGCTCTCCCTCGCTCTGTCTCTCGGAAGTGTCCTGGTTCAGGCTATAAATTACATGGTCATCTTTCGGTTCTTGCCACTAAAGACTTCCAAATCTGTTTCATTTTTTTTAGCTAGAGTTAAAACTGGGCTATCAATTTTCAACTGCATTTGAGTAGATTAATCATTCCAAATGCTTAGTGTGACCACTGACTGAGGATTTATCACCCCAGTTTAAAAATTATATAATAATAATAATAATAACTTACATTTTAGTGAGAAGAAATCTAACACTAACTGATAGTATTCCAGGAATTGTGCTAAATATGTCACCTGTATTTTTTCCTTCACTATCACAAAACCAGGAAGTAAGTATATGTATTGTCACTACTTTATAACATGTTGATGTATAATGAATAATGGCCACTCAAAAATTACTAGAAAACTAGTAATAGGAATATTCTTACAGGAAACTAAGCTATTCTCTGGATTCGTTCCTCAATACTGTATTCTATGTTTCTGTACATCTCATGTATTCAAGATTCTCACTTCTGAAGCATTTACTCTGGTGCCTCTGTCTACATTTTCCAACTTAGGAAACTGACCATTTCTCCAAAGAACATCACTGAAATATGCATTATACATAACATTTTTGAGGAAACTTTGTTCAACTGAGAATCATTTTTTTATTGCTGTTTACATAGAGCTGATATGAGGTGTCTCTCCAGACTAACAGATTCAATTTTGTAAAGCATTAGGAAAACTGGAAATAGTTCAGTGTTTCTGAATATGGAGGAAAGGGCTTCATTTTACTTCATCTTGGGCTTTGAGCTCAATAGACCTGATTGCCTCTAAATGCAACATTGCAGCACAGAGAGATACTTTTTGATTTCATACATCATTTATAACTTCTATGGCAATTCTACAAAGCCAATACATATTATTCTTCCAAATCAAAGAAGCACTGTCCCAAATTTGTTATTCTACTGGTCACTGGGACTTCTGTTCCAACGTAAACTGCTTTCATTTCTATAAATAGTGCCGACAAGTTTTTATAACACCATCACACAATTTTATCTCAGCCCAGACACTCCTCTCATTGTTTCTTTATTTCCTTTCTCCTTCCACTTTTTTTTTTAATTTTTTTTTCCAACGTTTATTTATTTTTGGGATAGAGAGAGACAGAGCATGAACGGGGGAGGCGCAGCGAGAGAGAGGGAGACACAGAATGGGAAACAGGCTCCAGGCTCTGAGCCATCAGCCCAGAGCCTGACACGGGGCTCGAACTCACGGACCGCGAGATCGTGACCTGGCTGAAGTCGGACGCTCAACCGACTGCGCCACCCAGGCGCCCCTCTCCTTCCACTTTTAATAACAGGTGTTTCCTCAGATATAACTCATGGTCCCCTCCTTTCCCTATATATAGTCTCTTCGTCACACCTATGGCCTCAAATATCACCTGTACTCAAAATTCTCTCCTATACCTTATTTTAAAAAAGAAAAAAAAACTTAAAATAAATAGAAAGAACTCAAGATATCTTGAACATGATCATGCTTAAAAAGAAAAAATAGTGCCACTCTCCCCCAGTAAAGTCAAGAACAAGTGGAAATAATTCCACTGTTATGGTTACATTGTTCTGGAGGAACTAGCCAATACAATTAGGCAAGACAAACAAATGAGATGCATAAAAGTTATACAGAGAAAGGTAGAATTATCTCTCCTCCAGGTAAAATGAATCAACTGGAACATCATGTTTCACAACCCCAGGGACCATCTTCACCACTGTAGTCTGGTTGTACAATGGAGCTAACTGGAAAACTGCATATACCTGGCAAACCAATAGAATCCACTGAAAAACTATTACCAACAATAAGAAAATTTAGTAAGATGATGGGGAAAAAATAACATACAGAAAATAATAGCTTTCATGTATAAAACATCACTAGTTACAAGATGTAATACTAGAAAAAATAGCAACAAAAAAAAGTACTAAATACATAGTAATAAACCTAACATGAAAAGGACAATATAAGACTTCTGGTTTCCATTCCAGCATGTAAGGGGCTTGGAAGTTGTCACTCTGCCCTAACATGTAAAAAGAAGAACAATCTAAAAATCGACAACTCGTTAGATCTGTCACAGTAATAACATAACAAAATTAGAGAGGTACACAGGAGAATACACAGATCACAATTTACCAGAGCAAAAACCCAGAAACATCCTCAGAAACCAGCACCATAACTGAACAAATGCAGGAGGCTCAGTGCACAAAAGTATGAAAGCTAAAATCTCTAGGGGTCCCAAATCATATGGAGTACCCCCACAGTTTTGTGGGTTATATCTCCAGCATCCCTACCAGGGTCTCACGGTGAAAATCAGACAAAATATGTGTTCCAGTGAGAGGAGAAGGAAAGCAATCATTTTTAAATACACCAGAGAGGGGCACCTGGGTGGCTCAGTCAGGTGGTAATCCTCTGACTTCAGACCAATCAGGTCATGATCTTGTGGTTTGTGGGTTCAAGCCCCACATCAGGCTCTGTGCTGACAGCTCAGAGCCTGGAGGTTTCTTCAGGTTCTGTGTATCCCTCTCTCTCTGCCCTTCCCCTGCTCATGCTGTATCTCTCTCTCTCAAAAATGAGTAAACATTAAATTTTTTTTAACATACCAGAGAATGCTGTTCTCCTGAACAAAATCTGCCCTCAAGCAAACTATTTTATGTGTTATTTTATTTTATTTTATTTGAGAGTGAGAGACAGAGGCAGAGCTTGAGTGGGGGAGGGGCAGAGAGAGAGGGATACACAGAATCTGAAGCAGGCTCCAGGCTCCAGGCTCCGTGTTGTCCGCACAGAGCCTGACACAGGGCTCGAACCCACGAACCACAAGATCATGACCTGAACTGAAGTCGGACACTTAATTGACTGAGCCACATAGGTGCCACCGAAACTAATTACCAGAGCCTAACCTACTGGAGTTTTGTCAGAGCCCAACTGACCTAACTCTTAGAAAGAATAAATTATTTCAATAAATTAAGATACAAACTCAACATACAAAAATCAGTTGAAATTTAATATACTAATAATGAACTGCCAGGTAGAGAAATTAAGAAAACAATTCCACTTATAACTGCATCAAAAAGAATAAAATACTTAGAAATAAATTTAACCCAGGAGGTGAAAGATTTGTAAGTTGAAAATTCAAAGACACTAGGGGGCACCTGGGTGGCTCAGTTGGTTAAGGTACCAACTCCAGCTCAGGTCTTGATCTCACAGTTTGTGAGTTCTAGCCCCGCATCGGGCTCTGTGCTGACAGCTCAGAGCCTGGAGCCTACTTCAGATTCTATGTCTCCCCCTCTCTCTACACCTCCCCTGCTCACACTCTGTGTCTCTCTGTCTCTCAATAATAAATAATCATTAAAAAAAAATTTTAATGAACAAGAAGAAAGAAACCTCAAAGACACTGATGAAAGAAAATGAAGACACAAATAACTGGAAATATACTTTATGAACATGAAAGAATTTTTAAAAAATGTCCGTACTACCCAAAGCCATCTACTGATTCAGTGCAAACCCTATAAAAATTCCAATGGCATTTTTCACAAAAATGGAACAAACAACCCTAAAATTTTAATGGAATCACAAAAAGAACCAACCAGAAGAGCTACAGCAATCATGAGAGGAAAACAATGCTGAAGGTGATTATGTTTTCTGATTTCAAAGTATATTACACAGCTATAGTTACTAAAACAGTATGGAAATGGCATAAAAACAAACACAGAGAGCAGCAAAGGCCGTCATAAGAGGAAAGTATATAACAATCCAGGCCTTCCTAAAGAAGGAAGAAAGGTCTCAGATACACAACCTAACCTTATGCCTTAAGGAGCTGGAAAAAGAACAGCAAATAAAACCCCAAACCAGCAGAAGACAGGAAATAATATAGATTAGAGAAGAAATTAATGCTATCGAAACCAAAAAAACAGTAGAACAGATCAATGAAACCAGAAGTTGGTTCTTTGAAAGAATTAACAAAACTGATAAACCAGTAGCCAGTTTGATCAAAAAGAAAAAGGAAAGGGCCCAAATAAATAAAATCAAGAATGAAACAGGAGAGATCACAACCAACACAGCAGAAATAAAAACAATAATAAGAGAATATTATGAGCAATTATATGCCAGTAAAATGGGAAATCTGGAAGAAATGGACAAATTCCTAGAAACATATACACTACCCAAACTGAAACAGGAAGAAATAGAAAATTTTAACAAACCCATAACCAGTAAGGAAATCAAATTAGCAATCAAAAATCTCCCAAAAAACAAGAGTCCAGCGCCAGATGGCTTTCCAGGGGAAGTCTACCAAACATTAAAGAAGAGTTAACACCTATTCTCTTGAAACTGTTCCAAAAAATAGAAATGGAAGGAAAACATCCAAACTCTTTCTATGAAGCCAGCATTACCTTGATTCCAAAACCAGACAGAGATCCCACTAAAAAGGAAAACTATAGACCAATTTCCCTGATGAATATGGATGCAAAAATCCTCAACAAGATATTAGCCAACCGGAACCAACAATACATTAAAAAAATTATTCACCACGACCAAGTGGGATTTATACCTGGGATGCAGGGCTGGTTCAATATCCACAAAAGAATTAAGGTGATTCATCACATCAATAAAAGAAAGGACAAGAACCATATGATCCTCTCAATAGATGCAGAGAAAGCATTTGACAAAATACAGCATCCTTTCTTGATGAAAACCCTCAAGAAAGTAGGGATAGAACGAGCATATCTCGAGATCATAAAAGCCATATATGAAAGACCCAACGCTAATATCATCCTCACTGGGGAAAAACTGAGAGCTTTCCCCTTAAGGTCAGGCATAAGACAGGGATGTCCACTCTCGCCACTGTTACTCAACATAGCATTGGAAGTCTTAGCCTCTGCAATCAGACAATACAAAGAAATAAAAGGCATCCAAATTGGCCAGGAGGAGATCAAACTTTGACTCTTCGCAGATGACATGATACTCTACATGGAAAACCCAAAAGATTCCACCAAAAGACTGCTAAAATTGATCCATGAATTCAGCAAAGTGGCAGGATATAATATCAATGTGCAGAAATGGGCTGCATTCCTATACACCAACAATGAAGTGACAGAAAGAGAAATCAAGGAATCGATCCCATTTACAGCTGCACCAAAAACCATAAAATACCTAGGAATAAATCTAACCAAAGAGGTGAAAAATATATACACTGAAAACTATAGAAAACTTATGAAAGAAATTGAAGAAGACACAAAGAAATGGAAAAAGATTCCAGGCTCCTGGAGAGGAAGAACAAATATTGTTAAAATGTCGATACTACCAAAGCAATCTACATATTCAATGCAATCCCTATCAGACTAACACCAGCATTCTTCACAGAGCTAGAACAAATAATCCTAAAATTTGTATGCAATCAGAAAAGACCCCGAATAGCCAAAGCAATCTTGAAAAAGAAAACCAAAGCTGGAGGCAACACAATCCCAGACTTCAAGCTATACTACAAAACTGTAATCATCAAGACAGTATGATACTGGCACAAGAACAGACATGCAGATCAATGGAATAGAATAGAGAACCCAGAAATGGACCCACAAACGTATGGCCAACTAATGTTTAACAAAGCAGGAAAGAATATCCAATGGAATAAAGACAGTCTCTTCAGCAAGTGGTACTGGGAAAATTGGACACCGACATGCAGAAGAATGAACCTCGACCACTTTCTTACACCATACACAAAAATAAACTCAAAATGGATGAAAGGCCTAAACCTAAGACAGGAAGCCTTCAAAATCCTCAAGGAGAAAGCAGGCAAAAACCTCTTTGATCTTTCCCATAGCAACTTCTTACTCAACACGTCTCCAAATGCAAGGGAAACAAAAGCAAAAATGAACTATTGGGACCTCATCAAAATAAAGAGCTTCTGCACAGTGAAGGAAACAATCAGCAAAACTAAAAGGTAACTGAGAGTATGGGAGAAGATATTTGCAAATGACATATCAGATAAAGGGTTAGTATCCAGAATCTATAAAGAACTTATCAAACTTAACACCCAAAAAACAAATTATCCAGTGGAGAAATGGGCAAAAGACATGAATAGACACTTCTCCAAGGAAGACATCCAGATGGCCAACCGACACATGAAACAATGCTCAACATCACTCATCATCAGGCAAATACAAATCAAAACCACAATAAGATACCACCTTACACCTGTCAGCATGGCTAACATTAACAACTCAGGCCACAACAGATGTTGGCGAGGATGCGGAGAAAGAGGAAATCTTTTGCATTGTTGGTGGGAATGCAAGCTGGTGCAGCCGCTCTGGAAAACAGTATGGAGGTTTCTCGAAATATTAAAAATAGAACTACCCTAGGACCCAGCAATTGCACTACTAGGCATTTATCCAAGGGATACAGGTGTGCTGTTTCGAAGGGACACATGTACCCCCATGTTTATATCATCACTATCAACAATAGCCAATGTATGGAAAGAGTCCAAATGTCCATTGATGGATGAATGGATAAAGAAGATGTGATACACACACACACACACACACACACACACACACACACACACACACACAATGGAGTATTACTCAGCAATCAAAAAGAATGAAATCTTGCCATTTGCAACTACGTGGATGGAACTGGAGGGTATTATGCTAAGTTATATTAGTCAGCCAGAGAAAGACAAAAATCATATGACTTCACTCATATGAGGACTTTAAGAGACAAACAGATGAACATAAGGGAAGGGAAAAAATAATACAAAAACAGAGAGGGGGACAAAACAGAAGAGACTCATAAATATGGAGAACAAACTGAGGGTTACTGGAAGGATTGTGGGAGGGGGATGGGCTAAATGGGTAAGGGGTACTAAGGAATCTACTCCTGAAATCATTGTTGCATTATATGCTAACTAATTTGGACATAAATTAAAAAAAAAAAAAAAAAAAAAACAACCACACACACACAGAGATCAATGGAACAGAAGAGAGAGCTCAGTAATAAACCAACACATACATCATCATCTAACTTACAACAAAGGAACCAAGAATACATAATGGGGAAAGGAGAGTCTCTTCTATAAATGGTACCAGGGAAACTGGACAGGCACATGCAAAACAATGAAACTTGACCACCATCTTACACTGTACACAAAAATCAACTCAAAATGGATTAAAGATTTGAATGTAAGATCTGAAACCATGGAACTCCTAAAAGAAAACATAGACCTATCCTATGATCCAGGAATTCCACTTCTGGGTATATATACAAAGGAAATGACAACAGGATCTTGAATAGGTATCTATACTCCCCGTGCTTACTGCAGCATTATTCACAATAACCAAGATATGGAAACAACATGTATGTGTCAATAGATAAATGGATGAACAAGATGTGGTATATATGTACCATGAATTATTATTGAGCTATGAGAAAGAAGGAAATTCTGCCATTTGTAACAACATGGACGGACTTTCAGAACATTATGCCAAGTGAAGTAAATCAAAGAGAGAAAGACAAATGATATCACTTATATGTGGAATCTAAAAAAGCCAAACTCATAGAAATAGAAAGCAAAAGAGTGGTTACCAAGGACCAGGAGTAAGGTGGGGAAAATGGGGAGATGTGGTTCAAAGGGTACAAACTTCCAGTTATGAGTTGTGGAGATCTGTGTATACCATGGAGATGATAGTTAATAATACTATCCTATATACTGGAAAGTTTCTAGGAGAGTAGATCCTTAGAAGTTCTTACCACACATATACAAAAAATGGCAACTATGTGATGTGATGGAGGTGTTGTCTAACACCAGAGTAGGTATCGTTTTGCAATATATAAATGTACCAAATCAACACCCTGTACATCTTTTTTTTAATTTTTTTTTCAACGTTTATTTATTTTTGGGACAGAGAGAGACAGAGCATGAACGGGGGAGGGGCAGAGAGAGAGGGAGACACAGAATCGGAAACAGGCTCCAGGCTCTGAGCCACCAGCCCAGAGCCCGACGCGGGGCTCGAACTCACGGACCGCGAGATCGTGACCTGGCTGAAGTCGGACGCTTAACCGACTGCACCACCCAGGCGCCCCAACACCCTGTACATCTTAAACAACATTAAATATCAATTATATCTCAATAAAGCTGTCAGAGGGTGGGGGAGATGCTTTCACAACAGCAAGTTGCAGAAAATTTGCAGATATAATCTTTGCCCATTTTATTTTCCGCACCTGCCATATTCATAATGAAAATGTTACATCAAAAGTTCAAGTCTCTTATATTTTAATGCCTTCCAAAAATAAAAACATGGGGATGATGGGAGACAGAAGAAACTTAATGTGCATGTGCCCTGACATTGTTTATTAGCTATTCTGATTTTATATTTGCAGTAAGGGTAAAATTACTTAATAGCAAACACACAAGAGTATGTCTAAAAAATTTGTGTTTCCCAAAAAGTATTAAGAATCTCTCTGGCTTCTTTGTGCTATGAGAGATAGAATAATACCATTAGCTAGTTATCTACTGCTGAAGTGACCCATGGCTTTATTTTGTCTGTGTAGCTCAGAAAGAGAAAGTCTAGTTGTCATTTTTCTAGTATTACATGTGAATTACAAGAACAATTTTTAAAAAGGGATTACTCCAGGGAAGAAAAAAGATCAAATGGTGAATGGACATTCATTTGGTAAGATGCCTTTCAGAGATAATAATGTTAATTTCTTAGAGATTTAACATCCTGTTGGGACAATTATTTTTTGAACACAAAAGAGAAAGATAAAAAGAGAAATTCTATATCAAAAAGTATAACTAAATTCTAAGATCTTACAAGATTTGCAAAGTATTTTATGTTTTCATAGCAGATAAGCTTTTTTGATCCGGTGAGCTATGATATAATTTAATCTATAGGTAACACATAACATTTTTTTTCTCAAGAGATTAGTTGTAATTTAAGAATGCTTCTAACCACTTCCTTCAACAGTGTAGTCTGCTAGTTTTCAAGTGTTTTTAGGAGCTGGTACTCATAAACATACTAGCTAAACATGATTGAAGGTGAGTGACAAAAATATTTTAAGGACTTAGAGCAGCAATATCAACAACAGATCACATCTTAGTTTGAAAATAGTACTTATTGGGGCGCCTGGGTGGCTTGGTTGGTTAAGTGTCCGACTTCAGCTCAGGTCATGATATCACAGTCCGTGAGTTCGAGCCCCGCGTCGGGCTCTGTGCTGACCGCTCAGAGCCTGCAGCCTGTTTCAGATTCTGTGTCTCCCTCTCTCTCTGCCCCTCCCCTGTTCATGCTCTGTCTCTCTCTGTCTCAAAAATAAATATACATTAAAAAACATTTAAAAAAAAAGAAAATAGTACTTATTAAGATAATTGATTTGGATTTTATTAAAATTCAGAGATAGAGGGAATTTATTTTTTCCCCAAATAAGATGATTCCATTATATCACTTGTAAATGGAAAAACTTTCCTGGAGACTCCTATCATCAATTAAACCAATTTTACACTTGAATGGGAACTTGAATGGAAAGAAAAAGTCACAGGCTATTTTCTCATTTCCCGGACATTGCTTATTTCTGGTTTCAGAAACTCTTTTCTGAAAGTACAAACTCTTTTCCCACACATTACTTATTTCTGAAATCAGAATGTGATTTGCAGTGACGTGCAACTTAATTGAGTGTATCCTTTTACCCATGATCCTCATCTCCCTGAAAAAGATCTACTATCAATTTGACGATCACCTTAGAATAAACAGGGAGTTAAAATTCAAGAAATAGGGATGAACCTATTTATAACCAAAAGGAACAAAGGGAGTCAAAGTATACGAATGAGCTGACAGAAAACAGTGGTAATGTTATTTCTTGCCTAAAGGGAGTTGTGCTTCAAGACTATCAGCCAGAATGGTGGTGGTCGTCTTCCTTGTCATAGTTGTTGTAGTCCTCCTCCTCTTCCTCCTCCTCCTCCTCCTCCTCCTCCTCCTCCTCCTCCTCCTCCCCTTCCCCCTCCTCCTCCCCCTCCTTCTTTTTCCTCCCCCTACTCCTCCTCTCCCTCCTGCTCTTCCCCCACTATGGTCACCTTCATTATCATCATCCCTCCCATTAATTGAACAACTGCTTGTAGTTGGCAGTGAACTTTTGACATACTACCTTTAGGTGTGTGATTCAAAACAATGTATCCTTGGAGCACCTGTGTGGCTCTGTTGGTTAGGCAACTGATTCTTGGTTTCAGCTCAGGTCATGATTCTTGGTTTCATGAGTTTGAGCCCTGCGTTGGGCTCCACACTGCCAGTGACTGCTTGGGCTTCTGTCTCTCTCTCTCTGCCCCTCCCCCACTCATTCTCTCTCTCTCTCTCTCTCTCTCTCTCTCTCTCTCTCTCTCAAATAAACTTAAAAAAATAAAGTGTCCTCAATCCCAGCTTCACCATAGAACTTAAAGAGCTTTAAAAAATATAGCTGCCCAGGCCAATTACAGACCAATTGTTTCAGAGTCTTTTAGGGTAAGGCCTAGACTTCTGTATTTTTTAAGAATCCCCCAAGTGATTCTGATGCACAGTGAGTACTGACAGTTGCTGTTTTCTATACTGCTGTCAACCAGCAGCATTACTTGAAGCAGAAGCTACACTGACTCAGGTCATAGTCTTTGCAATCAAAACAGATAATACTTCCCCAAATTTATAAAGTACAAGAGAAAAATAGCCCAATAAAAGGAATCACTTCCCTGGTATTTTTTAAAGAGGAGAAATGACCAGAGAACTAATAGGTTTGAAATTAATTCTTATAAGAACCAGAATGACATTAATAACTACCAGGACCTCGGGCATTCAGCCTTGGACCCTTTCAGTATATTTGTCATTCACTGTAATTAGCGTGTCAAATTTTTAGTCACATCTAGCAGATTAAAGACGCTGGCTACTGGTAGCTAATTATCACAATAAAACCAACTATTTGCAACTCTGAGATTCCATGCTCCATAACTCCAACTATTCCTGGACATATACCCCTCTTCAGTTACTCCCCTTTACCATGAGACCCACTTTCAAAAGAATGTGTCATCTTTTATTACTATCCCTGCTCATCAATGGTGGCTCCCTGGGGGCTGGTGTTTCCTACAGTAACTTTCGTCTATTTCCTATAGCACTATCCCTTTCCCAAAGAGATAATGATTTCAGCCGCCCTGACATTAAATTTTCCTTTGCCAAAGTGGCTTCTCACAAACACCCAAAAAAACAAAAATCCCCCGATTCTCAAAGAACGTGCTGTTTTCTCCTTTCTCTCAATTTAGAAAATGTTGTCTCATGCATAGCTTGTGGGGGACACCAGGGACCACTTGCTGGTATTCTGTTAGAAAATGGAGAGAGAAAACCTATTTTCTTATTCTGATTAATTTCAGAGTAATGCAGTTTTAAAAGCATGTTCACAGGCAAGCCAGGATCTCCTGACCAAGGAGTTTACTCTGTGCAAGCATATGATGCCACTATCACGCATTCATTCGAGAGTTGCCACCACACACATCATTGGCCTAGTAAGTACTGGCAACATGCGTGATCCTGCACCCCGATGCAGAATAGACACTTCCCTTTATAAATGGCTGCTACTCCATTCTCTAGTGATCAACACTTCTCATTTTCTCAGGGTAGAATGGTGGACCTGCTTACAAGTTGTTTTCTACAGTCCACAATGGCAGGAGTGCTGCTGGTATAGCATGGGTTGTTTCCCTCGGGACCTGCATTCCATTTCGAACCAGAACAATAACAAATTTGATAAGCCACGCTATATAGACAATTGTGTTGTTTTTCCCTCCACGGTTTACCGAATGCAAACCTTGTTCACTTCCACAATTTTATCCATGACTAGTAAGGGAAACTATTCAAATGATGATGGTTTAAAGACAAACACGTTGGAAAAATAAGGTTTAAATATTTACTTGTAATTATACTAGTGCATGGGTTTGGGGCAATCAGTCACTAATCAAGAAGACATTGAACATTTTCTAGGCCAAAACACAAGACATGATAATATCCAAACATTTCTCAGCCGTGGTCCTCTTCAAGGAACTTAGAGTAAAAGAGATTACTATCCTGAAAGCAATTGTTTTCAGAAATAGCTTCTATGGAGAAGAGATCAACAAACTTTGTATGCAGTGAAGTTCTTCATTATTATTATTATTATTAAAATATCTTTTATTATTAAAATAAATTAAAATATCTGCTGGTGACACATAAAATCTCTGAAATCAAAGAAGAGAATAATGTATGTTTATACAGTGCCTTACCTTAATGCAAGGTGGCTTACATGAGACTGCTGAAGGCAGGATATCAGGATATATCAGGATATATATGATATCAGGATAGCATAAAAGTTGCATTGGTTTGTGCATGGTTTTTCTATTTTAGCCTATTAATAATTTGTGCCATCAGGTATCAGTAGATGAATTCACACAACACTAACAAAGCTAAGAAAAGCAAGCTGCTAGGCATGTGTCCCATGTCCTCCCTCTTGACCCAGTTCAGTCAACTACTTTGTCTTAGAAAAGCTTACTGTTGGGGCGCCTGGGTGGCGCAGTCGGTTAAGCGTCCGACTTCAGCCAGGTCACGATCTCGCGGTCCGGGAGTTCGAGCCCCGCGTCGGGCTCTGGGCCGATGGCTCAGAGCCTGGAGCCTGTTTCCGATTCTGTGTCTCCCTCTCTCTCTGCCCCTCCCCCGTTCATGCTCTGTCTCTCTCTGTCCCAAAAATAAAAATAAACGTTGAAAAAAAAAATTTAAAAAAAAAAAAAAAAAAAAGAAAAGCTTACTGTAACTTCTTCCAGATCTCTGTACCTTTTGCTCATGTCTCCCTAATTCAGCAACCTTTTTTTCTTAACTTTTTAATGTTTATTCATTTCTGAGAGAGAGAGAGGGACAGAGGGTGATCAGGAGAGGCAGAGAGAGAGAGAGAGGGAGACAGAGAATCCGAAGCAGGCTCCAGACTCTGAGCTGTCAGCACACAGCCCGACGCAGGGCTCAAAGTCACGAACCATGAGATCATGACCTGAGCTGAAGTCCGACGCTTAAATGACTGAGTCATCCAGGCACCCCCTAACTCAGCAGACTTGATCTTGTCTTAAATCTTCCCCCACTGTCCCTCCATCAAAGTGCCTTTTGTTTTTTGTTTCTTTGCTTTCAGGTAAAGTCCTACATTTACTGTAGCATTTCTCACGTTTTAGAAATAGAACACGTTTTTTGAAACTACTAAAAGCTATAATAAGATCATTCTTGTTTTCATTAGTGCTGCGGTCACAAACCTGCATAGGTTTCTAACGATCTACCCCAAACCCATTTTCCTATAACTGTTGGTCTTTTTAGTGCATGATGGTGCAGAATACAAGGTTCCCCAGGAACACCTATACTGGCTAAATGGGAACTCAAGGGAGGCAAATCACTGGGTGTTGGAAGATGATCAGACATGGTGCCACAGGCACACAGCCTAATTCAGATACTGAAGGAAATGAAAGACTCAGTTAAGCACAGAAGAGGAAAGTGGTGGAAAGAACAGCAGGAGCAAAAAGGGAAAAGCAATCAGGGTAAATCATATGTATAGAAATAGAAGTAAAATTAGATCAAATAGGAGAAAAGTATTTTATATTAGCATTGTCTGGAATATAAAGAATATAAAGACCTAAGATCCTAAAATTTCTCTTTTAAAGAGTGAAGAGCCATTAGAGACTTTGGGGTGGGGGTGGGGGCTGGGGGAATGCCAAAGCAATTCTCTTTGGGGGCAGTAAGGACTCCCAAAAACATTCTAGTCTATCCCCATTCTTTTATGTTCAAAAACTGAGGTCCAGCTAGATAAATGACCTGTTCACATTCACATTTATTCATGACCTGTGTCTCCTGGTTCCCAGGCCAAAGTTCTTATGCCCATCCATGGAGCACTAAAGGCATTTAAAAAATAATATGATGAATACTGCAACAGTCAATAGTCCATGACCCAGGGAGGACCTGGTCTATGAGGGATTAAAAGAAATACAAAGAAAGAAATTTATTTGTGAGACTCCACAGAAAAAGTCTGCATTGAGGCATGGTGAATGACTACCAAACAATCAGTGTTTGCTCAAGTAGTAACCTTATATGTTATTGTGTATATAACCAAGTATGAGAGGTAATTCACATGTCTCTTTGGTGATATAACTGTTAAGGTAGTATTTGGTATTACTTACCAGGTATTTGTAGGGATAAAATGGAGACAGTATGTGTGGATCATCTCTAAAAAGTACGATTTTAAAAAGGAACAGGAAAAGCTAAGTTGTGCAAAGGATAGTAGAATTATTCCATGAAGCTGGACCAAGGTAGGGCTCTACTCTGTTTTGCCCTGGATGGGAGATGCCAAGTGAGAAAACCCTTTCCTCTCCATGATCTGGCTGGCTAGGAAGAGAGACTCAGTGAAGACCCCAGTTCAAGAAAGCAAATCCTTCAAAGTCACAGGTAGCATTTCAGAGCAATTATATCCATTTGGATTTCCAGAGATTTAGGGGAAACTGCCACCTGGTGCAATGATCTAGTGCCTTAAGACACCTTACCAGAGTGACATTTCCTTGGGGCAGTCCAGTGTTTTTTTTTTTTGGGGGGGGGCAGTCCAGTTTTTAAAGTCTAAAATTATTATTTTGTCAATGCACCCAAAGTTCACCATTCTTTAAGGAACTAACACCATGTTAGTTCTCGCATGTTAATCAGATTCATAAAACACTGCTGCAATCACCAAAATGCCAATGAGAAAAAGTGGACCAAAATACACAGGGTCACTCATCAAAGCATGCATTCTCTTTGAAAATCTATTTAGGACGTCAAACATAATCAAAAAAATGTGTAGTGTGCACGGAGGCAGAAGGAGAACTATGCAAATGGCCTTGAAGCCCACTGAGCAATCCACATGCACATCCACATAGATCCGCCAAACAGGACGGAACACACATGTTCACTGGTCAGGGCTGAAGTAAGTTAACAATTTTTTTCATGAAGTGTTTTATATTATTAAAAAAAAACTTGGAGGTAGATTTTTGAGCAATTCTAAGCAACTATGTAGGAGGTGCAATTAGAATCTTAACATGATAAGTGGGTTAAAAATACTCAAAGCAAAATGTTACTTGGCTGAAAGTTTGTGTTTGTTAAAACTATTCTATGAACTCTTTCCAGGTAATTTCAGATTAATATGATAACAGCTGCTAATTAGACTATGAAGGAAATTAGTGAATTAATTGCAGTTATCTTGGAACAGCAGCCTTCCAGAAGATCGTGGTGGGAGGGGGACTTGCTTAAAATTGCTTATTTCAGAAATAGTTTAGAGAATAATATAGTAATACTAGAGAGACAGAAACACACAGCATTGTTAGAGAAAAAGCAAACACTTTAATACTGCCTATAAAAGTGATTTATGAAAATATTAGATTAAAATAAAAAAACAGATACTTCATTCAATTGGATTTAAAGTGTACTATTAAAATTAATGGTACAAATATATGCACCAAGCTAAAAATCTTATGTAGTCTCTGCAAAATCTCATAATTTGATGTTTGACCAAATGTTTTCATTGTTTCTCTAAGCTTGACTTGGATCTTTTGGGTGTTTTCAAATTCTTAAACTGTCTAACTAGGGGCGCCTGGGTGGCGCAGTCGGTTAAGCGTTCGACTTCAGCCAGGTCACGATCTCGCGGTCCGTGAGTTCGAGCCCCGCGTCAGGCTCTGGGCTGATGGCTCAGAGCCTGGAGCCTGTTTCCGATTCTGTGTCTCCCTCTCTCTCTGCCCCTCCCCCGTTCATGCTCTGTCTCTCTCTGTCCCAAAAATAAATAAACGTTGAAAAAAAAATCTTTAAAAAATAAAAAAAAAAACTGTCTAACTAAAATAAGCTTCCATTTTATCTATTCTGATGCAATGATCAAAATATCAATGGAGGTAATGAGCTCTACTGTCTGCTAATATAGCCAGGATACCCACTCTGCCAGATAACTTCAAGATTCACAGATCCTTTTATTCATCTTCATGGTAACTCTATCACAGCAATACACTATCCGGCTGGCCTTCCTGATTACAGAAGAAATGGCTTTATTGCAGGGATGTGTAGATACGTGGGTATAACCTATATACAAGAGATACAATCCCAGAGGAAAATCCAAGCCAAGCTTTGTCCTTCTTTCAGTTAGAAAGAATTCTGACCATCAGACTTATCCTACTATTTTTCTGGTCTGAAATGCTTCCACTTAGAAGTTGGTAGTTTCTTTCTTTCTTTCGCTTTTTTCAGAATTTATTATTTTTTGTTTTTTTATTTTGATGGCTTTTTCTATTCCTGCCCCCCTTTCAGGCTGAACTTTTCTCTCACAGATATTCAAACAATCTTCCCCTCCTTGTTCTTCAATTACTACTTTCATTTATCCATAAATGTACCATAAAAATAGTTTCTAGGCAAGAAGACTTTAGAACTGCGCTAAAAATTGGAAACAATATAAAAGGGTAAGACATAGTCTCTAGCTTCCAAATGCTATACTCTAAGTAGGAAGAGAAAACAGGCCCATGGTACAGTTAAACAACAGCAACAACAAAAGACTATTCAAATAAATTCTAATCCACCAATGCTGACCAAGCACAGAAAGCAGTGCTGGAATTCAGATGCAGAGAAGACAGGCCGTCAACAAGGAGGAGCTCACAAAAGTTTGGGTGGAGCAGTGACAGCCTAATTTGGGGTGGTGGACCTTTTGCCACTGCCAAATTCTCAGGAAGGCTAGACTGTGACACCATCAAAAAAAGAAAAGAAAGGAAAGGAAAGGAAAGGAAAGGAAAGGAAAGGAAAGAGAAGAAAAGAAAAGAAAAGAAAATCCTTTGTGTGGAACAGAGGGCGAGAGCCTGAATTCTGAGAGCCAGATCGTCTGTTCACACCACAGATTCACTACTCAACAACTACTGGCAAGTAACATACTATCACCGTAACTCGGTTTCCTCACCAGTCACAGAATTTGCTAAAGTTAATGTACATAAAATACTTAATACTGTGCCTTACACACAGTAAGTGCTATATACACATTTGCTATCATAACCATTATTAACTGCTGAGGATGCCAGGGGTTTCTAAAAGCACATTTCTAGCAATACCATAAGGATGTATGTCTAGTCTTGAATCACAAGACTTGTTACCTTCCTTTTTTAGTAAGCAGATTCAATCAGCACAGATAGTTATTTTGAAGAGGGAGTTTACAGGAATTTAAGTAGGAGAGAGGAAGAGAAGAAAAAGTAGAGATGGTTATCAGATCTTCTCCAATTTCAGGTCATACTAACCAAAACAGCCCAAATGATGATTCCTTGAGCTTTGACTTAGTATCAGAATGTGCACAGCTTTCCTGTTCATGTTTTGAAAAAAAATCACAAGTTCTAAAGTGATTTTCCAAAAAAAACCTGTTTTTTGCCTCCACCTTCCTATGTTGTGTATTAATTTCAAGAGCTGGCTCAAAAGCACAGCTGGTTTTTCTAAGCACCCTTCTCATTTATATGTAAAACTCTGTTTCACCTTTCATCCTTGAGGAATATCAGTAAGAGGCTTTAAAACTTATCACAAGAGTCCCAGAAAACTGCCACATACTTTGCTCTTGCAGGCCATGACTACTATTTAAAAGCATTATTGAGGCACCTGATGGCACACTTGGTTAAGGGTCTGACTTTGGCTCAGCTCATGATCTCATGGTTCGTGGGCTCAAAGCCTGAGTCGGGCTCTGTGCTGACAGATCAGATCCTGGAGCCTGCCTGGATTTCTCTCTCTCTCTCAAAAAATAAAAATATATGTTAAATAAATACATACATAAATAAATAAACAAAAGCAATGTTGGTTGCTGCTGGACAAAGGCTCTTTGGTGACAGGAGGAGTGGATATAGTTATGATATTTGCAGTAAATGATTCAAACTGTGATTTTTTTTTGTTGCAACATTTGAAGGAAGAATTCGAAACCTGGGACAGCCTTTGAGCCAGAAAGGCAGGGTGTGTTCAGATGTAGATAAGAATTATAATCGGTAGTAAATACCAATATAGGAATGGGAGCCAGGCAACAAATTGGAAATCAAATGTTTGTTTATTTTTATTTGTTTTAATTTTTTAATGTTTATTTATATTTGAGAGAGAGCACAAACAGGAGAGGTGCATACAGATAGGTAGGCAAAGAATCCAAAGCAGGCTCCAGGCTCTGAGCTGCCAACATAGAGCCCCATGCAGGGCTTGAACTCACGAACCATGAGATCATGACCTGAGCCGAAGTCAGACGCTTAACCAACTGAGTCACCCAGGTGCCCCCAAAATCTTCACTTTAAATGTGCATTTCAAAGCACATTTATGTGTCATTCTGCTAGGGAGACCTAGACAGTTCAAGTAACCTGAAATAATTAGCATGTGGAATAGAAAGTATCATTGTTGTCTACAAAAATACAAGTATTATCTGTGCTGCGTAACACGTACTTTGATACAAGTTTCAGATCTTGAGGAAGCTGATGTATTTTATAGAACATCTCTTAAGAGCCCTGTATATAAAGCTATAATCTTTAAAAAAAAATCCAAAAAATGACAGGAGAGAGCAAAAAGGAACAGATGGAGGAAATGAAAGGAACCAAATGACAAAGGCAAGTTAACAAACATATGAGAATTAAACAGAGTGATACTGCTTTCCTTTGTAGCTAAGACTTACCAGTAGGAAGACTAGAATGGGTTTCTCCTAACATTCTTTTTTTTTTTTTTTTATTAAATTTTTTTTTTCAACGTTTTTATTTATTTATGGGACAGACAGAGACAGAGCATGAACGGGGGAGGGGCAGAGAGAGAGGGAGACACAGAATGGGAAACAGGCTCCAGGCTCCGAGCCATCAGCCCAGAGCCTGACGCGGGGCTCGAACTCACGGACCGCGAGATCGTGACCTGGCTGAAGTCGGACGCTTAACCGACTGCGCCACCCAGGCGCCCCTCTCCTAACATTCTTTTAAAGCTCATCATTCCATGGGGCGCCTGGGTGTTTCAGTTGGTTAAGCATCCAAGTTAGGCTCAGGTCATGATCTCACAGTTGATGAGAACGAGCCCTGCATTGGGCTCTGTGCTGTCAGCTCTGAGCCTGGAGCCTGCTACTGATTCTGCGTCTCTCTCTCTCTCTCTCTCTCCCTCTCTCTCTGCCCCTCCCCCACTCATACTCTGTCTCCCTCTCTCTCTCACACAAAAATAAATAAAACATTAAAAAAAATTTTAAACTCATCATTCCTGGGCTCTTGGGTGGCTCAGTCAGTTGTGTAACTCTTGGTTTGGCTCAGGTCATGAGCCCAGGATCATGGGATCAAGGCCAGTATCACACTCCACACTGAGGGTGGAGCCTGCTTAAGATTCTCTCTCTCTCCCTCTAAAAAAAAAAAAAAAAAAAAAAAAAAAGGTTTTAATTTAAAAAAATAAAGCTCATCATTCCTATTCAAATTGTTGAAACCACTAAAAATAAGTGAAAACACTACAAATCTAACATACCCTTCAAAATTCTTCATAGTAGGACAGAACATAGGATTTAAACCCTGGATTTACTGGATTCTAGAGATGTGTGTGGCCAAGGGAGATGTAATAGCATATGTCAGAACATTAAAATGATTTATTATTCAGAAAAATAACAATGTTTATGAATTTTAGATTGAGGGTAGGGTGCATACTTAAAATAGCTAGGATAAGTACTACAAAAAGAATACATGCAGTACATAAATTCAGAACAGTAAAGAGGGACTAGACAGAATGAAGAAAAGAAATCTGAAAGAATATAGGAAGGAAAAACAATAATCAGACAAAGAGAAAATGGATAATATACCAGGCAAATATTAACAACAAAAAAAATGAGGTAGCTATACTACTAGCACATAAAACAGCTTTCCAGACAAAATACAAAACCGCAATTAAAAAATTTTTTTATCGTTTATTTATTTTTGAGATAGAGAGAAACAGAGCATGAATGGGGGACGGGCAGAGAGAGAGGGAGACACAGAACCGGAAGCAGGCTCCAGGCTCCGAGCCATCAGCCCAGAGCCCGACGCGGGGCTCGAACTCAAGGAACGTGAGATCGTAACCCGAGCTGAAGTCAGACGCTTAAAGACTGAGCCACCCAGGTGCCCCCAAAACCGCAATTAAAAAAGGCTACTACATAATAATAAAATGGTCAGTTTACTCATGCACACCCAATCACATGGTCTTACAGGAAATACAACAAAAACTGACAGAAATACCAGGAAAAAAATGACAGTGGGGAATTTTCACACATCCCGTTCTTTTTCATCAAACAAGCAAAATATACTCAGGAAGGATAAAATTAATTTAAACAACACAACTGACAAGTTTGGAGACGATGAACATATATGGAATATTACACACATTTGGAGAATAAATCTTTTGAAGTACAGATGGAACATTTCAAAATTTGACCACATACTTTACCACAGAAGAACTAAGTTAGAAATCAGTAACAAGAAGGTATCTTAGAAAGAAAACATAGAACATTTTTTTTTTAATTTTTTTTCAACGTTTATTTATTTTTGGGACAGAGAGAGACAGAGCATGAACGGGGGAGGGGCAGAGAGAGAGGGAGACACAGAATCGGAAACAGGCTCCAGGCTCTGAGACATCAGCCCAGAGCCTGACGCGGGGCTCGAACTCACGGACCGCGAGATCGTGACCTGGCTGAAGTCGGACGCTTAACTGACTGTGCCACCCAGGCGCCCCAACATAGAACATTTTTAATCCACGAGAAAGTGAGAAAAAATCATAATGGATATTAGAATATGTTTATACTTAATGATAATTAATATAAATTCCATAAATCAAAACATGAGTGATACAATTAAGGCAGTACTCAAAGGGAAATGCACACTTTTCAAAGCTTACATCAGAAAAATTAAGGCTTATAATTAATAAGAAAAGTATCCTATCTAATAAGATAGAAAAAAACAGTATAACCAATCTTCAAAAAAATTATGGAGGCAGGACTTCCAATTATAAGCATGCTAAAAGTTCAGCAAATTATACCCCCAAAGAAGCAAGTATAAAATGGTAACATTGTCTAAATCAGCTCAAGCTAGACTCTGGAAATTGACTAAAGGCACACAACTAAGGAAGACACCTTAGCAAAGAAGCAAGTATAAAATGGTAACATTGTCTAAATCAGCTAAACCAGGACTGTGGAAACTGAGTAAAGGCAAACAACTAAAGAAGACACGTTTATTCATGAACTACTGTGGGAAATGTGGACGAGGATGCTGTCAGTCTGAGGCCTCTATAGCAAGGACTGCTCCTTCTGCCTTTCCCCAGCTCATTTACTAAGAATGACAGTTTTGCCAGCATGGGGATGGGCATGAAAACCCACCTGTTTGTGGCCACAGGAAAAGGATTTGGTTTGGGGTGGCAGACACAAAGCCCCGTGGACACACTGACAGTGAAGGTAGGGAAACAAGTGAAGAAAATGTACCCATCTAGAGTCTGAATACGTAGTTCTGGGTACAGTGACAGACGACCAGAAATTTAATGGACAGATCCTGGAAATGAGAGAGTCACGGGAGGGCTAGATGTGCTCTCCACACATTCCTGGATCTCTGTGAAAATATGTACATGTGCAGGAGAACACCAGAAGAGCTAAGCATAACAAAAGTCAAGACAGACTTGTCAACTGGTTCAACTTTAAATGAATCCATATTCAACCAGATGCGCGGAGGTGGGCAGGGGGGGTCTTACACGTTTGAAGTGGTTGAGCAGAATCTCTGCCCCAGTCAGTGACTTATCCATAAGCTATGGAAACACAAGGGTGACCTTTCAGAAGTCAGGCTATAAAACTAGAAATAGCACCATACTACCCACTAGGATGATTATAATTAAAAAGACAGATAGCAAGTGTTGGTGAGAATATGAAGAAATTAGAATCTTCATTGTAAAATGGTATAGCCACTTTGGAAAACAGTCTGGCAAATTCTCAAAAAGTTAAACAGAGTTATCATATATCCCAGAAATTCCACTTATAGGCATATACCCAAGAAAAACTGAAAACCTAAGTACAGTAGCCTCCCTTCATCCAGGGTTTCTCTTTCTGCATTTTCAGTTAACCATGGTCAAGCACGGTCTGGAAGCAGATGATCTCCCTTTTCTTTGTTTGTTTGTTTTTTTAATGGTTATTTATTTTAGATAGAGAGACAGAGCATTAATGGGGGAGGGGCAGAGAGAGGGAGGGAGACACAGAATCTGAAGCAACTCCAGCCTCAGAGCTGTCAGCACAGAGCCCCACATGGGACTCCAGCTCACGAACCGCAAGATCATGACCTCAGCCGAAGTCAGACACTTTACCGACTGAGCCACCCAGGTACCTCAGATGACCTCCCTTCTGATGTACTGTCACAAGCTCAGTAGTAACCTGATGCTACATCACAGTGCCTGTGTCATTCCCCTTATTTCATCTAGCCACTCAGGCCTTTTGTCATCTCACATCATTACAAGAAGAAGGGTGAGTACAAGATACTTAGAGAAAGACCACACTTACATAACTCGTATTATAGTATATTGTTATAAATGTTCTATTTTATTACTGGTCATTGTTGTTAACTTCTTCCTGTGCCTAAATGATAAATTAAGCTTCATCAGAAGTTTGCATGTATAGGAAAAACACATGGTATACATAGGGTTAAGTACTATCAGTAGTTTCCAGCATCCACTGGGGTCTTGGAACATAACCCCTGCAGAGAAGTGGGAACTACTGTATACACAAAAACCTGTAGGCAAATGTTCATAGCAACATTGTTCATAGTAGCCAAAAAGTGCAAACAGCCTAAATGTCTACCTATTGATGAATGGCTAAATAAAATGGGTCACATTTATACAATGGCATATTATTTGAAATATTTGGCAGTAAGAAGGAACCAATTACTGACATAAGCTACAATATGGATGAACCGTGAAAACCTTATTCTAAGTAACAGAAACCAATCACAAAAGACCATATTATATAATCCCATCTATATGAACTTTCCAGAATAGGCCAATCTATAGAGGCAGATAAATTAGTGGTTACCTAGAGCTCTAGGGAACAGGAAAGTTTGGGGGGAAATGGGGAATGACTGATAATACATACAGGTTTTCTTTTAAAAGTGATGAAAATGTCCTAAAATTAAGTGTACAATTTTATTGTTGCTGTTGTTGTTATTATCTCAACAGACTGATTAAACCTGCTTCCCTTCCCCTACCTACTCCCTCTATATTCCATGAGAACAGGCACTTGGTTGGTTGGTTGGTTGGTTGGTTGGTTGGTTGGTTGGTTGGATGATTGGTTGGTTTTTTTCACTGATGAATCCCCAACACCTAGAATAGCACCTGGAACACAGGATGAATCAACGTACACAATATAACTTTTTATCATGCCATTCATAAAGTCACAAGTAGCTTTTATCACCTCCTTTGTCCTGGTCAGCCCATTACTTGCCCTTCTCCTCTGTCAATCAGGTGAACAATAGCTACTCAGCTGTCCTCCTGCTACCAGTGAATTGTGAAAAATCTCAACGTCCTTCCTCCCTAGTGAAAAGACAGAGGAGGTTTAAATACATACCAAACTCACTGGAGTTATTTGCTTATGTGTTATTAAAAGAGTACTAAACGTTATTCAGGCTGCCTGTTGTTCTTTGTCAATGAGGTTTAAATCATCCTCCCATGCTTTCTTTTTGCAACATCGGTTATTTTATGAAGAGATAACACTGTGAGTAAAAAATGGGAGTGCTCCTTTGATTTATGTGTGGGTTTGGGGAGGGGTAAGGTATGCTGAGCCATTTATGTTAGACATATTTCACAGAATTCAAGAGAGCCCATTTTAGAAAATCACTCCATTCGCATCCCTTCCTATCTTCGGAATTAAATTACTTATGTTTCATTTTATTCTGAAAATAGCTTGTCATAAGCCAATTCTTTGTACCTTGGAACCTACATTTTGCTTGCAGAGGGAATAAGTATAAAGTCATATTTGTTAAATCTGAAGCCCTTCAATTGGTGGTTTGATGGTTTTTTTCCAGAATTATAGACAAATGTTAAATTTTGAAATGTCATCTCTTCATTGTCAAATAGCCAGGCTTTTCCCTGAGAAATTGCTAGTTCTGAGATCACTGATTGTATTTTTTTGATTGTACCATATTCCAAATATGAAATTTTAGCAATTGTAACTTTTCCAGAATGAAACACAAAAAGTCTCAGAGCTAGGCATTTTATAAATAGGAGATGTCTTATAGGTTAATAAAAAATAAAATCTGTCTCCCTTGCTTGAAACAATATATCAAAGTGTATTCCAATTTTTAAGATATTATCTGCAAATTTTAAGTTTAAAAAAGAAATTATGCCTTTATTATAAAAGAGACTTGAAATAGTTCATTCATCTTATAATGTCTCTCAACAATGGGAAATTTTTAGAATTGTGCCTTTCTTTCTTCAGACTACTGTCTCAAACAAGTGTGTTCTCTTATTTCATCCATAATGTCACAACTTGTGACTAAAATTACATACTGTGCCAAAATTAAAAAAAAAATTACAATTGAGCTCCTTAAGTTAAAACTACATGAACAGTGAGAAGAAAACATAAGGACAAAAATATTCCTAACATTGGACTTGGACTGCTTGGGTATGACACCAAAAGCACAGGTAACAAAGGCTAAAGTAGACAAATGGGACTACATTAGAATAAACACCTTGTACATCAAAGATGTACAATGAATGTTCATTCATTATACAATGTACAGATGTTCATTCTGTACAATGAACAGAGTGAAAAGACAACCTATGGGTTGGGAGAATATTATTCTGCCTTATAAAGGAAGGAAATGCTGTCTATGACACGGAAGAGCTTAGAGGACATTATGCTAAGTGAAATAAGCCAGTCACAAAAAGACAAACACTATATGATTCTATTTATATGAGGTATGTAAGTAGGCATATTCAAAGTTTAGCAGGAACAAGGGGAAGTGGCACAAGGGGAGTTGTTGTTCAACGGGCACAAAGTTTCCGATTTGCAAGATGAAAAGGTTCTGGAGATCTGTTTCACAACAATATGCATCTACCTCACAATGCTGAACTCTATACTTCAAAATGGGTTCACGATGGTAAACTGTGTTATGTGGTTCTTACCACAATTTTCTCTAAAGTTACATGAGTGGTTTAACAGGCCTCATTGTCCAATTAAGGTGATCCCTCATGAAAGTGTGTCCTTAACATATGTCCAAAAAGTCCTTCAGAGAAAGAGGCCATTGCTGACTGCTTAACACTCAGCCTGGAGCTATGCGAGCATAAAATGGTAGGAAAGTACACAAAATTAAGGTTACCTATGCAACACAATTTAAAGAAAGTCAGGGGGAGCGTGAGTGGCTCAGCTGATTAAGTGTGCAACTTTGGTTCAGGTCATGATCTCACGGTTCCTGAGTTTGAGCCCCACATCAGGCTCTGCGCTGGCAGCTCAGAGCCTGGCCCCTGCTTCGGTTCTGTGTCTCTCTCTCTCTCTTTCTGTCCCTCCCTGGCTCACTCACTCACTCTCTCTCTCTCTCTTTTCCTCAAAAATAAATAAACATTAAAAAAAAATTTTTTAAGTCAGAAAAATTCTGTATGACTCAAAATACCTGCCCCTTTGTAGTTTCAAAATTCCTCCTCTACTTTTGCACGATGCCTCAGTTACTTCAGTTAAAATTAGTATGTGTCAGTAGCATCTACTTCCAAAAAGGAATTTGCAGGAATGAATTTGGTCCTATGGTATTTTTTCTGCAACTCACAGAGATTTGCCAGAAGAGATATTATTGAAGAGAGGATAGAAGTTTAGGTTACTGAACACTTCAATGGAAATCCATCCCAGGTGGAATGCTATGAGTCAATGCTATCTATTAGCACTGAAAAGCTTATGTTAGACAAAAAGCACTAAATAATAGGGAAGAAAACTCAGACATAGCAATGAATTGTCTAGTGGACATCTGGAAGCTCATTGAGGCTATCCAGTTCTATCCAGCAAGTAGGGAATTTGAAGTTTTATTCCATTTAAATAATGATAGGCTAATAAAGTAAAAGTTTAATTACAGAGTGGGCTGTCTTAATTGCTTGGCGTCTGTGAAGGAAACATCATTTTTCATTTACTTTAATACAAATGTATTATTTTGTGTACTTTGTATTTAATATTTCAATACTTTAATTATTATTTTCTTACAATGAACTGATGAACTACTAAGAACATTCTTATGGACATGCATACTGTGCTGAATTTTACTATAAAAATAGTGCCAATAAAATACATATAAATAAAAAGTTCAGGAGCACCTGGGTGGCTCAGTTGGTGAAGCATCTGACTTCGGCTCAGGTCATGATCTCATGGTTTGTGAGTTCGAGCCCTGTGTCAGGCTGTGTGACGAGTGGAGCCTCGAGCCTGCTTCAGATTTTCTGTCTCCCTCTCTCTCGGCCTCCTACCTGCTCGCACTCTCTCACTGTCTTTCAAAAAATTAATATATTTTAAAAATAGATTTAAAAAAATAAACAAAATAAAATAAAGCAAATAGAATGTGATTCTAATGTGGTTCTCAAATTTAAGCCGACATTAGAATCACATTAGAGGGCTTGTAAAAATACAGACTGCTGGACCCAGCCCAAATTTCCTACTCAGTAGTTCTGGGGTAAGGCCCAAGAATCTGATTTTCTAGCATTTGAATTTCTAACATCTAGCTGATGTTACTGATGGTCAGGAACCAGAATTTGAGAATCCTTGCTACAAAAATTATGTTCTTGTAGCAAGCTGAGTGAATGCCACGAGACAAAATTTTGAATAAAATGTATTTCTCATTAAAAAGTATCATCAACCTCAAATTCATTCACTGTTTATAAATGACATGGCTGTTTGGTTGCCTAGGCTTACAGCTCAGTAGACTCCAAATGTTCCAGCATAAGGTTTAGCAAAAGACTGTAATCATTTCCACAACGGCTCCACTACTGTGTGAAGGTCCAGCCTGAGGCACGTGGGCACGGTGGATTTTTGTGTTGGTAGTTCTCTATTATACAAAGCACATCACATTCCGGCAATACCCTATGTCACTTCACAAGTTCATAAATAAATGATAAAACAAAACTGAATAGCGAGTTGTGCATCAATAGGAACCACTGCTATTAAGTGGTCTGTTTAATGTTGCCTTGAAATACACCAGTATACACATTTGTATTTATTTCCAAAGGTCATACTGAAGTTCTCTGTAGTCTCTTTATTTTGTTTTCTGTGAGGTGATTTATAGAAAAGCAAGGCCAAAAACGTGATTGTGTTCATAAACATGATGTAAGGATAACACTAATTAACTCTAATTCTTGGCAAGAGAACACACATTCGTACCTCTTCAAGAACACATATATAGCACTGCACGTAATATTTTCCTCTCATTTATCCTGACAGAATTAAAAACAACCTGTCTGAGAGTATACAGATCACAAATCACCACCTCTTTAGGCTACATTTCTCAGCTTTTGGTTGACAAGATTAGTAAACAAGCAACTCAGTCGGCTCTGAGATGACTTCTCAAAAGTTTTCTGCCATGATCTTGCCACCTTCTCTTCCAAGACTAAACACAGCTTCTATCATGGTACGTCTCTACGCTGACAGATACTTTGATTGGCGTTTTTCCCATGGGAAACAATTTGAAATAAAGGACTGAAGTGTTAGTCAATGCTAACGAGACTGACATTGTGCTAGGGTCCAACAGCTGAAGAGTCAGGGTCTTTGCCCTTGTGTAGCAGATATGAGGGGTGGGGGACTGGCATCGAGCCTGCAGGGAGAGACCTTCTGCACCTGTAAGTGAGCCTACCTCAGGTAGAGATGGGGCAGGAAGGGATCGTCATAGTGTGCCCAACATGTTCTAGAATATACTATAGATTTCTTTTAAAATATTTGTTGATGGATTCTATTGTTTTGTGATTGAAAGAAACATAAAATGTGCCAGACAAAGCCCTCTGGAGTCATTCCATCCATAAATATTATATGAACTGCCAGAAAATTCACTCATATGACTTTGATTTCTTCATAAATTTTAAGGTTTCCAGGAAAGGAAGTATTTCAGATGCCAAATTTCATATAAAAGTTGTCACTTCCTTCATGATCTAAAATACATGTTCTCTAATATAAAACATAAATGTGATAAAGATACATGCTTTTTACATATTTCTTTATTTTATTCAACCAACCAATATGCCTCATATTTTTAGCAAACAGAACAAACCAACTGGTGACTTTTGTATTAACTGCCAGTTTGACTAAATTGCTCAGTGAGTCAATTTGCTTATAAACCTAGCCAATAATTTTAAGAGGATGCATGTTTCCTTATGTACCTCCAAAATACCTTTAAGCCTAAAGACAACATTTGGTGGGGAGGTGTTTGTTCCATTTAATTGAATAAGGACTTAGGTATGACCTGATTTTCAGTTTGCATCCCCTTAAAGGAAAATGGAAACCAGAGCTACCATATACTTTCTGTCTTATAACAAATGCTTTCAATTTCCTGGCTTTGAACTTCTTCTTCTGATCTTGGATTCATTCACTCATTCATTTATTCGGACAATATTTTTTAACAGAATTGTCTGCCAGGCACAGAGTTAGGTGCTAGGGGCAAAATGATAAACACTAAAATGACACAATCTCTTTCTTCATCATAGACCCATATATAAATCAAATTATCACCAAACATATAAAATGACATCTGGAAGGGCTACAAAGGAGAAGACCATACTTTCATGAGAGAGCATATAATAGGGGGAATTAGCTTCCTCAGGAATGAAATGCTTGAACTGCAATAAGGAAGAATAATATGGGCACATGAGTTAGGAAGGGTGGTAAGGAAAGGTGGTTGTTCCAGTTACCAGACTAGGAAAAGAAAAAAAAAAAAAAAGCTTAGTAGCTTAAATTAACAGTTAATCATTATATCTTACAAATTTGTGGATCAAGACTTTCACTAAACAATTTCCTGCACCATGTGGCATAAAATGCAGTTATTCCAGGATATTCAATTGGCAGCTGGGCTCTAGATGGTCCAAGATGGTTTCATTCACATGGCTGCATTCTTAACAGGAACAGCTAGAAAATGGGGCTTACCTGGGCTCCTTTCCATCTTCCCCTTCTCCCTATTCCATTCCACATTTTCTCTACAGACAGATAGACTTCTAAAGTGGTAACTCAAGGCTCTATGAGGCTAAGGTGGAAGCTACAGTTTCTCTTAAAGATTAGTCCCAGAAATGGTATAGTGATACTTCACTATACTTCTCTGGTCAAAGTATTTACAGTCCAGCCCAGATCCAACAGAAGGAAAATGGACTCCATTTCTCAACAGGAGGAGTGTTGAGGAATTTGTACACATCTTTAATCCACCATGGTGGCAAAAAGAACATTCAAGGTATAGAAAATTACACACAGAAGGCCCCGTGGCAGGAGGAACTAGGGTACAGCTGGGGAACTGGGAGATCTATCTGTGTGATTCCAATGCACAGATCCAAGTTGAGGCTAGAGACGTATACAGAAGGCAGCCTTGGAGGGTCAAATAAGAATGGATTCACTGTCCTATCAGCAATGAGGAATCATTAAATGATTGTAAGCAGGGCATGAAGTGATCAGTTGTGTAGCTCAAAGAGATCACTCTACACAAGGTATGAAATAACAATGAGAGGGAGGCCACAGTGACTGCATGGAGGGTAGAGAAGAAAAAACAAAAAAGAATGATTATTAGGTCTGGTGTATGTAACTATATGATAAAGGTTTCTTTTCACTGTGCCAGAAGGGCTAGAAGATGTGTGTGGGGGAAGTACATCATGAGTTCAAACCATTTTTTTTATATATGAAATTTATTGTCAAATTGGTTTCCATACAACACCCAGTGCTCCTCCCAAACTGTGCCCTCCTCAACACCCATCACCCACCCTCCCCTCCCTCCCACCCCCCATCAACCCTCAGTTTGTTCTCAGTTTTTACAGTCTCTTATGCTTTGGCTCTCTCCCACTCTAACCTCTTTTTTTTTTTTTTCCTTCCCCTCCCCCATGAGTTCCTGTTAAGTTTCTCAGGATCCACCTAAGAGTGAAACCATATGGTATCTGTCTTTCTCTGTATGGCTTATTTCACTTAGCATCACACTCTCCAGTTCCATCCACGTTGCTACAAAAGGCCATATTTCATTCTTTCTCATTGCCACGTACTATTCCATAGTGTATATAAACCACAATTTCTTTATCCATTCATCAGTTGATGGACATTTAGGCTCTTTCTGTAATTTGGCTATTGTTGAGAGTGCTACTATGAACCTTGGGGTACAAGTGCCCCTATGCATCAGCACTCCTGTATCCCTTGGATAAATTCCTAGCAGTGCTATTGCTGGGTCATAGGGTAGGTCTATTTTTAATTTTCTGAGGAACCTCCACACTGCTTTCCAGAGCGGCTGCCCCAATTTGCATTCCCACCAACAGTGCAAGAGGGTTCCCATTTCTCCACATCCTCTCCAGCATCTATAGTCTCCTGATTTGTTCATTTTGGCCACTCTGACTGGCATGAGGTGATATCTGAGTGTGGTTTTGATTTGTATTTCCCTGATAAGGAGCGACGTTGAACATCTTTTCATGTGCCTGAGTTCAAACCATTTTAGATTTGTAGGTGTGAAATCAGACCAATGATCTGGATTAGAGGTAGAATTCCTGTATACACATGTAAGAATAATCTCTCTGTAATAACACATTCATCCCAGCTTCTTTAAGAAACTATTGTGGCTCCTATTGTTTTGCAGTTCAAATATCTAAGGTTATTACCAAGCTCTGAAGTCTACCCTCCCTT
This sequence comes from Herpailurus yagouaroundi, assembly GCF_014898765.1. Classification (NCBI taxonomy): domain Eukaryota; kingdom Metazoa; phylum Chordata; class Mammalia; order Carnivora; family Felidae; genus Herpailurus; species Herpailurus yagouaroundi. The sequence goes on from NW_024412377.1 coordinate 109,699,903, forward strand.
TCACTGACACCCATATACGTCTCCTATATTATTCTCTACGTGACTTTTCTGTCACACAAGCCTTTATTTATTATTATCCATGACAATAACCTTCTTTAGGAACCAGCAGATACCTCACGTCTTTTTCGTGAACATTTTTCTGATTAATCCAACTCTCACCCACTATATTTTGTCATCATTCTTATTGTTTTGGAGGCTACCTCATGTGAACTAAGGTTTACCTTTATTCTGTTTCATTTAGGTGAATCTTATTTCACCAAGCAAAGCACAAACTTTTGGAAGGCAAAAACTGTGGGTTCTACTTCTTTTGCAGTCTTAAATAGCATATAGTAGTCTGAACACAGCAAGCATGTCAAAATTGAATTAAATTGCATTTCAGCTTATGATTTCTCTACTTATGGGAGTTTCTAACAAATCTTTCTTAGAAATGGAATAGAGGGAGAAATGGAGATTGCTGGAAAAATAAAGCAAAATCTTTGCAACGTATGATGCTCTACAAGTAAGGAAGAAAAGCAAGTTTAATACTCTACCATGCACTATTCTAACTGTATTGCTTTTTAACTTGACCAAAAGATGATAGGGCTACTGACAGACACAAATAAAAACAAAAATGAGTGTACCACCATATAACACAAATGCAGGTTAAACTCACTGAGATAAATAGCTAACATCATGTGGACTTCATTCTTTGCCTGCCCCTTATGCTTTTGTAATTCTTCCATGTTACTATATGTCATTGAAAAATTGTGCTAAACAGAGTTACAAAATTCTTGAAGTATTTCTAATATTTCAAGAAGTCGAATTTATGTCCTAAATTAAATACTCTTCTAAGTGTGTTTTATTTTCTTCAAGCTTGGAAATAGCTTGAAATGTTATCTGTGAACTTTATTTTTAGATATAATTTACTTTTCTAATTTGCTTCACTGAGTTTTTATAATTTTCAATAAAAGTTCTAAATGGGATAGATTTTGTGGGTCCTGAGCAGCCATTAGAAGTAGCCTTCAGAAAGAACAATGACCAGTTGTCTCAACCTATTCCAAGGGCCCAGTTTCCACGCCAGTGTAACTTTACTGAGGTTCAAAATCACCAACTTTCACTGCAGTCCAAAACTGAGTAATAGGAACTGGATTTATTCTTTTTTTTTTTTTTTTAATTTTTTTTTCAACGTTTTTTATTTATTTTTGGGACAGAGAGAGACAGAGCATGAACGGGGGAGGGGCAGAGAGAGAGGGAGACACAGAATCGGAAACAGGCTCCAGGCTCCGAGCCATCAGCCCAGAGCCTTGACGCGGGGCTCGAACTCACGGACCGGGAGATCGTGACCTGGTTGAAGTCGGACGCCTAACCGACTGCGCCACCCAGGCGCCCCGGAACTAGATTTATTCTTAAAATGACATTCTGAATTAGAAACTAAGTAAAACAAAATCTACATTTTTTATACATTGGGAAACACGTGGTAATGGAAAACATACTCCCTTAAAATAAGGGAAACAAATGAGATTAGTAGAAATCCAAACGGAGCTCCTCCAACTCACTGAGCTGGGAAGAGAGAAATATGGTATTGGAGGGGCCAAGATGTCCAGAATTTGTGGGATGAAATAAAAGAAAGGAAGGAACTTCACAGAGAGTTATCTGCCGAGGTCTTCAGAAAGGTTCCTAAAGTCTTTGGCTGAGTACTGATCTTTTCATATATAAGAAGAAAGCACCAAAGGCCCTGGAAAACAACTTTCTGGAAGAAGTAGGCAAAAAATCTTTAGAGTTCACACAGGACTAAGGAAAATTTTTATTCCTACCACCCAGAGTGAAAATACTTCTAATACCTAGGGCTTTGGTAGAATCCTCCAAAAGATAGTACTTTGGTAGTGGGGAAAAATTAGTCCTTGACTAAGGGCTGACCCAGCACACACAAAGTTTTAAAAGAAGCTTTGGAAGGATCAAACCAATTTCACATAATTTTCCTATGTCCCAGAACAAAGCCCAACAATATATAAAGGAATACGACAAAATCCATGAACTATCAACGTGAATTTACAATATCCTTCATCTAATCTAGAATGACCAGGCATGCAAAAATATCAGAAAAATACGAACCATAACCATGAGAAAAATCAATCAATAGAAACAGATCCAGAAAGGACAAAAATTACAGAATTAGCAAATAGCAACATATTATATCTCTATACATATAGTCCACACATTTAAGAGTATATCTATATGTAATATACATAATCCGCTATTATCTCTATACTCTCTTGTTTAAGAAGTTAGGAGAAACTAAGAGCATGAGGAAAAGGAAAATACTAAAGACATAAAAACACCCAAATAAACTTTTGGAGATAAAATATACAATATGAAATGAAATAACCCAAATGAAATTATCTACATATAGCAAAAGAATAAAAGATAAGTGAACTAAAAACATAATAAAAGAAACTACCCAAATGGAGGCCCATCCTTGTCTCTGTCCTGGCAGTTGTACCTCAAGAACCACTGTATCTTGATATTCAAGATGTGCCCTTGGCAGATGTCTGTGCCCTCACCCTAGGGTGGACAGCCAAGAAGGGATTCACCAAGTGTCCAACTAAGAGTAGACTCAACTTGGCCTAGTATTTCTTCTGCTTCAAGAATTGGGAAGAATGGGAGAGAGATGGTGACCCAAAAGAAAACCAACCAACTATAATCAAATGAATTAGAAGAAACTGCACAGAAAGTACAATATGCCATTGAACATCTGGCTGCCTTACAGGGCATCTCTTGCCTTATTGACTCAATCTCAAATTTGAAAGAAAAAAAAATTACTCCCAAGGCATATCCTCCTAGGTTACCAATCTTTCTGTGAGACTCATTAGCCATGCCTTTGCCTTCAGAAGAAAGAACTTCAAAACTGAAATAAGAATTTTTAAACTATTTTTTCTTAAAAGTGGCAACAAAGACTACTTCGCTTCGTAAAGCTAGTGATGATTTCAATATATCCTTTCTCTGTCTCTGTCTGTCTCTCTGCCTCTCTGTCTCTCCCTCCAGTAATTTTTACTTTATTGACTCTTGAACTCAATTTTACTTTGCTTCCTGAGAGGTATGTCTGAGGGAATAATCATAATTCCCCTTTTTCTAAAACTGATGGATTCGGACATGTTGATATAGTAACCCTTTGCACAGAGAATGTGAACAGACTTCATGCTGTTAACTAGAGGCTGCTCACTCACACCAGAATTTGAGAACTAGATTATTTGGTATGTAAATGAGATCACAGATCCATTGTGAATGAACAAATAGAGAGTCAGGGAGGAAATTTCACAATTTACTCATACAATAATTTAAATTTACAATGTGCATATCCTCATAAAATATTACGTCATTTTTCACATTCATGAGAACTTTGTCTTCCTTTTATTCCCTTAGACCTCTGATATTACAGCAGCTCCTCCTTACTCCAAAGTAGATTATCTAAAATCACATCACTTGACACACTTCTGAATTTACCACACATCCAAGGATTTTCCTTGCTTGTTTGTATTGGTTTCTGCCTTTTTCATCACTTAGAAGTGCAAACATTTCATCACCTGAAAATTCCACATATGAGAAGGAGGCAAACCTTAAGAGACTCTTAAATACAGAGAACAAACTGAGGGCTGATGGGGGTGGATTAAAGGGGGACAGGCATTAAGGAGGGCACTTTTCAGGATTAGCCCTGGATGTCATATATAAGAAATCAATCACTGGCTTCTGCTTCTGAAGCCAAGACTACCCTGTATGTTAACTAACTTGAGGATTAAAAAAATAAAATAAGAAAAAAAATAAAATAAAAATTCCACATATGAAGAGTGACATTAACTAGCAGGACCTTGCCTCTGGAGTTGATGTGTTTGGTCACATTCCTTATCAGGTGACTATAGCATTGAAGGATAGAAGAAATGAAGGAGGACCAATGTCTTTGTCTCTTCCTTTAAGGTCAGTTGAAAATATTTATTTTATTAGAATTTACCTCCAATGGGCTCATGGCAAGGCTCCAAAATCTCTCTAAAGCAGACCAGAAACTTCCTGAATGCCAGACAAGTTATTTTCCATAGTCAGCTCACTATTCCTTTCTCTACTTAGGAAAGTGTCGCAAATTAGACTACTCACAGCAATCATGGCAAACAGGCCCAGGTTATTCTTGAAAAAGGTCAGTCTAAATGAGGTTACAATCTATTGGTGGTGAAGTGGAGGGAGTAAAAATTAAATCCCCATGTTAAAGACTTCCTGGTCTTCATATTCCCAATTTTAACCAAACAGCTGTTCCCCACTGATGACATGGATTAGTTGGTTGATAATTGATCTATGTATGAATCTTCCTCCCAGAAGGCAATGAGTCTAATTATTTGTTTAATGAACTGGGGGAAAAAAGAAACCATCCAAAATAAAACACAGATAAAAGAAAGGCTTAAAAAACATGAACAGAAAAGGACTTGTATACCAATATCAAGCAAACTAATGCATGGAATTGTAGTTTATAAAAAGTAGTTGTAAAATAAAGGCCAAAATGATCTCCAAATGTGATAAAAACTATAAAATCACAGATCCAAGAATCTCAGTGAAATCTGAGCACAAAAAAAACTAAAGAAAACTACAGAAGGCACATCATAACTAGATTAATAAAAAGAACTCTTAAGAGCAGCTGGAGACAAAAGGACACATTACATATTGAGGAACAAATACAGCTGTAACAGGAAACTTATCAGAAAATATGCTAGATAGAAGACCATGGGGAAACATCTTTAATACGTAGAAGAAAAAACTTGAAACCTCTAATTCTGTGACCAGCAACAATATCTTTCATTAGTTAAGCAAACATAGAGATTTTGTCAAGAAACAAAAGCTAGGATTCTGATTTCCAGCAGAGCTACTGCGTAAGAAATGCTAAGTTCTTCAGACAGAAGAAAAAATGATACAACATAGAAATTTGCATTTACACAGAGGAGTCAAGGAAACCATAAATGATAAATGTGTAGATAAATATAACATTTTTCCTCATTTAAAAATTTTGTTTCTAAGATGATTGGTTGTTTAAAGAAAAACAGTAACATTTTGAATATAGAAGTGATATGTATGACAATAATACCAAAGAACATAGAAAGGAGAAATGACAATGTGCTGTTTGGGATTCCTACAATACACAATAATTTGTGTAATATTACTGTAAATTCATATAATATTAGTGAGTGTAGAATGTAACAAGATATATATTATAACCCTAGAGCAACCATGAGAAAAAGGGAGAGACGGAAAATTAGTAAGTCAATAAGAGCTATATAATTGAATTCTAAAGCAATGCTCAATTAACCTAAAGAAAGCAATAAAAGAAGGGAGGGGAACAAAGACAATGGGACAAATAGAAAACAAATAGCAAGGTAGTAATGTAAACCCCAACCATACCAATGATCACATTAAAAGTTAAATGGTCTAAACCAGAGCTGTCCAGTAGAAATAAAATGTGAGCAGTGGCTGCGATTTATATTTTGTAGTAGACACATTTAGAAAAATGGGGGAGAAAAGTGTGTATTTTACACTTAGATCACATCCCAGTTTGGGCTAGCTATACTTCAAGTACCCAGTTTAGCCATGTGTAGTAAATACAATGTTGGACACAAAATATATAAAACCCTAAAAAAGTCAGACGTTGTAAGACTGGGTAAAGAAGCAAGATCCAGCAATACACTGTCTATAAGAAACCAGTATCAGATATAAAGACAGACTACTTCATTTTTTTATATTAAATATAATTTATTGTCAGCTTGGTTTCCATACAACACCCAGTGCTCATCCCCAACAGGTGCCCTCCTCAATACCCATCACCCACTTTCCCCTCTCCCCCACACCCCCTCAACCCTCAGTTTGTTCTCAGTATTTAAGTCTCTTATGGTTTGCCTCCCTCCCTCTCTGTAACGTTTTCCCCCGTTCCCTTCCCCCGTGGTTCTATGTTAAGTTTCTCAGGATCCACATATGAGTGAAACATATAAAGACAGACTACTTCAAATTTAATAAGTATAAAAGGACATACTGTTCTCTAACTAATAAAAATAAATCCAGAGTGGCTATGTTAATAGACAAAGTGGATATCAGAAAAGCAATATTTCCATGGATAAAGAGAGATCCAATATTACATAATGATCAAAGGGACAATTCATTAGCAGAAGACCATAACTTTATATTCCATTTATATTAAATTCTAGAAAAGGAAAAAATGTACTGATATAAAGCAGATCATTGGTTGCCAGATCTCAAAGGGTCAAAGGAATACAATGAATATAAAAGGGCACAAGAGAACTTTTTGAGATGATGGAAATACTCTATCATATTAGGGTGGTGGTGGTTATGTGATTCTAAATATCTGCCAAAACTCATCAAATTATACGTTAAAAATTAACAGTTGTCATCAGGAGGCTTTTTAAAAAATAATGAACATATAGTGGAATGAATACCAATGCTGAACTTCTATATTTTTTAAAAGCAGTCAAACATGTCTAGATCTAAAGGACTATTTTCAAATGTCATTATTAGGGAGGCCTCCCCTCCCTTAAAAAAATGCTTCCAAAAATTGAAATGAAGATACCTTAAATCCTTGGAAAAAGAAAAAAGGATGTAGATATCTGTCATCGATTAAAGAAAACTCCCATGGAAAGATGTGAAAAGAGCCTCCAATGTGCTGGCTTCTCTTCACTAGAGGAGAAATCTGCTCACTTATTCAAGAATCAGAGAGGGCACTATTGCGGGAATTTGCTGATCAGAAAATTAGTCTTCATATCCAAAATGTTGTGGTGAATAACATTACTAAGGGGAACATATTTGACTACCTAACTTAAAGCTTAAGAAACACTTATACATTACTGTCCTTGAATTCAAAAACTCATTTCATTATAATTTCAAGCTACATCTTATCAGACTAAGGCAGTGAAAAGCTCTAATATCAAAGTGCCTAAAGATGGCCTACCATTCTCTGCACACTTGTGCAAAGAACAAAGATGGTGTTTTTGCAGTAGAAAAGCGTATGAAACAGGCATATTTTTAGGACCTTTCAATTGGTTATGAACTCCATGTCATTGGAACCAAGAGTATCTAAAAAGAAAAACTTCAGCCTCTGAAAAAAACAAAAACAAAAACAAAAACCAACCAACCAACAAACAAAAAAATCTGAAGAAAGAACCAGAGCTCCAAGAACCAATAATATGTGTGTATATTTAATGACATGTCAAATACCAAAGTAAAAATCAGTTAAATAAAAGAAACGGCTTAGAAATTCATGAGTATGTACTTCTGAAAGAGAAGCTGTGTAACAAGGATGACATTCAGCCAGTGAGGACCAGTATGATGAAGAATGGAGAGCCAAAGAACCCAAGATGTGAGAAGAATCTAAGCCAGGCTGACTGCTTGAAACTAGAAGCAGAGAGGGGCTGCCCTCCATCCAAAAGGAAACCGAAACAGTACCAGCTGAAACTACTGCCTGAGGAGGTATGCACCCTGGACAGACAGAAACAAACAAATTAGCTTCCACATCAGGACCTTAGTCCCAGGTCCACAGCTCAGTGATACTGATAATCAGAGTGCGAAAGAAAATTCAAAAGCTGAAGATACCTGGACAGTTGCTAAGTGAGAAAGTGTGAATGCAGAGAGAGACAGAAAATACAACTCAAGCTGAGACTGCAAACTAAAAACTTCCAAACACTACAAAACTTCCAAACACTGCACAACCAAACAAATCACTAGAAAAGTAAGTTTATCCCAAGCAAAATTAAAATGAGAAAATGAACTAATCTGAACTTAATATTAAGCAGAAATGGAGAACATTTGTATTTCCGTAATTCTGTAGAATATACACTGGTCCACGTATGAGAACATTTACTGCAGCATTGCTTGCAGAAGGAAAGAGTGGAAAGACAGTTGATTAATTTGGGATGGGAAAGGAAAATGTAGCACAATGGAGAAGCATGTAGTAATCAGAAGCAATATATAGCATGGATTAAGGTCAACATTAATGGTTAGTGAAATATAATTAAAGTTATGTAATAATATAATTGCACATAACATATAATTTTGCACATTAAAGCACAAACACAAAACCAACACTAAATTCATAAAAGCTCACACAAATATTGGGGACCTCTAGGTGTCTTAGTCAGTTAAGCATCCGACTCTTGATTTGGCTCAGGTCATGATCTCATGGATTGTGAGTTCAAGCCCCACATTCGGCTCTGTGCTGAAAATGTGGAGCCTGCTTGGGATTCTCTCTCTCCCTCTTTTATTCTCCTCCCCCGCTCACATGTGTGCTGTCGCTCTCTCAAAATAAATACGTAAATGTTTTTAAAAAGGGGGGGGGTGACTGGGTGGCTCAGTTGGTTAAGTGTCTCACTTTGGCTCAGGTCATGATCTCACAGTTCATGAGTTCAAGCCCTGAATTGGGCTCTCAATTGTCAGTTCAGAGCTGCTTCGGATCCTCTATCCCCCTCTCACTCTGCCCCTCCCTTGCTCTCTCTCAAAAATAAAAAAACAAAGCTTAGGGGTGCCTGGATGGCTCAGTCAGTTAAGACTCTGAATCTTGATTTCGGCTCAGGTCATGATTTCTCGGTTCGTGATTTGAAGCCTCACATCAGGCTCTGTGCACTGGCAATGTGGAACCCACTTCTCTGTCTCCCCCTTTCTCTCTGCCCCCTCCTGCTTGTGCTTTCTCTCTCAAAATAAATAAATAAACTTTAAAAAAAGTAAAAACAAAAAAAAAACAACAAAATAAATCATACACAAACATTTAAGTAAATGCAATATGATGGAAGTTTATGAGCAAGAATGAATGCATCTTAGGATAGACTGAGGAAAAAAATAACTATTTTTAAAAAATAATAAAACTGTAGACAACATTTGCATGAATTGATGATAACAGTGTACCACGAGCTAAGGAAAAGAAAACACAATCAGCTGGTCTTATCCACCTGAGGTACTTGAAAAAGAAGACAGGATATGAATTAGTCAATCATAGCTTAACATTACAAAATCTCTTCCCTTCTGTGAAATTTCAACAGAGAACAAAACAACAATTTTGGTAAGACTGTACTTTAAAAAAAATTATGATTCAACTACTGAACATAATACAATGAAGAAAAAAATACTTCTCTTCAAAGTGTGGGATGAGTTAATTTCACATCACTTACTAGTGAATGGGGATGCATCATTCAACAAGGATTTAAGACTTTAACTCAAAATGGCTGGAAATCCCAATTAAACTAGAAAACTAATGTTTCAATAAAACAAAAGTAGGAAAATTGTCTCCATGAAAGCTATTATTATATGTCATCTTTTTAAAAGTTCTTTTCTTATCCTGTAAATGGAAGGGAGCTAACCAAGTTTGCTCTCTGTAAGTTGCTCTCTAGAAAAACTGATATTTATCCTGTGAAATTCAAAAAATATTTGTTCACATTGTTTTTTTGTTGTTGTTTATTTATTTATTTTGAGAGAGAGAGAGAGAGAGAGAGCACAAGGAAGGGAGGGGCTGAGAGAGAATCTCAAGCAGGCTCCGTGCTGTTAGTGCAGAGCCCCATGTGGGGCTCAAACTCACGAACCATGAGATCATGACCTGAGTTGAAATCAAGAGTCAGATGCTTAACCGACTGAGCCACTCAGATGCCCTTGTTCACTTTAAGTAGCAAAAAAAAAAAAAAAAAAAAGATCTGTAAATAGCTGAGTGCTTTTCATTCCAAAATACCTTTCACCACTATTGTCTTCAATGATAAAATCATGACAATGTTGTTTGGTAACAGATAGTGACTGCACTTATTGTGGTGAGTGCTGAGTAATGAACAGAAATGTTGAATCATTATGTCATACCCCCAAAGCTAATATAACACCAGATGTTAATTTATTTCCATTAATAATAATGAACAAAAATACAAGCTTTTTAAACATTATATGCTTTGCATAACAGAATCTACGACACGTCCCTTCAGTAGCCTACAAGATGACTATCTAAACCCTTCATGAGAGAATTAAAATCTGACAAGCCCATCACACTGCCCTTCAGAATTTCTGCTTAGAATAATCTCATGAATCACTGAAGCACCTTGGTAAGTATGTGTCTGTGCTGCTGCCCAAGAAAAGCAGAAATGGTGCCTGAATTTTGCAGACAGTGAAGCTTATCCACAGAAAACTGGAAAAATATTTTGACAAGGAATGATCTAATGATGGTTTTTGAACAAAGGGTACTGGGCTGAATTAGCACACAAAATTGTTTCCACCATTTAGTCTTAATTAAAGAGTTCACTTAGTAAGTAATATCCTACTGTTGATAATAAAACCAATTAATAGAGAATTATTTTAAAGGTGGGAGTAACTCATTAAAATGAATCTGACAGGCTGACAAAATTAATCTGACACTGTAATCAAAACCACTGAATCATTTAGGATATTTATTTATGCCACCAATATTACCATCTTTGTTTAAATCACTTTCAAGCAAAAGTCTCTCCAATCTGTAAATAAGTTACTTTTTTATTTTTTATTTTTTTTTAAATTTTTTTTCAACGTTTTTTATTTATTTTTGGGACAGAGAGAGACAGAGCATGAACGGGGGAGGGGCAGAGAGAGAGGGAGACACAGAATCGGAAACAGGCTCCAGGCTCCGAGCCATCAGCCCAGAGCCTGACGCGGGGCTCGAACTCACGGACCGCGAGATCGTGACCTGGCTGAAGTTGGACGCTTAACCGACTGCGCCACCCAGGCGCCCCAATAAGTTACTTTTTTAAATTAGTGTTTTCAGGGGCGCCTGGGTGGAGCAGTCGGTTAAGCATCCGACTTCAGCCCAGGTCATGACCTCGCGATTCATGAGTTTAAGCCCCACGTTGGGCTCTGTGCTGACACCTCAGAGCCTGGAGCCTGTTTCAGATCCTGTGTCTCCTTGTCTCTCTCTGCCCCTCCCCTGCTCATCTCTCTGTCTCCCAAAAATAAATACATGGTAATAAAATTTATAAATTAGTGTTTTCATTTTCTTTTGGTAAATACCCAGTAGTGAAATTATTGGATCATATGGTATTTCTATTTTTAATTTTTTGAGGCACTGTTTTCCATAGTGCCTATACCAATTTACATTCCAAAGAGCAGGGCACAAGGTCCTTTTTTTTTTTCACTTATTTGCCAATACTTATTTCTTTTTATTTATTTATTTCTTGTTTTCTTTATTTTAGCCATTCTGATAAGAGTAAGGTGATATCTTGTTGTGGTTTTGATTTGCATTTCCCTGATGACTGGTGATGTTGAGCATATTTTCATGTGCCTGTTTTCCATCTGTATGTTTTCTTTGGAAAAATGTGTATTCAGGTCCTCTGCCCATTTTTAAATCAGATTTGTGTGTGTGTGTGTGTGTGTGTGTGTGTGTGTGTGTGTGTGTGTGTGTGCTGAGTTATATAAACCATTTATATATTTGGGTATTATAATACCTTTATCAAATGTTTCATTTGAAAATATCTTCTCCCATTCAGTAGGTTGTCTTTTCATTTTGTTGATGGTTTTCTTTCCTGTGAAAAATCTTTTTATTTGGATATAGAGGAAACATACCTCAATATAATAAAGGTAATATATGAAAAACTCACAGCTAACATCATACTCAATGGTGAAAAACTTATAGTTTTTTCTCCAATATCAGGAACAAGACAAGAATATCTACTCTCACCACGTTCATACAACATAGTATCTGAAGTCCTAACCGCAGCAATCAAACAAGATAAAGAGGCATTCATACTGGTGATGAATAAGTTAAACTGTCCCTATTTGCAGATGACATTATACTATACATAAAAAAGCCTAAAGACACCACCAAAAAAGCATTAGAATAAATTAATTCAGTAAATTTGCAGGATACCAAATTGCCATAAAGAAATCAGTAGTGTTTCCATATACTGAAATGAAGTGACTTTAAGAAGAAACAGTCCCATTTAAAATTGCACTGAAAGGAACAAAATACCTAGGAATAAAGTTAAACAAGGAAGTAAAAGATTTTTACTCTGATCAAAGCAATTGAAGATGACACAAATGAATGAAAAGATACTCCATGCTCATGGATTCAAAGAATCAACATTGTTAAAATGTCCACACTACCCAAAGCAATGCACAGATTTAATACAATCCCTATCAAAATGCCAACAGCATTTTTCACAGAACTAAAACAAATATTCAAATTTGTATGGAACCACAAAAGACTCTGAATAGCCAAAGCAATACTGAGAAAGAAAAACAAAGGAGGTATCACAATTCCAGATTTAAAGATATACTACAGAACGGTAGCAATCAAAAGAGTATAGTACGGGCACAAAAAAAGACACAGATGTCAATGAGCAGAATAGAGAGCCCAGAAATAAACCCACACTTTTTGGGTTAATTAATCTACAACAAAGGAGGCAAAAATCTGCAATGGGGAGTAGACCGTCTCTTCAATAAATGGCATTGGGAAAACTGGATGGCTACATGCAAAAGAATGAAACTGGACCACTTTCTTATACCATCTACAAAAATAAATTCAAAATGGATTAAAGAACCCAGAACACAGGCAGCAATTTATCTGATATTGTTTGTAGAGATATTTGTCTAGAGATGTCTCCTAAGGCAAGAGGAAAAAAGCAAAAATAAACTATTGGGACTACTCTCAAGAGTTTTTGATCCATTGAAAATATATGTATTTATGTATCATGTGGTTTGATCTTCATAATCTCAGGCTGTAAAAAAAAAAAAGGTATTCTTATTGACAAAATCAGTTATAGCAAGTTTGTGGCTTACAACCTGCAAAGGTAACTAAAGCTAAGGGAGGCATAAGAATCACTAACAAATCAAAATTGCCTTCTCCCTCCTCTGCCTTTATCAACAATTGGACATGTCAACCCCTCCCCATGCCATTGGTGCATTATTTTATATTTAACAAAGTGCATTACTTTCAATTGTCCTATATGTTTGTAACAACCAACTCTGAAAGTAGATGAAATGTATTTATATTCTCAATTATTAGATAAGGAAATAAATAGACAATGAGATAATGTATTCACTTATTCAACAAATACTAAGCCCACAAAGGAACAGGGGGAATGTGCTAAAGCTCTAGAAATACAAATATGCAAAACATAATCCACACTGTCTAAGGTCTTGTAATCAAAAAAGGGTAAACAGATAAATGTAGAAAAAGAAAAACTACCATTTAGGAAGAACCCCTATATGATGTGTCAAATACTGTACTAGTCAGCTTACATACAATATCTACTTTAAATTTCACAAGAACCCAGAAATACAATTTTACAGTTAAGAAAAATTAAAATTTGCAGAGATTATCAATTATCTCTAAATCTTACAGCACAAGATCATATCTGCAAACTCACTGCATGATTCCAAAGCTTGCCTTCCAGAATAATAATTAGTGCAACAGTGAGCTCTGTATGTTCTGGTAAAAGAAGAGAGTACAATGGGAACTTGGGGTATGGAGACAAAGAGCAGAGAAGATAGAAAAAGAAGATTTATAGAAGAGAACTTTTATCAGTGTGGTAGGTGGAATTTTGAAAATGATCTCTGCCCAAAATTATATGCCTTAATCCCTAGAACCTGTAGATTTAATGACATATTGCTCACACAATTAGGTTAAGTTTTCTCACACAGCTGATTCCAAGATAGGAGATTATCCAGATGAACCAGATCAAATCATAGGAGTTCTCAAAAGCAAAGAGCTTTCACTGGCTGGTGGCAGAAAAGGTAATCAGAGATATCCTAAGCATGAGATGGATGCCATGTGTCACTGCTGACTTAAAGATGGAGGAGGCCACATGATAAGGAAGGTTGGCAGCCTATACAAGCTGACAGCCAGCAAGAAAAGGACTTCAGTCCTACAAATACCAGGAACTGAATTCTGCCAACAATTTGAATGAGCCTAGAATAGATTTTTTTCCCAGAGCTTTTAGCTAAGAAAAAACTGAACACCTTGATTTCAGCCTTGTGATCCCCTAGCATAGAATCCAATTGAGTCCACCCAGGTTTTTATAAAACTACAGAACTATGACAACCAGATAACAATTAATAAAATATCAATAGTAAGTCTTTACCTATCAATAACTACCTTAAATGTAAATGGATTAAATTTTCCAATTAAAAGATGTATAACAACTGAATGGATTTAAAAAAATAAGATCAATGTGCTGCTTACAAAAGACCAATTGATTGTAGTTTTTTTTTTAATTTTTTTAAGTTTATTCATTTATTTTCAGAGAAACAGAGACAGTAAGAGTGGGGGAGGGGCAGAGAGAGAGGGAGAGAGAGAGAATCCCAAGCAGGCTCCACACTGGTAGCGCAGAACCCAATGCAGGGCTCGAACCCATGAATCCAGGAGATCACGACCGAGCCGAAACCAAGAGTCGGCTGCTTAAGTGACTGAGCCACTCAGGCGCCCCAATTGTGCTTTAAAGACAAACAGCTTTAAACACTGAGAGTGAAGGGATGGGAAAGGACATCTCAAGCAAATCATAAAATAAAATCAGAGGAGAAAACACTTCCAAACTTATTTTACAAGTCCAGCACATTCTGATACCAAAACCAACAAAGGACACTGCTAGAAAAGAAAACTGCAGGCCAGTATCCCTGATGAATATAAATGCAGAGGTTCACAATAAAGTACTAGTAAACCAAATTCACCAGAACATAGAAAGAATTATTCATCATGATAAAGTGGGATTTATCTTGGGGAGACAGGATGATTCAACATACACAAATCAATCTGTGATATGTCACATAAATAAAAAGAAAGAAATGAATAATAGCATCATCCCAATAGATGCAAATAAATTATTTTTCAAAATTCAGCATCCGTTCATCATAAAAACTCAACAAACGAGGCATAGAATGAACATAGCTTAATATAATAAAGGCCATATATGACAAGCTAAGTTCACAGGTAATATCATACTCAATGGTAAAAGTTGAAAGCTTTTCCTCTAAAATCAGGAACAATACACAGTTGCACACTCTCACCCCTCCTATTCAACATAGTACTGGAAGTCCTAGCTAGAACGATCAGGCAAGAAAAAGAAATAAAATATATCACAATTGGAAAAAAACTAGTAAAACTTTCTCTATTTGCAGACAATATGATTTTATGTATAGAAAATCTTACAGACTCAATCAAACACTGTCAGATCTAATCAGTGAATTTAATAAAGGTGCACAATACAAAACTAACATACAAAATTAGTAGTATTTCTATATACCTAATAATAAATTTTATAAAAAATAAAGAAAGAAGGTGCCTGGGTGGCACAACCAGTTAAGCATCCATCTCTTGATTTTGTCTCAGGTAATGATCTCACTGTTTGTGAGACTGAGCTCTGCATTGGGCTCCACACTAAGAGCACAGAGTCTGCTTGGGATTCACTCTCTCTATCTCTCTCTCTCTGCTCCTCCCCCCTCTTCTCTCTTTCTCTCTCTCTCTCTCTCTCAAAATAAATAAATAAATAAATAAATAAATAAATAAATAAATAAACAAACAAACTTTAAAAAAATTAAAAATTAAAGAAATAAAATAAGAGAAAGAAATACATGACATTTACAAAATAGCATCAACACAATAAAATACTTAGAAATAAATTTACTAAGTATGTGAAAGATCTGTACTCTGAAAATTATAAGACATTGATGAAAGAAATTGAACACAGAAAAAAGTGAAGAGTTTCTCATGTTCATAGATTAGAAGGATTATATTGTTCACATGTCAATACTACCAAAAGTTATCTATAGATTCACTGTAATCCCTATCAAGATTCCAATGGATTTTTTTTTTACATAAATTAAGAAAACACTCCTGTAGTTTATATGGAGCCACAAGTTTTTGAATAGCCAAATAAATCCTGAGGGGGAAAAAAAAAACAGAAGGCACCACACTTTATTTTTTCAAGTTATATTATAAACCTATAGAGATCAAAACAGTATAGTTTTGGAATAAAAGCAGAAGTACAGACCAGAAAAACAGAACTGAGAGCCCAGCAATAAACCCAAGCATAACCAGTCAGTTAATACTTGACAAGGAAGCCAATAATCAAGGGAGAAAAGACAGTCTCTTTAATAAATGGTCCTGGTTTAAGTGTACATTCAAATGTAAAAAAAAAATGAAACTTAACCCATAAACTTACATCACTCACAAAAATTAACTTGAAATGGATTAAAAACTTAAAAGTGAAGTCATGAAACCATGAAACTCCTAGAAGAAAACATAGGAATAAGCTCCTTGACTTGATTCTTAGTAATAATTTTTTAGACATGACACCTAAAACACAAGCAACAAAATCCATAATAAACCAGTGAGACTATATCAAACTGAGAAGCTTCTGCCCAGCAAGAGAAATTATCAACAAAGTAGAAAGACAATCTGCAAAATGAGGAAAAAATACACACAAGCTACATACCTGGTAAAGGTTAATAAGCAAAGTACATGAAGAATTCATACAACTCAATAGGAAAAAAAAATAACCTAATTAAAAAATGGGCAAAAAGTTTGAACAGACATTTCTCCCAAGAAGATATGCAAAAAGCCAACATGTAAATGAAAGGATATTCAACATCAGTAGTCAGGAGGTAAATGCAAATTAATACCACAATGAGTTATTTCTTGCTTGTGAGAATGGCCATCATCATAAAGACAATAGATGACAAATGCTGGATGTGAAGGCAAGGAAACCCTTGTGCATTGTTGTTGGGAATGTACACTGGGACAGCAACTATGGAAAATAGTATGGGAGATGCTCAAAAACTTTCCACAAGAACTACCACATGATCCAGTAATGTCACTTCTGGGAATACATCCAAAAGAAATGAAAACACTAACTCAAAAGGTACCTGTACTCCAATGTTCATAGTAGCATTATTTGCAATA
Organism: Herpailurus yagouaroundi; assembly: GCF_014898765.1. Taxonomy (NCBI): domain Eukaryota; kingdom Metazoa; phylum Chordata; class Mammalia; order Carnivora; family Felidae; genus Herpailurus; species Herpailurus yagouaroundi. The sequence continues at coordinate 109,716,809 of NW_024412377.1, forward strand.
GCCAACACATAGAAACAACCTAAATGTCCACTGATGGGTAAGTGGATAAAAAATTTCTGGTATATACATAGAAAATAGATTTCAGCCACTCAAAAAACAAAAAACAAGGAAATCCTACCATTTGTGACTACACATATGGACTTTGAAGGCATTATGCCAAATGAAATAGTCAATAAAGACAAATACTGTATGATCTCACTTTTATGTGGGATCTAAACAAACAAAACAAAACAAACTCATAGGAAAAGAGAACAGACTTGTGTTTATCAAAGGCAGGGGGGAAGGGTGGGAGAATTGGAAGAAGGTGGGTAAAACCTCCAATTTCCACTTACAAAGTAAAGAAGTACTAGGGATGTGGGGAGCCTGGGTGGCTCAGGCAGCTAAGTATCTGACTTTGGCTTAGATCATGATTTCATGGTTCGTGAGTTGAAGCCCACATTGTCAGCACAAATCCTACTTTGGATCCTCTTTACAAACCTCCCCCCACCCGGCCCCCACTTGTGTGCTCGCTTGCTCGCTCTCTCTCTCTCTCTCTCTCTCTCAACAATAAACATTTTTTTTTAATTTTTTTTTCAACGTTTATTTATTTTTGGGACAGAGAGAGACAGAGCATGAACGGGGGAGGGGCAGAGAGAGAGGGAGACACAGAATCGGAAACAAGCTCCAGGCTCTGAGCCATCAGGCCAGAGCCTGATGCGGGGCTCGAACTCGCAGACCGCGAGTTCGTGACCTGGCTGAAGTCAGACGCTTAACCGACTGCGCCACCCAGGCGCCCCAATAAACATTTTTTTAAAAAGTACTAAGGATGTAACATAGAACACAGTGACTGCAGCTAACACTGATGTATGATATATATGAAAGTTGTTAAGAGACTAAATCTTAAGAGCTCCTATCACAAGGAGAAAATCTGTCTTTCCTTTTTACTCCTGTTTATTTTTATTATTGTATCTATATGAGAAGATGGATGGTAACTGACACTATATTGGTAATTTCCCAATATATGTAACCAAACCATAATGCTGTATACCGTAAACTTATACAGTGATGTATATCAATTATTTCTCAATAAAACTGGAAAAAATATATATTTTAAAAAACCCTATAGGACTGTTAGCTAATAAATGAGTAGTTTTAAGCCACAAAGCTCATGGCTATTTGTCATGCACCAGTATAAACTAACATATCAAGGAAGTAACTCTTCATAGGGTTATCCTGTGTGTTCCTCAGAGTACGAGAAATAAGGAGAAACACATTCACAAGTATGAACCCACAAACTGCGAGATCATGTCCTGAGCCTAAGTTGGACAATCAACTGAGGTACTCAGGCGCCCTTTTGAGGGCTTTCTAAGAAGTTGGTAAAGGCTGATCTGCAAAGGGCATGGCAGATCAGAAGAGCTAACTGGTTAATACAGCCAGGTAACAGCCCCCAACCGATGGCTAAGAATAATTGTGTATGGGGTGCCTGGGTGGCTCAGTCGGTTGAGCATCTGACTTCGGTTCAGGTCATGGTATCACTGTTCATGAGTTTAAGCCCTGTGTCAGGCTCTGTGCTGACAGCTCAGAGCCTGCAGCCTGCTTCAGATTCTGCATCTTCTTCTCTCTCTGCCCCTCCCTGGCTAGCTCTTGCTCATTCGCTCACGCTCTCTCTCTCTCAAAAATAAACATTTCACAATTTAAAAAGCAAAAGTTTTCAGGGGACCTTCTGAAAAATTCCTTTTACCACTATGCCCTTCCTCCTTCCAGCTTAATAGGAAAGCAGACACAATAGCTGAAGCTTCAGCAGCCAGCTTGGGACTATGGGAGAAAGAACAAAAGAACTACAGAGACTTTGGACAGGAAATTCATGAGTCAGTAAACCAACACCAACAACTACCTACTTCAGACTTAGTGTTACATAAAAAAAAAAAGAAAGAAAGAAAGAAAGAAAAAAAACTTTCAAGCTGCTGTTGTTATATGTCTATCACTAGCTGAGCGTAGTTCATAAATGATAAGGAGATAGATCTGGAAAAGGAATTTGGATGTTGATTGTTTGCCTAATGGCCTGACCCAACAAGGTCAGAGAGATTTATCCCAACTTGCCATGTAACCGGACAAATACACCATGAAATCTCAGGATATACTTTAGAAACAGCAGGAAACCCAGCAAGAAATTTCAGGACACATGGCAGAAACATCATTTAATTATGAAACTTCCATGCCAACTTTATATTGCCATTTCACATTTACTTACACAGAACCTTTTGTGTTTTCAAAGTCATTTCCAATAGTATTAATGAGGCGCTAAGCGACCACCTTTGGCGATCTCTGCATTTTTTGATAATGCCAACAACACATATTTCACTTCAACATCATTAAAAAATATCTTACCACATTCTAAGATCTCTAACTATATTGAAAAGAACCCCCTCCAACAGAAAACAAAACAATACTATTTTTACAACTCTGAAAAGGATAAATATAGTTCATTGTTTTCTAATGCATGGGAGATGGGGTCTATTTCTATCACAGCATCTTACTACTACCGCAAAAGGTGAGATGAAATAACACATACATTTTGGCACATGTTTAGACAGACAGATGGATACATAGATGACAGATAAGGTTGCTGAACGTTTTATCATAATGCAAAAAAAAAAAAAAGCTTCTATTTCACTAACATTTGCTCAAGTCATCTTTTGCTGCATTGATGTCATCAAATTCAATAAATGGCTCCAAGTCGTGCACTGTTTTTTCCTTTGTGTATTAATGCTTGTGTTTCTGTTCCTTCAGAGGCATCTGATATTAAAAGCAAGGAGGAAAAATGAGCAGAGGAACCTTGTGCCACCCAGAGCAGATATCTGACGTTCCTCAATATTAAAAGATACTTATCATATATATTGCCAGGAGGCTAAGAAACCTACCTATGTAAATATGCTATCTGTTGATCTAAAATCATTTCTCATGTGTACGAGATCATTTGTATAAATGACGCTTGGAGTGGCATAAATACATTTTTCCTCTCTGCTTCTCATATTTATTCAATTTAGAAACCCCAGCAAGCCTTTATTCTTTTCAACACTGCAACATTAATACTGAGATGAAAAGACATGATGATATTTCTGCTTCATGCTTCAGTCCTAAGAAATTGCTCCAGAGTTGTACAAACTTTTCTTATCTTGTTACCTTTGTGACTTTAAGTGGCATTAAATAAGGAAATTCAGGGTCAATTCAACCTTGAAGCATTTAGAGACACGTTCCTGCCCCAAACTAAGGAAAATCCATTGTCAAGAAAGGTAGTGCCATTCTCTAACGCACAGGTGAATGGTAATCAAATGAAAGAGAGGGAAGAAAATCAAAGGGATTCAGGAAGAGGTTCTATAAATGAAATCAAACCTAAAGGATTAAATTTGTCCTAAGGAGGTTTATTATTTCTTTGATTCCAAGATAAGAATAATTTTAAGAAGCCATTATCATTACAATAATGCTTCTGAGGTGAAAATCACTACATTTTATTGTCAGACACATCCTATTTTCAGGGGGTAAATATGGAGGGGAAATCAGATAAAAAATAATTAAAAAGAAAGATGTTACTGATCAGACTTTGTCTTCCTGGCTGTGCTCAATTTCAGGCACGGATGAGTCCAACCTGCTCACTCAGCTGCTTGTTGCATTTATTTGGTAGCTATTAGAATCCCACATCCTTACCTCAAAGTCAGCGGGCACTGAGCTGTGCCACACCCTCCTTCCAGCTCATGCAGCTGTTCGACATTTGCCCTACTGTCCCTCCACATGACACAGCAGCCTGCTCTGGGTTCCAGAACAATAGATAGAGCCCCACTGACAACCGTGTCTATCTCCACTCCTGTCTGATCTCAGGTGCTGCCTGAAAAACATACAGGTGTGGCCCTGACCAGCAACAGTAACATTAGCGAGAAACTCTTTAGAAATGCAGGTCTGCAGGACATCCCCTCTACCCTCCCCCAGAACTACTGAATCAGAAACTCTGAGGGTGAGGTTGTAAAAAGCCTTCCAGATGATTCTGATGAAGGCTAAAGTCTGAAAACCACTGATCTCAATCATTTCAGTATTTCCCAGAGTTTTGCTACCAAATGGGAAATTCCCTCTGTAACAGAAAATAAACAGACTACCATCTACTAGCAATAGTAGCTGACACTTATTGAGGAACTGCTATAATCCAAGGACTGTTTTAAGCTCCTGATGAGGGAGTTACTGTTATAATTTTTCCCACTTACACTTTGAAAACTGAAGCAAAGAGGTTCAGTTCTTCCAGGACACAAAGATATGACATAAAGAAGCAGGATTCAAACACAACTGTCTGCTCCAAAGACGGGGCTCTCAGCCTCTTGGCTACACGGCCGCTGACCACCCGTGTGTCTTGGCATTACATCAGTGACTTCCATAAAGAGGACCAGGCACTCCAACACTAAGGGACTTTAACACAGGCTTACCAAACCCTCAAGACAAAAAAGTGAGGTAAGCATTAATGGCCCGATTTCCCAAAAGAATAGGGAAATCTCACTACTCTGAACTTTGTTGATTTAGAATTAACAATAATTGGGTTATATTTTAGCTAACAGTTAGAATATGAAATTTTTCCGTAAGAATTTTCAGACTTCTGCTTACAAAGGGAATCCAATTTGAAAATCAATCACATTTTACAAACGAAGAACCCGAAAGATGGACATTCTCTTCCTGGTGCCTTTGGTCCTAAAAATACATACATACATACATACATACATACATACATACATACATACATACATACATAAACAAACAAACCTTGAGTTGTCTTGTATTCACCCTGTGTCGAACACTCTCGGTCAAAAGAATATTACAAGTGGCAGTCTATAGGGAAGAGATCAGGAGAAACTGCCTGAATAAGTGACACACCTATTGGGGACGAGGGGACATACAGGGCTGTCCGGGTGATAGTGCTGACAGTGCTGTTCCTATAGGACATTGGAAGCAAACTCTGATGGCACCGGTACCAATATGAAGAATGCTCCTCATTTTGCACAGAACTAAGTGTAGGGCTCCAGGAACACTACAGTGTGGTACCCATGGGGCACTACGGCACTGAGCAAAAGAGCAGCAGCATCTGGCAGATACAAGCACCCCCTGTGTGGACGGTGATTCCCAGGAGAAAACAGCTCCCCTGTGGGCTCTTCTGGCAACTTAATCAACAGCAGACACCTGAGCAGCAGGCCTGAAGCGAGCGCCAAAGGAAGACAAGAAATGGCAGGAGCCATCCCTGAGCTCAGGGAAAGTGAGCCACCATAGCAAGTCCCAGAAAAGAAAGTGGGGGGGGGGGAGGGTGGGGGGGCGGGGGAGGTCATTCGTTCAAAAAGACCCGCATCAGCAAGGAAAGTTAGGACAGCGGAAATTTCATATTGCATATTTATACTGCACTATTAGTTTACTTCTGTTAAGTGATGTCATATCCTTTTGGGGAGAGTTCAGTTTTTAGTCATTCCAATCGCTACCATAAAATGACTGTGATGTTTAACTTTCAGATTAGTGATCAATTCTGTTGAATTTTTACTATAACATGCAAAGTAAAGCATTATCCTTTAACTTGTCTGCTTCACCTGATTTTGTATCTCCATTATACAATCATCTAAAATGCTCTAAAACACTTGGAGGTATATTTCCTAAAAAAAGAAAATGGAAATTGAAATGTTGTACCATGACTCATGTGCCTTTCCCCATCATGGTGAACTATTCACTGAGTGTGCTTTATATGCTGCAATCTCACTGCACTCGTGAAGAAACTATAAACCATTTAAAAGAAAAAATTATGTTAATTGGTAATACATGTGACACATGGGAGACTTGATGCTATCTCATGCTGCACCTAACTAACACAGTCAGTTAAGCATCTGTCTCTATTCTCAGCTCAGGTCATGATCTCAAGGTTTGTGGGTTGCAGGCCCTGCATCAGGCTCTGTGCTGGCAGCATGTGTGTGTGTGTGTGTGTGCCCCTTCCTCACTCATGCATGCTCTCTCTCTCTCTCAAAATAAATAAACTTTAAAAAAATTAAAAAATATTTATAAAAATGCTGTTTCATTTATTTCATAACACAAAAGAAAACATTTTAACAAATGGAAAGAACAAAATAAAATGGTGCAAAATATGTTGTATTAGGATTATTTTGCAGCAAAGGGCCATGGAAATTATTCTAGAATGACATTTTTCCCCCTAGCATGGCATTTTTTATTTCACATCCTATGACCAAGCAAGGAAGTTTGAATTCTGTGGCGTTTCATATTATATTTCCTATGTCACCTCCAATTACATAGAAAGAATTCCAAAGGCTGTTGCCTGAATAAGACCATTTGGATCACATAGAAGCTTCTCTCGTTTGAAACAGATTAGCTTCTCAAACACTGTTCTAATTAAATCTATAGATTTGTAACTTCAAGATAAGAGGGGTTTAAGTTTTCAGTTTCCAAATCCATTTCCTCAACATAAGAGCACAAATTAGTCCTTTGAAGCACTAAAGCCAGTCACAACCTACTTATCCTTCAGGTTATATAATCTGTTGCCAGGTTTTTCCCCCCAAATTTACCACTTTCATCCACATTAAAAGCCTACTGAGGCAGATTTGAAGGGAACTCCTTGGCATCTTTGATGGGCAGACTCATTAACCCCAGTTGACCCCTATTAGTCTAACGGGGTATAGCACAGAAGGGACTTTAACCTAATGAGCCTTTTGAGTACACACACCAACTTTCCACCAGCAGCTCTTCCTTGTCCTGTTTTAAGTTCTCACAGTCTCAGAGCCCCCACCACCTGACCAACAGTGGGGGGCTACTATGCTAGCAATCTCCCGAGCCCTCAGCCCTAGTCCTATAACGAAATAGGCAGCCCCTCCACACCCACTCAGATGCAACTGGTTTTTGTTTTGCTATCTTTTTTAATTTTTTTAATGTTTATTCATTTTTGACAGAGAGAGACAGAGAACAAGCAGGGGAGGAACACAGAGACAGGGAGACACAGAATCCGAAGCAGGCTCCAGGCTCCGAGCTGACAGCACAGAGCCCCATGCAGGGTTTAAACTCACAAACCGTGAGATCGTGACCTGAGCCAAAGTCGGACGCTTAACAGACTGAACTACCCAGGCGCCCCTAGATGCAAGTGTTTTTTAAACACTGCCTCAAGATAAGTCCTAGCTTCCAGTTTTCATTAATCTAGCCATACACAATTTTTTATTGCTACTTGATCACTTGTCTTTGTCTCTTTCTAAAGGACTTGGCATTTTTTCCATGTGGCTTGAATCACAGGCACCTACAATGTGCATCACTTTTTATCATATTTTTATTTTTAAAAATTATCTTATTAACTATTTTAGTTATTTTATTTTAATGATTTTAGTTTCTGTCATAACCCTAACATTAATGCCAGGGCTTTTAACACTCTAATTAAGGTGTTGCCCTTCTTGGACACGAAAGAGTTAATGTTTGAACTCACCTCGAAATAAAGTTCAAAGAGCAAATGATCAATGACCACAAACAACTCAACTTGCTATTTGTTGAGAAGAGACAGAGCTATTTCCCTGGCACACAGCTGCGTTCACATCTGTGGAAGTTACTACATAGAAAGCTATATTATGACAGCTAAGAGTTTGTTAGGATGTCACTATGAGCTAGGTGTTGTGCCAAGGACTTTGCCTGCATTATCTCTTCTGAAACTCATCACAGTCCTAAAAGGTAGGCACTTTTATTGCGAGTATTTTACGGAGTTGGAAACTGACACATAAAATAGCTGTTAACAGTCCTAAGCCACATCCAGGTTGAGCGTTGGATATGAATCCAAGTGTCTGAATCCAGTCTGCAGGCTCTAAGTCTCTATGGACTTAATACAACTCAGAGCATACAAGGTTTTATTATTGGAGCAAAGCCAAATTCTCAAATATGTAGTTTCTTCATTACAAATCATGCATTCAATACAGCCATTTGCAAAAATCATCTCACATGATGAATGAAATATACAATGCAAAAATCTGTATTTCAAATGTTTCAGTTTTAAGTTTTGGAAAATAAATAGAGGCTATCTACAACTTGGTAAAAATCATTAACAATTTTCTGATGACATTCATGTGAAGATGAAAATGCATCCCCAAGAAATATTAGAGTAGATCAGAAAATACGTGGATTAGGCTTTTACATACTAAAGAAATGAGTAAACCTAACGAAATTATGAAGGCTATATAAACAGATGGAAATCTCTTTTAAGGGGAGAAAAAAAATTTAAACGTATAAAACTCAAAAATATTTAGTCTTTTATGTATATACAAAAAAAATTATAGGAAAAATACCAATATTCACAAGGTTATGCCAACTGTATCCCAATAAAACTGGAGGGAAGAAAAAGATCATCTAAAGAATCTTTTAAGAGGCAACAGTTGAGAATTTAATGAGAAAAATGTATGACAGGATCTACATGCCTCCCTGAAGCTTGCACTCCAAACCTGTTCGGCCAGGGCATTGTCATCCTGACTGTATTTGAATGCATGGGCATGAGCAGGAAAGCACTTCTGCCCAAAGTCAGAAGTGGTGGCCATTTGTGCTAGCTACTCAAGTGACCATGCAAATCTTCTCTAAAAATACTCTACGTGTGGACAACAGACCCTTGTTTAAAAACCTGTGACACGGAAGCTACTGCTTTCAAAACAATTCATCCTTTGACTCTTCTTAGTTAAAAGTTCTTCCTTATTTTTAGGGAAAATTTACTTCCCTGAAACATCTATCCATCCTTGCTCTGCCCTGAGCAGAAGTTGGGCTGCTGGGTGGAGAAGAACCACTGTGTGGGGGTGAAAGAAATACAACCTGATGAGTAGAAACTACCCCCCCCATCCCCCGCCAGCAGGGTGGACCTTACACAACATGTGGGAAGGGCAGAGGAGAAGCATCGTCATTACCTGATTGGCTCTGAATTTCTTTCCCTGGGGGAATGTAACATCGTATGTGATTTGGGAAAAAATGTCATCAGAATCTTCCCTCCCCCTACCACAGAAGTCAACCCAAACTGGTTAACCACTATATTCTATCACCCTGGATCACCAGATCTTTTGGGGTACAGATCTTGGGAAGGAAAGAAGGAGCCTCTCCCATGCTGAGATTGCAAGCTGTGCTTGAGAACTGTGCTGTGCAGTGCCCAAATCTGAACATAGCACAATAGGAACCTGACCTCATTATTTGAAACTCTGGATGCCTTCAGCTTTGCCTTCATCCTTTGGACCTTCTGGTTAAATGAACCAATAAATCGTGGGTTGTTTTTTTTTTTAAAGTAATTTCAGTTTAAGTATTTTCAATCACTTTGAACCCAAAGAGTTTTGTCAAATACATCCCAAAGGGACAAATTTCACCATCCTTACATGTTTTCCTAGCATAAACCCTAACTGGAGGAGAATGCTAGGCAGGAGGACTGGTGGGTGGAATAAGCCAAGTATAGAGAGATTAGCAGTTGAAAGAGTGGCACAGGAGAGAATTGGAAAGGTAAGAGATGAAGAACTGTCCCGTGAACCTACCTTAACTTATCTAGAAACTTGCCTGCCTGATAGGATTTCTGGAGTATTAAGGAGTATCATTAAGCAATAAAAAGATCCATGATGTTCTGAAGTCTCTTTACAAAGTAGAGAGACCTTCATGAGAAGACTGGAAATGAACTGCTAATATATCTGACAAGCCCAAGTGTGAAGAGGACAGGAATCACAAAAACATTAGGAAGAGGGTTGTCATCAAGGTGCCTGGGTATTGAAGAGACACCAGGGACTATCTCTGCCCACTTCACAATTTTCCTGAGAACACATCATGCTGTCACGGCCGAACTCTCTGAAGCAGGCAAAGAGGACCCCTGCCTATAGCTTATCTCCACTAGAGGATTTACATCTGGCTGATGCCTTGGTGTTAATTAAAAATGCCCATAAAGATTTTCAGAGAGGTTTTCAGGACAAAAGTCCTATCCCCAAACATTTTATTTGCTTGTCCCAGAAAATTATGCTATACAGTGTAATTTAAAAATTTATACAAACTTTTTAAAAAATTAAATAAAGATAAATCTATCCATTGACAATAATTAAATCTAAGCTGTAAGTAAGGAAAAATATGAAGTTTCACCCAAATGCAGTGTCTCATCTAGTCCTCTCTGCCTCTTCACAGATTTACTCTTCCCCTGTGGTTCTGCATATTTTGCTGTCTTTCATCAGTACAGCTAGAGAGTAAGCTACTAAATATATGCTGGGAATAAATTGTCTTCTATCAGCTACTTCCGTTTCCCTTCGCACCTTCTGTGCTGAAAAGTCACTTCTACAAATATTCTCCATGAAAGGTAGCAAAGAATCAAAATGACATTTCACTAGGAGTGAATCAGCATATCTTCTCATTGAAACAGCCTAGGCTCTTCACACATATGACATAAGTGCCACCATATATGCGCTTGAGGAAATAATGGTCCAGAGTGTGGGAAACACCAGTGCCAGCTCCCTTTACTAACTGATCCACCACTGGATGCTCCAGTGAGTTTCCAAATGGAGAAAATGCTTGGGCAAGTCTGAATATAATACGAGTAATGTATGGCCTTGTTAATAAAAAAAAAAAATCCTCAGGCATTTGAAATGATTTCCAGAGCCACTAACCACATTTCTGTGTTAAGGAGGATTCTATATTAAAGAAGTAGTTTGCAGGCAGTCTGTTTGGAAAAAAACAACTGTGGGGTGATTATTATATTATATTATATTATATTATATTATATTATATTATAATATTTGAGTAGACAGAATGATTAAAATAATTATTCAGTGCTACCAGGTTCCAGGCACCATTCAGGCACTGAGGATAATGAGGAGCAGCCAGAAGAGTCCCTCTTCCCATGTAGCATACATTCCTGCCAGGGGTAACCTTCAGACATCAACCATTATTTACAGGGTGTTATAGGCACATAAACCTAGATAAAGAGATTGAGAAGGATTCTTTGAGCAAGTAATAGTTGACCTGGACCTTGAAAGACTAGAGATTAACCAGCAAGCGGGGGGAGCAGGGAGGGCATTTCAGAGATGGGGGGAAATATGTGAAAAAGTGATAAGGGGAAAGGAGGTGCTGATCACTCATGGAAGTGAGAGATCAGCAGGACTGAAGCATGGAGGTATGGGTTCAGGGCATCAGGATATGGAAAGGTAAATATGCCCTTGAAGGTCATGTTAAACATTTTTTTTAACATGCCCAAGCTGAACACTCCCCTAAATCTGTTCTGTGGAAGATTCCTCCATCTGGATAAATGGCAATTCTGTCTTGTTGGCTGCTTGATATCATCTGTGATTCCTCTTTCGTTCATACCCAACATTAAATTCATCAGCAAAACTTTCTCATTTTTATCTTCAAAACATACTCTTCTAGTGAACTACTTCTCATCATTTTCACCATGCTATCCTGGCCCAAGCCATCTCCTCTCTCCTAGATTACTGCAATTGCCAAATAAATGGTCTTTCTATTTCTCCAATTGCTCCCCAAGAGTATGCATTTAAAACAAGAGCCAGACCACATCACTGCCTTTCCCAAGGTCTCCAGACGCCCCCCTGTCTCACCTTACTATGGACCACAAAACCCTACATTATCTGGTCCACTAGTAAACCTCTGACTTGATCCCCCACTTGTCTCCTTCTCATTCTGTGTGCCCCCTACCCAACATTCCAGCTTTCTTTGAAAGATAGACATGCTCCCCTCTAAGAGCCTTTACACTTACTATTCCCTCTACCAACATTCTTTTTCTTCAAATATCCACATGATTGTCACCCTCTCAGTAAGGCTTTCCCTAACTATCCTATTTAAAGTTGTAAATCACTCTTCCCCTTTTCTTTACCTGGTTCACTTTTATCCCTAATAAATCACAGTAAATATTTGCCCTTATTTACTGTGTTCCACACACATGCTAGAATGCAAGCTCCATGAAGACAGAAATTTCTGTCAGCTGTAGTCGCTGTGGTATCCCTAGGGCCTGAAATATTGCTTGAGACAGAGTAAGTATTCACTAATATTTGGTGAATGAAGGTCTTTATCCTAAGACCAATAACAAGCCACTGAAAAGCTTTGAACATGAAGATTTATGATCAGAAACAAACTGTTAAGGTCTCTTCAGCTGCCCATGAAAAGAGTGTTCTGAAAGAAGGGGGCTAGGTGGGGTGGGCAACAGTGGATGCCTGGGAGAAAACTAACTTGTCTGCATTTCTAAGAGGAGTGAGTACAGTGAACAGAAAAAGCGAGGCTTACTATCGTTGGTGACGACTTACTGTGGTAGCCAGCTTCCAAGATGACCCACACCCCTTCTCCCAGTGATCCATGCCATCTAGTATTCACATCTCCATGAGGTCCCCTCCCATGCAGAATGGGGGCTAGCCCTGAGGGACAAACTAAATATGACAGAGTGATGCCTTATGACTTTCAAGAGCAGGTTACCAAAGCCCTGACACCTTTCAGTCTGGTGCTTTAGAATACTCCCTCTTAGAACACTGAGCCCCTGTATAAGAAATTGTGCTACTCCAAGACCACCATGATGAAGAGATCACTTGGGAAGATCACATGGAGAAGCCCTGAGACTACATATAGAGAAAGATGACTTACTAGTCCCCAGCTGTTTCAGCCTCCAGGCATGTGAGTCATCCTGGTTGAGGCCCAAGACCCTGGGAACCAAAATGGGCTTGCCCACAGTATCATATCTGAATGCCTGACCCTTAAAATCAAAACAAAAGTAGTATATTTGGGACAGTATGCTACACAGCAATAGATAACCAGAATGCTCAGTAAAGAGGATTCCTTTTCAGTGTAACTTCACCAACCAGGCAGAAGTTCCGGGTAAAAAAAAGAAAAAAGAAAGGAAAAAAAAAAAAAAAAGAAAACTTGAAGGACAGAATATTTCAAGGTGCCTTCTTTGTTTAAGGGCCTAGCAAGGATAAGCAAAATGTATCACTTTAATAAAAGAAAATGCAGCTGCATGCAGGTAGATTTTAATCTAAACTGTCAAAACTGTAGCTACCTGATTTTTCCCCAGACATATTTTTATTGCATCTAAGCCATTCAAGAAGCTGACAATTTGCTTGATTAGCTGAAGGAATTGGATTACCATGACACCTTCCTCTTCCAACCCTCTGGAATACGTTAGGGCAGTATCTCCTGTTAGAGCATAAATGGGAATGAACATTATCTTCTCTCAAGGACAAGGAGTTAATTGTTTGCTCTGAAGTTCATCAGAGAACTAATGGGAACTGTTATTTCAGGAATATTTGATACCTAAACTCTTTATGCTTTTTTGTACAAACCCAAGACTAAATGATTACATCTGAGGCCTTAAATTGTAAGTGGAAACAGTAGAAAATGAACTCCCCTTTTAAAATCATGAACAGAGTGTATGCAATAGATAGTTTAAATGACAAAAAAAAATTAGTGAAGTTCCATCAAAACATGAAGAAAGAAAGAAGGCAAGAGTTCTACAAGCAAATATCAAGATTTTGCATAAAATTCAAGTAGAGTTATTCTAGAAGCACTAATTAACATGGCATGTTGGAAAGCCTGTATCTGCAACAAATCCCACCCATGATAAGCTTATGCCAGGTTGTTGTCCTGCCCCATACTCTTAGCTTTATGAAAAAAAAATGCCAAAATTCTCAAAAGCATAAACCTGAACTACCTCAAACCCCCGCCCAGAGCAATACTGACACAAATGTACATATAGTTCATATCTTACTTAGATTGTGATGTTCTCTCCAAAGGTCACGGTGGGCCTTTGTGTAAGGGTGCCTAAGCTATTACGGAAAGCCCATGATGGAGATAGGATGATAGTAAGAGGTCAACAACCTAAGGTCCTATTTTTTAGCAACACACACAAAACCTATGAGCTCACCCTTGCTGACACCTCCAACATCATTCTTGTTATAACTTCTCAAATCAGCATTATCCTTACCCTGCCTCTACAACATACCTACAACATACCTACCTAGTACTGTGCACATGTACACACGTGCCTACACACAATCCTCCAGCACTACTGAATGAAGCTAATGTTTCCTGGATATACTACACTATTTCAGGTCTCCCCAACTTTGTTCACATCCCTCTCCTTTCCTAGCATGTCCTTCCACATGTTTTAAGATTCAGTTTAAGCATTGCCTCTCCTCTGAAACCTTTCCTCTTCCTTCCCTGCAGGCAGACCCTAGCCATTGTGTCCTCTGAGCTGAAAGAGGCCCCATACATCATTTTTTCACTTTGTCTCCCCACTTCTACTTGACATTTGGGAGAGCAAGTAACCTTATCTGATTATTTCCCTGTGAGAGTCCCCTAAAACAGAGGCCAGGTCTCATTTATGGAAAGAAGAGAAGGAAGTGTAATAACCCCTCCAAATGAAAGGAAAAGATTTGAGGACCCCACCTTTCAGAGACAGTGCTGTTGACCCTTTCCTTACACAAAATAAATCATTTCCTAACTCCCATCATCAGCATTACTTTCTAAATAAGGTAATCTAAAGTGCTTCCAGGAGTTACCTTCACATCATGACATTTATTAGACATAATTTTGACTGACAAGTAAATAAATCCATGCCACACCACTTTATGGAACAGAGAAACATTGTCTATTTTACAAAAACTACCACAAAATTGCAAGAGAGACAAAAGTGCAACTAACCACTGTGCATGATTCTATCCAGCATGCATTGTATAACAACACAGAATTCTACTCCCAGACACTCTGTGGTTACAGAAATACACATAATATTTTGTGGACAAAGTGTCTTTAAATTATTAAGAATTTTTAAGATAATCAGAACAGCTGAAAGAAATACCAAAAATGCCAATCTGATGAGTAAGTAAAGAGAGAGGGTCAGGATGCATATTTAGTAAGGAGAAATGGCTGACAGAGTTATTCACCTCTATGCCTGGGAGCAAAACTGGAGCTAAAAATAGAGACCCCAAGAGGATGAGGTACACTTGCTTTGTCTTTTAGTCTTCATCCATTTTAGGCAGTGACTATTTTTCCAGTTCTATGGGAATTCTAAACATTTGAATACTTAACAGAAGATTTGCTTGTGGGTGGAAAATACCATAAAATGTTGAATTCCATAGAAAGTTTCAAGGTAATATGGTCATCAACTTTCAGCT
This sequence comes from Herpailurus yagouaroundi, assembly GCF_014898765.1. Taxonomy (NCBI): domain Eukaryota; kingdom Metazoa; phylum Chordata; class Mammalia; order Carnivora; family Felidae; genus Herpailurus; species Herpailurus yagouaroundi. The sequence continues at coordinate 109,731,952 of NW_024412377.1, forward strand.
CAGCCTTTCAATAATGAATATGACAGTCACGATATAAAAATTGTACTCCATATTGTAATCTAGTCAATTCTTCCTATAACAGACCTCTTATTTCGATGGACACATAACCTTGAAGAAATGAATGAGGTAGAAAATGGTTTTAAATCAGTAACTATTAGAAACCTTTGTCATTTCAAAGAACCTCCATCCGATAAAAGCCATCTTAAACAGAAATTGAGCAAAAGCAGTACCTGGGAATTATGGAAGAAATCTCTGAGAAATAGAATCATTTCTCTGAGAAGTAGAGGCATTTCCAGTGCTGGAGCATTTATAAAGGGAGATGACTGGCAGTCTTACCTTCTTTGACTCTTTATAGTGGGTGATGGTGCCCGTCAGAGGAGAGGACAATCAAACGAGTGATGTGAAACAGAATATACACCTTCTTTACAGACTGCTTGACCCTCAACCTCTCAAATATACCCAAAAGTATAAAGAATGAATCTACAAAGAATGAGCACCACCTACCCTAAGATGTAGCAACATTCTGTCATTTTTTTTGTTTATCCATCCACCTTCCAACCTTTTCTTTTTCTTGAGAAGTATCAGATATGATATCATTTCGTTCACAAGTATGTCAGACTCCATCTCTACAGATAAAAACATTTAAAATAACAGTACCATTTTCATAACCAGCACAATTTATAATTATTTCTTAATATCAACTAAGCCCAAAATCTACTCAGTTTTCTCTGATCATCTCAAAAGTGTCCCTTAACATGAGTAGTTTGAAGTAGAATCCCAACAAAAGTCACATACTGTATTTGTTGATATGTTTTGTAAGTCTCTTTAATCTATTACATTTCCTCCCCCCACCTCTCTCTCTCTCTTTTTTCATGACATTTACTTGCTAAAGATTCTAGATTTGGCTGATTGCACCTTCATGATATTATATAAGATGATGCTCTATTCCTCATGTTTCCTATACATAGTTAAGTTTGAGACTTGATGGAATTCAGATTCAATTTTTTTCACAATAATATTTCAAAAATGGTGCTGTACATCACTAAGGAGTCACGTAATATCGATCTATCCCACTTTTAGTGATGTTAACACTGATCAGTGGTTCAAAGGGTATCAGCCTGAACCACTCATAACAAAGTACCCAAATATTATTTCACCTAATGATTTAGCATCTAGATTGCCTAAATCCATTATTTCATTAGGGGATGAAAAGAGATTATTAAAACCCTTTATTTTTTCTGCTTTTATTTTGTGTTATTCTTCTGTTAAAAAGGAAAAAGATGGAAAAAAAAAAAAAAAAAAACCTCTTTCTCACAGGAACAGAAAAGCAGTCCCTAAACTCTAAAAGCTGGCCTGACATTCATTGCTAGACCTCAGGGTTCTTTTGCTGGATGTAAATAAATTCATAGAACATCAAATCACCTTGTGACTTTGAAGAAGTGAGGTTAAAAGAAATAATAATAACAAGACCATTTCATAATGTTCTTTAACCACAGGCAAAAACAAGGTCACTGTGCAGACCACAAAAATATCAAACACTCACCTTTTCCAGATATGAATGACTGCTGCCTCTATAATAATTACAGCTTTAGTCTTGCTCTAGCCTTGTAAGATTTAGTAAGTACCTAATCATATCATTCTTTAAATTAGATTTATTAAAATATCCAACCATAGATTTATCTTCCCTTCCAGTCCGGAGCAAAGTACCTCTTCCTTGAACCCTCCCCAGCATCATCTACACCCTCAAAAACACAACCATGCATAATATTTAAGCAGTATTTGGGCACCCCAGGGCCCAGTCAAGTTGACACATAAAATTAACTATCACCAAAAAAATCAGCCATTTCTCTATAATATTCACTTTAAACAAAATGAAAGTGGTGATATCTTGTGTAAAGATAAACTTTGTATTATACTGAGGGGAAGAAAGACCTATACATGAACATCATGGGTAGTTTCAGTTACTACTCCTTTACAGGAATGTAGAGGCCAGGAAATCTCAGGGAAGAACTATTATAAATGATGAAAGAAAAAGAAAATGTGTCCAAAGAGGAAATATTAAGGAACTTACTCAAAAAAGAGAAGACTAAAGAATTTTTTTACTGTCCTTAAATAACAAAGATTTCTCCAAAGAGAGGTGTTGGGCAGTCAGTGCTGTGTTATGAAATATTCTACCAGAGAAAAAAATAATAAAGCCAAGGGTATTTGGCTACATCTACAGAAAGTCAAATCGTCCAGTCTTGAGTATAGAAGTGGCCCATTCAAGTTTCGAGAATAGCTCTAGATGATTCAAGAATTACCAAAATGTTAAAACCATATGCTGTCAAAGGATACTTTTGGGGATGCAATTCTATTGTTTAATTCAAACATATCCTCCCACCTGACAATGTGGAAAGTAGATAAGCCCATCTCTAATCCATCCCCAAAGGATCCACTGCAAGCTGGCTGAGGGCTGCCTCTAAAAAGAGAGGATGGTTCAATTTTTAACTTTTTGATTAACCTCCATGCTGTTTTCCAGGGTGGCTGCACCAGTTCACACTCCTCTTAACAGTGTAAGAGGGTTCCCCTTTCTCCAAAGTCTTACCAACACCTCTTGTTTCTTGTGTTGTTAATTTTAGCCATTCTGGCTGTTACCTAATTGTACTTTTGATTTGTACTGCCCTAATGATAAGTGATGAATGGATAAACAAGATGTACATACATACATATACCCACAATGGAATATTACTCAGCCATCAAAAAGAATAAAATCTTGCCATTTGCAATGACGTGGGCAGAGCTAGAGTGTATTTTACTAAGTGAAATATTCAGTCAGAGAAAGAGAAATACCATAACGATTTCACTCATATGTGGAATTTAAGAACAAAACAGACAAACACAGAGTGGAAAAAAAGAGAGGAAAACCAAGAAATAAACTCTTAACTATATAGAAAAAACTGATGGCTCCCCACGGGGAGGTGGGTGGGGGATGGGGTAAAATAGGTGATGGAACTTAAGGAGGATGCTTACTGTGATGAGCACCAGGTGTTGCATGTAAGAGAGGAATCACTAAATTCTACACCTGAAACTGATATTATACTGTATATTCACTAACTGGAATTTAAATAAAAGCTATAAAATAAAGATAACATAACATAACATAACATAACATAACATAACATAACATAACATAACATAACATAACATAACA
>NW_024412377.1:109735151-109750923 GCF_014898765.1 Herpailurus yagouaroundi
CATAACATAACATAACATAACATAACATAACATAACATAACATAACAATAAGAGTAGAATGGCAAATGGGGTGGCCCATTGTTCCCTGCGTGGGAAGGCAGGCCAGCAATTTCAGAAACCACTCTGAGGGTGGAAGTGAGCAATGAGCTTCTCCATGGGCTAAAAAACCCAAGAGGAACCCCTTTTATCTTCCTCCAGGAAGCTTGAGGCTTCCCTCGTAAAATTTCTAGAGCCCACTCTTGTTTCCAGGGGTGAGGACAGGGGCAAAACAAGTGAGTTTAGTAATTGCAGATGCTGCTAAACTTCACAGAATACAGGTCCCTGTATTAAGGTCCCTGTTTAAAGTCAAGTTAGGTAGACTAGATGTAAACATGTAGATGGTGCTTCTCAGAGGAAACAACTCTGGGGTCTTCAGACATCCCAGAAGAGAAAATTATTAATTAGATGCTTAGAATAATTCCTCTCCTCTAATTTAGTAGGTGGAACTTAGGAGTTAAATGACTGAAGAAAAGAGCTCTGGCAAGAATAACTATATAAAAGGAGGATTTCTTCCAGAAAGGTGGACTCAAGGACAGCACTGTAACTGTGCTTTCCTGAGCTAAGACAGCAGGGTAAGGGAATTGTACAGAGAACACTCAATGTGGCAGAGGAAATGACTCCAACAGCTTTAATAAAGCTACAACTATTCTTTCTCATCCCCTTCTAACTCCAGAAGCTACTTCCTAGTTATATACCTGTTTTCCCTTTTTCACAGATAAGAAAAGACAGCAAGGTAAAGGCAGACTGTTCCTTTAAGAAACTGTTTTACCACACTTCGCGATAATGCCTATTTAATCAATTTCTCTTCCACAGTTATCTGCTGCTTTTGTTCTGTATATACAATATTCAACAAGGAGAAAACAGGTTTGGTTCAAATGCATTCTCTCATTACATAACCAAAACGGTGCCAATGAGTGCTATTTTTCAGCGGGACTATCAATCAATATTTAAGTTACCACAAATCCTTTTCGTCAGATGGTTTACTCAGAGACTGATTCAGGCAAAATATTGAATCCAACACTTGCATCCTTTATCCCCAATCTTATCCTTTAGAAAATGTTTGTCAAAGGGGAATGCCTGGAAAACATTCTCAAGAGTTCAAGTACCTGTGTAGAGTGGGCTGAACGGCGGCCCTAGGAAAGCTATAGACACATCCTAATCTGTAGAACCTATGAATATTACGTTATATGGCAAAAGAGTGAACACTACCTTATGTAGCAAAAGATGTACTTAAGGATCTTGAGAAGATGACCTCTCCAATGATGCTACTGGGCCCGAAACATAATCATACGTAACTTTATAAGACAGAGGTAGAGGGAGTTTTCCAACAGACACACAGAAAAGGGACCCACCTGGAGGAGAAGGCAATGTGAAGGTAGGGATTGGAGTGATGTAGCCACAAGTCAAGAAATGTCCAGACATGCCAGCAGGCACTTAGAAGTAGGAGAGGCAAGAAACGATTTCTCTTCTAGAGCTTCAGGAGGGTGCATGGCTCTGCTGCTATCTTTATTTTGAACTTTAGGCCTCCACAACAGTGAGAGAATAAATTTATGTTGTTTTAAGACACCAAGTCTATGGTAATTTATCAAAGGAGCCACAGGAAATTAATACATTGTCTAATCCACACTGTCTTCTTTACAATAGCCCATGATAAAGAACTTAAGTCTACACTGTGTGTTTGTTCAAGGTCTCCAAGACCTTCAGCTATAGCTAATGGGATCGGAAGTAGACAGTGACCCAAAGCTAAGATACTACAATGAAGCATTCAGGTTTTCCTTCTCAGCATTCTTAGCAAGAGACATAAAAGCCATTGTAAGACCATTTTGATCACCAGAGCTATAAAGTCTCATAGATTTGAAGTTAGAGTTGGTCCCATGGCAAACCAAAGTCATTTTCAAGCTAATATTATAGAAGAGTTCAAGCACTAAGTAATCTGGGAAATGGGAAAATGAAGAGCTGAGCAGAAAGAATCAAATACCAGAGACCTCACCTCATACTTCACAGAGAAACTACATGCAATCAGATGAGAAGGATATTTTCCCACCATCAAACTATCATCCTAACTGGACCTATGCCCACACATGCTGCTGTCTTCCTATTACTAAGGAGAAACTGTCCCTGCCCCTATCTAAATTTTTTTTTTTCAACGTTTATTTATTTTTAGGACAGAGAGAGACAGAGCATGAACGGGGGAGGGGCAGAGAGAGAGGGAGACACAGAATCGGAAACAGGCTCCAGGTTCTGAGCCATCGGCCCAGAGCCTGACGCGGGGCTCGAACTCACGGACCGCGAGATCGTGACCTGGCTGAAGTCGGACGCTTAACCGAATGCGCCACCCAGGCGCCCCTCCCTGCCCCTATCTAAACAAAAACCTTTCACCTAAGTTACAAATCCCAGTCCCTCAAGGACTTCACTCCTGCAATTATCCTCTTTCTCTCTTCCTCCTTTCTCCATCTCTTCTGGATACTTCATAGTGGAAATCAAACACATCTTAGTGTTTGTTATCCTTCTTCAGAATCAGTCCTTGGAGCCCATGTTCTCCCCAGTGACCACTGATCATCTATCTCTGCTCTCTTCTAGCTCTTCAAAGGGGTTGTCTATACTCACTGTCTCCATTTACTTGCCTCCAATTTTCTCCTCAACCCAATGCAAAGAGGATTTCTCTCTACTGCTTCTTTGAAATAAACCTTGTTAAGGTCACAAATGACCAATGAAATCCTCGGGTTATTTCAACTCTCATCAGCATTTGAAAGAATTGGTATTTCTCCTGGAAACAATTTTTTCACAGTTTTATGACACCACATTTCCTCCCACCTTCTGTAGTCTCTTTGTCTTCCTTGCTGGCTTGTCTACCACCAGCCCCTAACCACTGTCATGCTGCCAGGATTCTGTCTTTGACTCTCTTCTGATCTCTACCCTTCTTCTCTTCCTAGATAATCTCCCTTGGCTTCAAAAATATAAACATACTCTGATAATTCAATTTTGCATCAACAATTTTACTGTGTTACTGAACTTCACACTCAGATATCCAACTACTTAATCCTCATCTCCCAATGGGTGTCTAACAACTCTCTCACCCTTAGTGTGGCCAAAGGAATTTTTTGATTCCCCAGTCCACACCTTCCTTGTCTTTCTCTTTTGAGCAAATGGCACCAATGTCCACTCAGTTGATCGAATCAAAAATCCTCAAGTCATCCTTAATTCCTCTCCTTCCTCATATTCTGTATCTAATCCAAAGCAAGTTCAGGGAGGTCTATTCTAGAATCATTCCTGACTCTACCACCTTGCACCAACTGTGTGCCACCATCTGTCACTCAATTTCTGTAGCTGCCTTTTAACTATAACCAGTTCTACAAATAGCAGAAAGATCATTTACTACATCGCTTATTACTCGTTGGTGAATTTCTACTGCACCCACATTAAAATACAAGTTTCTTACCAAAGTCTAAAAGGCCCTGTATAATCAGTTCTCTGCTTATTCCTTTAACATTATCTCCCTTACTTCTCTCCTCAAATCTTAAATTTGAGCTACATCAGCCTACTTCTTCCCCTCAGACATTTCAAGGTCAGTTTTGTTTCAGAGCCTTCACCCTTCTTGTTCCTTCTAGTGAGAAGTATCTTCCCCAGACTTCAGGTGCCCAATTTCCTCTCATAATTCAAATGTCATCACAAAGGACTTTCCTGACTATCTGAGGTGAAGTAGAACCTCCTACCCCATTACTGTCTGTCACATCTCCCTCTCCAATTTTCTTCATAGAATTTATCAGTATCTGAAATTCGCTCCATGAATCCACTTGCATGTTTGCTGTTTGAATTATCCCATTGCAATGTCAGCTCCTTGAGGGAATGACTTTGAGTTTTTCACTTTCATGTTCCCAAGGACCTGGCAGCACCCCCCCTGTGCCTATGCTGACCCTTGTTTCCCTAATTCAGGCTTAAAAGATAACTTCCAAAGCCCATTTGAGGAGTTAAGAATGTTATCTCTGTGAGGGGCGCCTGGGTGGCGCAGTCGGTTAAGCATCCGACTTCAGCCAGATCACGATCTCGCGGTCCGTGAGTTCGAGCCCCGCGTCAGGCTCTGGGCTGATGGCTCAGAGCCTGGAGCCTGTTTCCAATTCTGTGTCTCCCTCTCTCTCTGCCCCTCTCTGTCCCAAAAATAAATAAACGTTGAAAAAAAAATTTAAAAAAAAAAAAAAGAATGTTATCTCTGTGGATTATACCCTGCTTTCTACTACTTTATACTTCTCCCCAGGACAAGGAATAAAACCTTAGATATGTATAATCTATTTTCTGACTTGTCAAGGACATTGAGCATAAACTAAGTGTAAGAGTTTATGTAATCATTAAACATAAGGCAGCATAAAAATAACACCTGCCTTAGAGACAGAGACCAGTTGACATGTTGGATGAGTTGACCACAATGTTTTCCATGACTATTATCCATCTTGTTCACCTATTTCTTTTTTGTTGGTTCTATTTTAAAACCTGCTTTTTTCTCACTTTCCTAAGAGAATTATAGCTCTGGAAAAGCAGCTGGCTAAGTTTCACTTGCAATGCACTGCTGATCACACAGAAATGCACACTGCTCCCCAGGCAGAGAAATGTGTGATGGCTGATTTGTGTCTTGCTGGTTGGAAACACGCAATGGCAAGTGGGAGTTTTACTGGGTTCCCGGCACTGGAGTATAGCAGGCATTCTATTCCTTTTAGCTCATGGGTATTTTTGTTTGTTTGTTTAGTTCGACGAGAAAACACATTTATTCAGGTGCTCAGTTGCAAAGTGAAATGTGGCTCCACGCAATGAAATCATGTTCAATGAAATTCAAACTGAAAGCTATAAACCTCCACATATTTAAGCTGAGCAAGCCAACTTCTTCTCAGAGATTTTCAAAGGCAAAGTGAAATGCACATTGCAAATGCCAGGCTGTACATATCTTGAGCAACATAATACACGTTTGACTAATCTTACCATGAGTGCAGGTTAAATTGAACCCCCCCTCCCCCAAAGAAGATCTCTGGGTACCAAGCCTTACTGAGCAGATATCTAAGGCAGTTTTCACTTTCACTGACCACTTTCTGCAGTTTTATGGGCTTCCCATAAAATGGGGTGGGAGCAGTAAAACAGTGAGTAGTAGGTCACCCTGTGTTCATACTCACACTTGGGCACAGATCTTCATTTATCCTATCATTCTCCAATGAAGAGAACCAGGACTCTTCAGAACAATGGCTGATTCTAGGACTAATACAAAAAATATACAAGATGAGCCTGGAGGTTCTTGTAGTAGAAGTAAGGAAATTCTTAAAAAAAGAACTGTAACAACAACAACAAAACTTAAAAGCCACAATCATGGGAGTATGTCAACAGGCATAGGAGCCAACTGAAAGAACTCTGTATGGCCAAAGCTCAAAATATTTAAGCAACAAAATAAACAAAATAATGTTGAGTTATAACTCTAAGTATAAAATAAATATCCATGAATCCATATTAATGTGAATAAACTATTGAATAAATAAGTAAATGAAGAAGAAGAGACAAAGCACCTATGCAGAGTAATTTCAAGTAATCTACGTAGATGCTCCTCCCTCAAGGAGATGGAGTACAACTTTCCACTCCTTAAGTCTGTGCTGCTTATACTGTCTTCCTTCCAAAGAGTATGGGAAAGGTAAAAAGATTAACTCTACAGCAGAGAAGCCAGACAAACACACATTTCCCCAGCCATGTGGTCAAGGTTCACGTCAACAGTGATAAGTATGTGGTGAGAATGGCACTTTTCCTCTGTGATCTTCCTCCTCACAATTTATAATCCCAGTGTAATCAGGAGAAACACACCAAGCCAATCCCAAGTGAAAGACATTTCACAAACTACCTGACCAATATTCCTCAAAAGGATATATATATAGGGGATATATACATTAGGAATATATTTTTCTGTATATCAAAACCTATTAAAAAACTGAGTACTTATCTTCAAAAATTCTACTGGTTCCAAATAAATTTCTTAAAACACAGATATAAAGCTACTTTTCTTATTCAACAGTTACTTCCTTTATCTATTATCTTTTTTTACCAAACACCTAAAAGTTACTTTCTTGCCTGTTCCAATAAGTCTTTCTCTCTGGCTATCTATCATACCATTGCATTTCATAGAAAGAATGTGATTCTTTTTTTTATTGAACTGCAACTTTTCTTTCCTTCGCTTTGCTGTGAAATGTGAAACCCACAGAGTTTGTTCTAGTATTGATGTGATCCCATTTGTAAATTTGACAGCAGTACAGATTTGCAACATCTTCATTTATCTCTTTCAACATTAAATCTCAGGTGCTTCTCAAAGTCATTTACCAAGACTCCTCCACTTCAGCTCCTGATTGATTTTCTAGTTTGTTCCCTCCACCAGTAGTATAGAATCTCTCCTGGCTCTCCTTAAATACTACGGAGAGCTGAGGTCCTCTATTTCTTCAATTTCCATGAACAGAAAGGTCCATTCTCAATAATAAACAGGACTGTTATAGTTAAGGATTTTCCCTGCTAGGAAAAACCATTGATAAAACTGTCTTTTGGTGAGAATGGAAGAAAAAGGTAGCTGGCATTTTTCTTTTCTTAATCACTAAATCCTTGATAGTTAGCATATTTTTTTTTAAATCTTCTTGAGACTAGCTTAAGAGTCTCCTCTATTATTTGGTAACTTTGGACAAGAGTGACCATTAAGTTCATATTACATATTATCAATACAAAGTTACATTTCCGGAATTTCCCCCAGACTTCCACAAGGAGAAAATGTTCACACCTCTGGTATGTAAGCACACATGACAGTGAGCAAGTGTACATGTTAATAAGCACTGGCAAGGATTCGTACAGTAGGAACTGAGCAGAAAGTCAAATCCTATTGTCCCTTCCATTCTTCCAACAAATCTGAGATAGCACTGCCTATTGGAATCTTCACCATTAGAACTGTTCTCCTAGTTTAAATGATTTTTTTAGCCTTGAATCCCTGTTCCTCCTGGGCTCCTAGAGCCTTTTTAATATCAAAATTCTCTTTGTATGTCATTCATTTATTCAAACTATAACATATTTATGATGCTCAGGCTAAAACACCAAGAATGCTGATACTTATTTCAAGCCAAATGAAAGCTCTAATTAATAGGGAAATATATCCTTAGTTACATTTGTTCAGTAGACAAAATTCTCATAAAATCTGGAGTCAAGGGAAGAAAATTATAAGACCGACCATCAGCAGTAGAAAGACAGGGAAACACTGGGTTATAGTCCTTAAAGACGGTTTGGTCTTGAAAAAGCCCCTAAAATTGTATAGAATTGGGGGAACTGAAGGAGAGCCCTTCAGGTCTCCTCCAAGCTTCTCCTGTGAGAATTTAAGAGACTGATGAGGGACTACCTCTAGCAAGGGCAGAGGGAGGACGGGATCCAGAATACATACTTGTCTAACTGAAGCCCAACTGTCTGGAAAGCCAGTATGACAATCCATGCAATCAGAGGGAAGGAAACCAAGAGGGATGACACAGTAGGGGGCCAGGGCGAGGGCACCATGAGGACCCAATCAGCAAAGTGGGGCTCCTGGCTCAAACAGCTGGTACAGGAGGGTTGGAAGAAGATAGGGGGAATGGTAAGGAGCTGTGTGACAAACTGGGAGGAACAGTGAAAACAGCTTTTCCATACACACGTAAAATCGCTCATAAACATATTTAAATCTTCAAAAGCTTGGCAAAGCTTCTGTTTTGTTCTAAAATGTTAGTGGTTTCATACAAACAGATCTTGGGAAGAGCTATGGAATCATGCGTTTACCAAAAATACCCTACCAAGTTCGTAAGGTTGGAAAAAGAATGAAATCTAGAATTATTATAAAACCCCTCAATGGAGAAGTTGAAAATCTTAGAATATAAGTGTGTTGAGGCTTTATACAGCTTTTCAAACACTACCTGAATGCCAGCTGTTCCTCTTATTCTAGTTTTTTTTTAATTCATATCACTTACATATACATTTGTATATAAATTCATTTAATTCATAATAGTCTGTAGAAAAAATAGTTGCTTAATGCTTACTCCCCAAGAAAGAACCTCTCATGCACTTTCTCCTTCCCAGAATGACTTCTTTATCCCTCTTTTCTACCCATTGACATTGTATTCATCTTTAGGTCCAATGTGAATCCCACATGGGGAAGTACAATCAACAGAAGAATGGTAGCTTCAACTGCAAATTTCCCTTCTTCGTAGACAGTCCCATAAAATATGTGTAATAGTGACTCAAAATTTACAAATCAAATTGTGCACCAAATCACATGTGCACCAAACTGCCACAGCTTTTCTTAGATAGTCATACTGTATCTTCCCAAAGTAAGACCCTGAGAAGTCCTAGAGCAAAACCATCACAGTTTTTTTTTTTTTTTTTTTTTTTTTTTTACCAACTTGGCTTTGGAACTCTAGAAGTACCAAACACTAGTGAATACCACACAAACACACTTGTCTACCCCAATATTTGTTTGTTTTTTTTAGTTGAGGTACAGTTAACACACAATGTCATGTTTGTTTCAGGAGTACAAAGTAGTGATTCTGTAACCCTAAACCTCAATGCTTTTTTTAAAATGCTTATTCTGAGAGAGAGGGAGAGAGAGGGCCTGAGCAAGGAAGAAGCAGAGAGAGAGAATGAATCCTAAGCAGGCCCCACAGTGCTCATTTAGACCCCGATGCAGGGCTCAGACTTATGAACGGTGGGATCATGACCTGAGCCAAAAACAAGAGTTGGAGGCTCAACCAACTGAGCCACCCAAGAGCCCTATACCTCAATGTTTTTTAACTTAACCTTGGAACTTCGACTACTATATATAAAGATTTATGTATTATTTATTTTTTCCTTTATAGATAACAAGTATAACATATAAGTTTACGTACAATATAAACCCTAACCCTCAAGCCATACTAAAAGTCATTAATGCAAAGGCCCTCTACAAGCCTGAGGTCAGCGACCCGGTCTCACTCAGTCCTGTCATATTTAGTAGCTAGCAAATGTTAGGCACACAGTAGGAATTCAGTGGGATGAATGTAGTAAAAGGAGAGCAACATAAAAAATAACTAGCACTTATTGAGGGACTGTTTTATGTCAAGCACTTAGCTGGAAGTGTCACATTTAATTCCTACAAGTCAATAAAATAAACATTGCTATCTGTATTTTATACAAGGGAAAACAGACTCAATGGTTAAGTAATTTTCCAAAGCTCATACAACTAATGACTATTTGGGTCAGGATATTTCTGTTTTAAAATATTGGAGCTCTAGAATATTTCATTCGAAAAATATTTCTATTGCTTTGAAAACCCAAGTCTACATAGGAAATATTCTAGTAAAGAAGAAAATACACTGAAATATTACTAAACTGGTTTCTGATGACAAAAGCATTTTTTTTAACTTTAATTAAAAATTAAGGGGCGCCTGGGTGGCGCAGTCGGTTAAGCGTCCGACTTCAACCAGGTCACGATCTCACGGTCTGTAAGTTCGAGCCCCGCGTCGGGCTCTGGGCTGATGGCTCAGAGCCTGGAGCCTGTTTCTGATTCTGTGTCTCCCTCTCTCTCTGCCCCTCGCCCGTTCATGCTCTGTCTCTCTCTGTCCCAAAAATAAATAAACGTTGAAAAAAAAAATTTAAAAAAAAAAAAAATTAAAGTCACCATCTAATAAAATAGTCTACGCAGCCATTCCAAGAATTCTGAAAAATAAATCTCCATTTGACATTCATTCTTTTAAAATTGCTTTAGGGTTTGAAATAAATGTATTATATTTATCGAATATATCTATCATCTGGAAGTAAAACGTAAGATGAAAACAAGACTTTTTTGTTTAGTGTGTGATGTTTACCAGCTGCTCCAGGGCTCAAGAAAAGCATTTAATTGAATGTCTAAAAATATAAATTTTTAATGCTTCAAGTCCAGTTTTATAGTCATGGAGACCAAGGTATACTTTCTTACTTTAAATTTAAAATTGCCCCCCAGTGGAAGAAAACAAGCTTTAACTTTGCAAGTTTCAAAAAAAAAAAAAAACTTTGTAAGTTTCATCTAAAGATGTCATTACAGTAAACAAAAATGGTACTTCATTTTATGGCTAAGAGCATATCTTAAAAGAACTAATGAACAAAAATACGGCCATATTTTTAGGGATGTGTAAGGGCTAGCACCAGCTGCTATTTAACCAGAACAATAAATATGTGAATGTCTATGAGATACCAGGGGGTATCTACAGACACTTGGTGGAAATGCCAGGCACTGTACTGGGCACTTGGTGATAAAACAGCATTCTTGAAAAAGATTTACTCTCCAGGCAAGGCTGGGAACAAGTTATAAATAACTTGGCATGATCTCTAAAAATAACATACAACAGGAAGATGTGCTATAGCATGTAAGGAAAGGTGGTATGTGGAGGTGTTTACAAAAACAAGCTCCAGAAGAAGAGTTCTCCAGGCTAAGGCCCTCAGCCAGAAGTAAGATTGTCATATTCAAGGACAGAAATAAGGCCTGTGGGACCAGAATGGGGTGAATGAACCAGTAATATGAGGTCAGATAGCAGCAGGGATGAGGAAACCATATGGATCTACTCTCAGAGTAATGGGAAATCACGGGGGCCTCAAAGTAGGGGAATGAAACACTGTGATTTCGCTGTTCACTGTGGGGGGCATGGAGGTGGGCAGGTAGGTTGCATCATGGCTTAGGATGATCTGTTTGGAGGGCAGAACTGAGAAGACAGAGAGAAATGGATGAGCCAGAGGATACACTTTGGAAATGGGGGGGAGAAGACTTGCTGGTGGACTGGAAAGCAAGGGGTAAGGGAAAGAGAGAAGCAAAAGGGATTCCTATGTTTTTGACTGGAACAGCCCAAGGCAACAACAGTCCATGTCCTGCAGTGGGAACTACTTCCTAAATATGTTTGACCACAGAATCCTCTTCTGCTCTGCTTCTTAACAAGTTATGACACCAGTGTCTGTGAAGCACCAGAGGACAACGCAGTTACGGGTCTAAATAGGCATCACTTCATCCTCTCCTTGGAGTCTTAACATATGCCTATTCTCTGTGGAAAAGTGCAGTGCAAAATGTCATGTTGCCTGGATTTCAATTTTCCTTGTGACAGGCTCTATCAATAGGTACAGGGAATTTAAAGGAGTAATTGATCAAACATAAAGAAGTCTCAAATCTGACAATATTTTAATGTGACTATATTCACTGGGACTACAATCCCAAATCTTACTGGCTAATTAACCCATTACTAAATAATAATGACCGCCATTTTTGTTTGTTCGTTTTTTCTTTTTGTATTTGAACACATTTTATTGAACTATATAAATAAAATATGAAGTCTTTTGAATGAATTATATTCTCAGTGTGACTATGCCAATAATTTTTTATTAAGGTACAATTGGCATGTAATATTAGTTGCAGGCGTTCAACATAATGATTCAATATTTGTATGTAGTGTCAAATGATCACCACAATAATGTGGGTTAATATTCATCACCATACAAAGTCACAAAAAATATTTTTTCTTGTGATGAAGACCTTTAAGTTGTACTCTCTTAGCAACTTTCAAATATGCAGCAGCATTATTAACTATAGTCACCATGCTTTAAACTATATTCCTATGGCCTCTTTACTTTTTAACTGGAAGTTTGTACCTTTTAACCCCCTCTACCCATTTCATACAACCCCTACCCTTGCCCCTCCACCAATTTGTTCACTGTATCTATGAACTTGGTTTTGAGTTTTGTTGTTGTTCTAGATTCCCCATGTAAGTGGGATCATATGGTATTTGTGTTTCTCTGACTTCGTTCAGCTAGCATTATGCCTGAAAGATCCATCTATGTGGTCTCAAATACCAAGATTTCATTCTTTTGTACAGCTAAATAATATTCCATTTTATGTATATAAAATTTTTCTTTATTCACTTATCCATTGATGAACACCTTAGCTTATTTCCAAGGCTTGGATACTGTAATAATTCTACAATTAACATGGGGGTGCCTATTGTCTTTGTGAATTGGTGTTGTTTTCTTACACAGAAATGAAATTGCTGGATCATATGGTAATTCTATTTTTAATTTTTTAAGGAATCCCCATACTGTTCTCCATACCAGCCAGACCAACAGTGCACAACGGTTCCCATTTCTTCACACCATCCACAGCATTATCTCTGTATTTTTTATTATAACCATCCTAACAAGGTGATATCTCACTGTGGTTTCAATTTGCAGTTCCCTGATGATCAGTGATGGTGAGCATCTCTTCATGTACTGTTGGCCATCTCTATGTCTTCTGTGGAAATATATCTATTCAGAACTTTTGTTGGATTTTGTGCTATTGAGAAATATGAATTATTTATATATTTTGGATATTAACTCCTTGTCAGATGTATAACTTGCAAATATTTTTTTCCACTCAGTAGGCTGTCTTTTCATTTTGTTGATGATACAACTACCATTTATGTTACATGCGCCATGCTAAGGGGTTCACGTAGATCAGAGCTTTTAATCAACATTTCAGTCCTGGGAAGTAGGTAGAATTACTTTAATTTTATAGAAGGGGAAGCAGCCAGAAATCACACAAGCAGGAAGGGAAAAGTGTCTATCTGTGTTTAATCCTGTGACTGTTTTTCCCAAAAATTTGGCTACCAGAGCTCCAGAGTTCCAAGTAGAATTCACCATTGAACAAAAAGCAAAGATAGGTAAGAAAAAAAAAAGTGACAATTTTATCTAGTCCATGGAGAGTTAAAAATTAATTGTTTCAAATTTCTTTTTCCTCTACATTTATCCTAATTGCCAAAAATAGTGAAAACATCTAAAGACGCTGGGAAAATCCACCAAGTAGGTGAGAATTCTTTTTTGTTTCAAGTTGTAAGTTCTCTGGCCTGGGTTGATTTTATTTAAAGCTTACCAAAAGAGTGTGAAACACTTAAAACATTATTGAAAGAGGAGGCAGAATGAGAGAAATAACTGCCTGAGACAGTGTCCAGAGGTCACAAAGCAAAAGAAAATCCAGAACTTGATATAAATACGAACTGGCTTGTTTTAGGAAAGAACAGCCCCCAGAAAAGGCCAAAGCAGACCATTCCTTTATTTAGTTAGTTTTTACTTGAATTCCAGTTAGTCAACATACACTATAACATTAGTTTCAGGTGTACAATTTAGTGATTCAACACTTACATACATCACACGGAGCTCAGTGCCCTCCTTAATCCCCTTCACCTATTTAACCCAACCCCCCCCATCCACCTCACCTTTGATTATGTGCTTTAATTCCACCTCTGACTGATATCATATGATATTTGTCTTCCTCTGACTTATTTTGCTGAAGCATAACGCTCTCTAGCTCCATCCACATCATTGCAAATGGCAAGATTTCATTCTTCTTTATGGCTGAGTAATACTCTTTTACATAGCTGTGCTCTCTCAGGTCACCTAGCATGGTAAACAGTGAACAAACATACCCTTCCACCTGAAATTCATCTTCTGTTTATTATGGTTCTCAGCCATCCTCTCCACTCTAGAGGATCTTAGATATTGATCATTTCAGTACGTTTGTCTACCAACTGTGTTTGCAGCATAGGAGAGATTATTATTATCCCAGAATTACTGAGGACCCAGAACTTCCTCACAGGTGGGGGAATTTTGTGTAAACAACAAATGGGAACAAAATCTACCACAAATCCAAATTAAAAGTTAATCTGCATCTATTGTAGCTTCAACCATATCTTCAGGATAAGGAGGAAATAAAAGGCATAAAAAGAACACCAGCTTTTGTTTCTTTATTGTTCTATAAGGTATTTTGTATTGTATTGTTTTGTTTTGTTTTGTTTTTGAGGTTTTGTTTTAGCAACTAAAGCAACTGACATTGAAGATAGGTAAAAATTACAAAGTTTGTTTTTTTAGTTAATTTTTAAAAATCCTTCACTTTGGATATCTTTGTGAACCAAATTGCTAGAAGGCCTGTCCTAATATTTTTGAGGTAATGTTTGTTAGATTATTTCAAATAAACTGATACTTATTCACTAATTACTCTGTGCCAAGCATGGAGAGATACAATGATGTCATCGTATATATAATGAGGATATATAATGATGTCAGACTCTCTTTTTGCTTCTCTGGCTCTCACTCTCTCTCTCTCTGTGCATATGTGTGTGTGTATTTGGGGGTGTACATTCATAAAATCCTGCCTAAATTTCCACTGAGTCGGATTCATTCTCTAAAGTTACTCTGAAATCTAGTCTTTGTCTCCCAGGTACTCAAGACACTTACTTAACATGATCTAATTTGCACACTTAATAAAATGTTCTCCAGTCTGCCTTCCAAATCAAAGTATGAAATGGGACTGGGACAGTGTGACCTTATGCAGTGTCACATGACACATGCAGGCATTCAAATCATAGCTACAGGGCTCTAATTTCCAACAAATAGTTGTTGAAATTCATATTGTACCTATTCACAGGGAAACTCAACAGAAACCTTGTAATGTTGACCCATATCCCCCTGAGCATCTACTGAGACAAATCTACTAATTTGTCCCCTAAGAAGTGACAGAGAGTGGGTCAGAAGCTTAGCTGGCACCTGGTCACCTAACTTGAAGGGATCTACACAAGAGACTTGCACTGAGAGGGATAAAGAAGGAGCCAAGATTAGAAAAACAGAGCAAGCACACATTTACACCGATGAGCACTTAACGAAGTACAGGCTTTTTGTGAGGACACAGATATGTGGCCCATGGAGGTCAGACAACTATCTGCCTTCTGAGCCTTTAAAAATTTTTAATTTTTATTTATTTTTGAGAGAGCCCAAGTGGGGCTTAAGAGAAAGAGTGAGACAGAGGATCCAAAGCAGGCTCTGTGTTGAGAGCAGCAAGCCCAGTGTGGGGCTTGAACTCATGAACTATGAGATCATGCTCTGAGCTAAGTCAAAGCTCAACAGATTGAGCCACCCAGGTGCTCCTGCCTTCTGAGCCTTTTATACTGCGAGCCTTTATCACCTGCTTTGGGTATGTACTGTACAGATATGCAAATTAGTACTTGTCTACTAACCAAGGATATTAATGAAATCACTCCTTCTGAAAATCTTAATTTAAATTAAAATTAAACCTACGGCCTCACAGGTCTCTAATGTATTCCTCTAAGCTATGGATGTGGTTTTCTATCATATGGTAACCCAGGATCTTGGTAGAGCCTGGGGAAGCATCCGTTGGTCTAAAGTGTTTTTGTTTCATTTGTTTCGTGCTTTTTTTCATAAACCTAAGATGATCAGGTGTATGTCCTGGCTTTTAGCAAAAAGTTGTAGGATTATATTTAAAAATTACTCAAAATTAAAGAAGGCATTAGAAATCCTACACTGAATGCCTAGTAGGGATAAAATGTAGCCAAATATACTAATGGAATAAATGTTTGTGATGACACTAAAGGCATTAAGGAAAAAGGACAGCTCTCTGTAATGTGAGCAAGTGACATTTTTACCAAAATTATCAGTAACTTTGTCCAGACATCCACTGTTAAATGAGTGTTTGCTCTACCCTGAGCACAAGCTTTGTGATTGTGCACGTAGTTTCCTCTGCTTTTCCCAATAAAATTGTGAAGGAAATACTACTCTCCCAACTCATAGAAGAGAAAAAATAAAGCTTAGTGGAGGTAAGCAAATCACCCACAGTGATGATAAAACTTAAGTAACAAAGCAGAGACAACTGTCCATCTTATTCCCAAATATGTAACAA
>NW_024412377.1:109750933-109778451 GCF_014898765.1 Herpailurus yagouaroundi
AAAAAAAAGCAAAGCACCTAACTCCTTTCCAGAGATACCCTTTGTATCTCGAGATACCCGAGAGGCAAATTTCAAGCCAAAGGTGAAACCACAGCAATAGCCAACGTGGTCCTGGAATGACCACTTTGGCCCCAGTGGATGTTTATTCCTGGAATTTCACTTCGGCATTATTAACTTAGCTGGTGTGCTAATAAGCTGACACTTGGAAATACCAATTGTGTTTATTGCTGGAACGTGCTATGATGTTGAGGCTATGGGTCACTATTTCACATGGTTCTCTGGTATGACACAGAGCAAAAACTTTTCCCAGGTTTTGAAACCAGGAAAAACACATACCTTTCTTGAAGAACAGATATGTTTCTGGGGCTCTCGTGTGCCTGGGGACTGATCACGTTGCCCTGTTTGCTCTGACAGCCAGGAAGCCGAAGACCAGCTGACAACAATGTTAGGTATTGCCTCATGTACTAACAATTTTCCAGGTGTAATTTTATCACCCTGACCTTTTTACCCCCCTTTTCCTCATAACTTTACATTGGTTTTCCTATGGTATTATACTGCAGATGTTTACAAACTGATTTTCAAACGCTACTTGGGATAGAGGCACTCACACATTTCTCTATTTCTGAGTGTGACAGGATCTCTATATTTGTACCTGGAACAGATAAATGACCCCCATTAGACTGGGACCTCTTCAAGGAGAGGAGAGATATCTTAATCACCTCGGTCTCTTCAGTACAAGCCCTCCACTAGGCATATTGTCAGCACTTACAAAACACATACTGAATTGAATTTTGAAGTATCCCCAGGGAACCTTCAGGAAGGTCTGAAAAATGATTTAGAGCTTTGAACGACTGTCTCAGCACTTCGGCCCCCATTAGATGAGGGATCTCTTTGTTTACACTCTGGTTCTTGGTATAAGTGAGAAAAGAGAAGATTCTGCTACCCTAGAGTCCATGTCTGAAAGTGCCAGTGCGCCTAATAGAGTGCTCATGACACAATACTCTTAACACAGTGCCTCTAACACACCACCTCTCTGAGAGGTAATATCCTTCTAAGTGCCCCCACGTACCCCGGGGGACTTAATAAATGTTTCCTGAATTAATGTTGACAAATGGGCATCTCATTATTTCTTATATATAAAAGGAAGAAATGCTTCCTCTGGTGCCTTCTTTTGACTCTCCTCAACAATCTATGTGGAGTGAATGGAGCACTGCATGGGGCTACAAACTAAGATGCTGGACTCATATATATGTGTTCAAATCCCGATATGCCACTAACCAGCTTTGCAACCTTACCTCTCCTAAATAAGCAAGTTATCTGATACATTTGCCCATGTTTAAATGGTGAACAATCATGGGGTGCCTGGGTGGCTCAGCTGGTTGAGCATCTGAGTCTTGATCTCAGCTTAGGGTGTGCTCTTGTGGTTCCTGGGATCAAGACCTGCATCAGGTTCAGTACTGGCAGCACGGAGCCTGCTTGGGATTCTCTCTCTTTCTCTGCCCCTCCCATACTTGTAGTGTCTGTCTGTCTGTCTCTCTCCAAATAAAAAAATAAACTTTAAAAAAATTAATAAATGATGAGAAATCTTAATATTTACCCATGAGATTACTATAAGGATCTGATACAGTGAGTTCTGTGCACTCAGACCAACACCATGCACACCGTGAGTACTCAGTAAATGGGAGGTTGCCTCACCTGTTTTCTTATATTCATTCCAAAGTTAAACAGAAAATATCTACCCTTAGGGAAGTGATCTCTGGCTAGCACACTTGTAACCAAAACGCCCTCAATTTCAACCCCTAACAGCATCTCAAATTTGCTCAGTCCACTCTCTTTCCCCAAATCTAGGGTCAAATAAGCATGCACCCTCCTTCTTGCTCTAGAGAGATGCTGTGGGGAGGGAAAGGAGCGGAGCAGCACTCATTAAGAGATAGCTTCAAAATCCTCTTAACATACTAGGAATAGCTGGAAAATGACAGAGCTTCTTGACTATGTCAAAGAGATATTGAGAAATGGGATTTGAATTTAAAGCAAGCATCATTAACAAGAATGAAATATTTGGGAAGCTCATGGCTGATTTCTTAGGATTAGATTTAGAAAAACAAACACTCTTCTAAGTGAAGCATGGACTGAATTTATGAGCTAGAGATAATTCTTTGCTGTGAAAGATAAATCTCTTCAAAGTGATGACAATATAAAAGTATGTTTGCATTTAATTTAGTGTTTATGAAAAACATTGTATGCTTACCTACGTAGAACTCAAGCTCACAGGCGTACGAGTCAGTGATTAGTATAATCTCCTGCTGAAGCCTTGTCCTTGAGCCACCACAAGTCCATCTGGCTCCTCTGTATGCTCCATCTGTATGCAGGGAAAAGAGAATGACATTAGCATCATGTCTACACAAAGAACAACTTTGCGTTTAGAGACAGGATGAGGGAGCCACTGAATGCACAATTACCCAAAAGGTTGAGCCTCCTGAGTAAAGGAATGTACATCCCTGGAACTGACCTCAAGGTCATGAGTACCATTGTTGTGGGGGGTGGTGTTCTGCAGCTACCCACAGTGGACTACAAAGAACTCATGTTCAAACACTTCAAGTCAATCTCATTTTTACAGACCCAAGCTAAGTGTTCTATCCATCCCCCCAACCCCACAGCCCTAAAGGCCTATCCTCTGGGCTCAAAAATAACACAGCTATTGTTGTTTTCTGTCCTATAATTATAAGTGAGCAACCAAATGACTATACCAGCTGCACTACACCCTGTCCCATGAGGAGCCACAATATGAAACATGAAGGCATCTCACTGAGCTGGCAGTGAGCCTCCTAGATTGAGCTCGTCAGTTCTAACAGATGGCTTATATTTGAGATTTTGCACAGTGTTTTCATATACTGCACAGTGGTTAAGAGCATGGGTTTGGAGTCTGACTGCATGGGTTGGAATCACGGTGACCTTGAGCAAGGATTTTATTCTCCATCTTCAGTTTTTCTATCTGCAGAAACAGACTAATAATATGACTTATTTCAGAGAGCTATTGTGATTATTAAGTGAATTAATATGTGAATTAATAGGTTTATTAGTCTGCTTGGGCTTCCATAACATAATACCATACACTGGGTGGTTTAAACAACAGAAATGTATTTTCTCATGGTTCTGGTGGCAGGAAAATCAGAGATCAAGGTTCTCGAAGTCTTTGCTTCCAGGTGTGGACCCTCTTTCTGGCTTACAGACTGCCATCTTTTCATTGTCTTCTCACCTCTCTCTCCTCCTCTTCCTAAAAAGCTCCTGATACCATCATAAGGGACCCACCCCCATGACTTCACCTCACCCTAATTAGCTCCCAAAGATCCCATCTGCACATACAGTTACATCGCAGGTTATGAATTTGGGGGGAATGCAATTCCTTTCATAGCAATATACATAAAGACTTTAGACCAGGGCCCAAAAATGGATTAAGTACTAAATAAATATTGACTATTATTATTCTTGTGCCAGCCACTTCATATAGAATAGTCTTACTTAAAAATTACAGTAGTTGGGGCGCCTGAGTGGTTCAGTTGCTTCAGTGTTCAACTCTTGATTTCAGCTAAGACATGGTCCCAGGGTCATGAGATCAAGCCCCATGACTAGACTCAGCATGGAGCCTGCTTGGGATTCTCTCTCCCCCCGCCCTCTCTCCCTCTCCTCCTCTCACCTATTAGCACTCTCTTTCTAAAATATGAAACAAGCAAAACAAAAAAAATTAAAAATCACAGTAGTGCAGCAATCCCTATGAAAATAACACCAGCATTCTTCACAGAGCTAGAACAAATAATCCCAAAATTTGTATGCAACCAGAAAAGACCCTGAAGAGCCAAAGCAATCTTGAAAAAGAAAAAGAAAGCTGGAAGCATTACAATCCCGGACTTTAAGATATATTACAAAGTTATAATCATCAAGACAGTATGGTACTGGCACAGAAACAGACAGATCAATGGGACAGAATAGAAAACCCAGAAATGGACCCACAAATGTATGGCCAACTAATCTTTGACAAAACAGGAAACAATATCCAATGGAATAAAGACAGTCTGTTCAGCAAATGGCACTGGGAAAACTGGACAGCAACATGGAGAAGAATGAACCTGGACCACTTTCTTACACTCTACACAAAAATAAACTCAAAATGGATGAAAGGCTTAAACATAAGACAGGAAGCCACCAAAATCCTTGAGGAGAAAGCAGGCAAAAACCTCTTTGACCTCAGCTGCAGCAACTTCTTACTCAACACATCTCCAGAGGCAAGGGAAACAAAAGCAAAAATGAAGGTCCCAATAGGGACCTCATCAAAATAAAAAGCTTCTGCACAGCTAAGGAAACAGTCAGCAAAACTAAAAGACAACTGATAGAATTGGAGAAGATATTTAGAAATGACACAGCAGATAAAGGGTTAGTATCCAAAATCCATAAAGAACTTATCAAACTCAACACCCAAAAAACAAATAATCCAGTGAAGAAATGGGAAAAAGATCTGAATAGACACTTCTCCAAAGAAGACATCCAGATGGCCAACCAACACATGGAAAAATGCTCAATGCCACTCATCATCAGGGAAATAACAAATCAAAACCACAGGGAGATACAACCTCACACCTGTCAGCATAGCTAACATTAACAACTCAGGCAACAACAGATGTTGGCGAGGATGCAGAGAAAGAGGATCTCTTTTGCACTGCTGGTGGGAATGCAAACTGGTGCAGCCACTCTGGAAAACAGTATGGAGGTTCCTCAAAAAATTAAAAATAGACTACCCTTCGACCCAGTAATTGCAGTACTAGGCATTTATCCAAGGGATACAGGTGTGCTGTTTCGAAGAGGCACAGGCACCCCAATGTTTATAACAGCGCTACTGACAATAGCCAAAGTATGGAAAGAGCGCAAATGTCCATCAATGGATGAGTGGATAAAGAAGATGTGGTATATATATACAATGGAGTACTACTCGGCAATTGAAAAGAATGAAATCTTGCTATTTGTAACTACATGGATGGAACCAGAGGGTATTATGCTAAGTGAAATTAGTCAGAGAAAGACAAATATCCTATGACTTCATTCATAGGAGGAATTTAAGATACAAAACAGATGAACATAAGGGAAGAAAAATAATATAAAAACAGGGAGGGGTACAAAACATAAGAGACTCTTAAATATAGAAAACAGGGGTTTGGGAGGGGTTGTGGGAGGGGGGATGGACTAAATGGGTAAGGCGCACTAAGGAATCTCCTCCTGAAATCGCTGTTGCACTATATGCTAACTAACATGGATGTAAATTAAAAATTAATTAATTAAAAAAAGAAAAATTCCTTAGAGGAAAAATAAACATTAAAAAAATTTTTTAAAAAAGAAAGGCGATTTCAAATAACACAGAAAAAAAGGCACCTTGTTTTTTGTATCTTGATTTATATAAACTATGAAGAAGAATTATGAAGAAAATTGGCAAATATCATCAATAACTGGATATTTAATAGTATTTAAGAATAATTGTCAAATTTGTATGTGTAATAATGGTATTATGATTACATTTTTTAAAGCCAAAAATAAAAAATCACAGTAGTGCAGACATAGGTATATCCTCTTCATCTGAGGAGCTCAGGAAATTGTCTGCTTTGACCTTGATGTAACAGAACTGTCTTGACCTCAGTCTAAGTCTAAAACTAATGTGCTTTGTTTTACCATACTACACTTTAAAAAAAAATTACCAAAAGCTATAAATTTTCTATACCATTTTTGCTATTAAAATGTGAACATTTAAAAAATATTTTTATAAAAACATATCATCTAATCCTATAAATACCCTTCTTAGATGGAAAGAAATTTTCATGGCTTAAAACAAAAAAGGCACCTTTTACACTCATACTCTATGTGCAACCACAGATAGGCAGGGAGACTTTGCTCATCATCATCACTCTGGGACTCAGGCAGGCAAAGCAGCCACCTTCTTTGAAATTACAGATCAATGCACAGAGGATGGAAAGAGTTCCGATGATCTCATACCAATGGCTCAATGTTCCAGCCTAGAATTGACGCACGTCACTTCTCACAAATCTTTGGCCACGACTGATCCTTTGGCCCCAGATAGCCACAATGTGGCTGAGATATACAGCCCTATCATGGGCTTCAAGGGAAGAAAACCAGAAATATTTGGTGGAAAGCCCTAAAGCCTACACAACGTAACATCTGACAGTCAAATGCTGAAGCATAATTTTTCTAACACCGCAACAGTATTAAGGACCTACTTATAAAACAAAGGGAAAAAAATGTCTACTTCAGTCCCAACTGACGGGGTGATTTTTGTCTTTCCCTCTTGGTTGGTAGCTGAAAGTAGTATAATTATTCTTTTACTCCTGGACAAGCCAGCTATGGGGAAAAACTATTAACTTATGGGGTTGGGGCAGTGGAGAGGGGGATGGGGAAGAAGGTCAGAGGATGGGTAAGAGCCTCATTTCCTATGTTTAAGGGATGATGTCTTCATCCATTTAGGCTGCTACTGAATGAATATATTTTTTTTAATTTTTTTTCTTCTTTTTTCTTTTTTTTTCCTGAAGGCTGGGAGGTCCAAATTCAGTGACTGGTGAGAGCCTACTTCCTGGTAGGCTGGTATAGACAGCTGTCTTCTCACTGTGTCCTCACATGGCAGAAGGGGCAAGAGAGTTTTCAGGGTTTCTTTGATAAAAGCACTAATCCCACTCATGAGGGCTTTGTGCCCTTCATCTCCCAAAGGCCCACCTCCTAATACCATCACATTGGGTATTAAGCTTCACGATATGAATTTTTAAATATTCAGTCCATAGCATTTCACCCCACTGAACCCCAAAATGTATGTCCTTCTCAGACACAGAATACATTCAGTTCACCCCCAACATTAGCACATAATTAATACATAATTTGTGTTAATACAGTCATTAACCTGAAAGTGACTTGACTCTTCCCAGCGTCAAGTCTAAGTCTAAAGTCCAAAGTCTCCTACACATCGTCTCAATCAGACCTGCATGAGACTGGAAGTACAATCCATCCAGAGACAAAACTCCCATCCAGGTGCCAACCTGTGAAACCAGACAGGATATGTGCTGCCAAACACAATGGTGGGACAGGCTTAGGAAAGACAGTCCCATTCCAAAAGGGAGAAAGAAGAAAAGAATGACAGACAGATTCCAAGTCCAAAACCTAACAGGGCAAATTACATTAGGCCACGAGGCTCAAAAATAACCCTCTTTGGCTCAATGCTCTGTCTTCTGGTCCCCCTGGATTGGGAAGGTCGCTCGTGGCTTGGTGCGGTGCTGCCCACATCACAGCTGTCTTCCAGAGCCCTGCCCGTGCCACAGCTCTGTGCGGAGCACCCTCACCCCCTCTGACCAAGACCCTGAATGGGGCACCTTGGTCCCCTGAACTACAGAAGCAGCCCCATCCTTTGAAACCATTGAGCCTTCTGGCCCATGCTCTCTGGGCCTATGGTGGCAGTGAAATCCCTGATGATCCCTCAGTCATTTAGGGGGGTCACTCCTCCCTTGTCTTGAAGAACAGCACCTGGCTTCTCAATCACAGACATTAATGTCCTACACTGCCACACATACAATGTCTGAAAACCACTGTTTTCTATATTTTGTCCAATTTTTAGGTAGGAGGATAAAACCAGTCTCTATTACTCCTTCCTGTCTAGAAGAATTTTCTTAAGAGAGAAATTGCCTGTTTACTTTTTATTTTGTGCTTCATCATCACAAATTCATGTTATATAAAATGCTTTTCTCTTACAGAAAATGAAAGATTGAATTAAACTAAGAAATACAACACTCCGAAGATTAACTCAATTTTTATTTCCATACATCAGAAGCCCTACTTACATTTAAAACTGTCTTTTATTTCCAGTTTTCATTTCTCGGGTTATCCTTATCTTCACTAATTTCAATCACCATAGGATATGTTTAACCTTCTAAAATATTTCTGGCATGTCTATGCCGTATTTTTAATAGGATCTCATAGAATTCTCAAACTAGAGAAAGTCTTAGCCAAGCTGTATTGAAATCTCTTATTTTTCCACCTGACAAGTGTACCTAGCAAGGTTTCGGGGGCAATATAATATAATGTGGTTACCCACATGCAGAGTAAAAACAAAAATCATTCTTCCTTTCATTAAATCCCTGATGCACTAAGCAATCAACTAGGGAGCTCAAACGAGTGCCAGGCACTGATCTAGACATTTTTTGCAAGCTATTTTCTTTCCTACTCTGCTGGTGGTCACAGTCTAACAGTGGTGACAGTTACATAACAGATAATTAGAACATCCTGTGGAAAATGCAATAGTGGAGGTAGGCACAGGATACAATGGGAATAGAAGGGAAGGGATTTTGTTGTTGCCACTGTCACCAAAACCATGACTGCATTTTCCTCCTTAATATCAGACACGAAACATCCTCTTAACTTTGTATTTAAGTGTTGCACACAATCAGAAAAGTATAGACATCATTTTCACAAAATGAACGCCCTTAGGTACTCAGCACCAAAATCAAGAAGCAAAATGTTACCAGCGACTGAGAAGCCACCTCCAAGTCATACTACCCCTCAAGGACAATAATACTAGTGATTGGTTCTGCCTGGGAAAGTGGGGTTCCTCAACCCACAGGAGGTGCCACGTAGGGTAATTTCTACTTCACTGCTCTCTTCACTACACCAAATGTCCCTCTCATTAAAACCCTCTAAAATCTTCCCAGAGTCACAGATTCCACAGAAGCCTCTTCTATATGATTAAATGTAGGATGTTACTATATTATAAAGTGTACAAACACATGTGTATAATTTGTGTAACTCCTGTTCAAAAAGATTTTTAAAACACCGTCAAGGAACTTTCTCTTTACAACTTTCCCGGAGACACTTACACACTTTTAGGATAATTACACAGATGATCCTCTAAACAGCAGCAAATGCAAGTCTAAAAGTTAGGAGACACCAATGATTCTACTTATCAGGCATAAGTAGTTTTATCTTATTTGAGAACAAACTCTTCAATCCTCCCTTTGTCTTCCAAAGTCAAGATGATTCATCAGTTAGGAAAACAGAATAAATAAATAAATAAATAAATAAATAAATAAATAAATAAATAAATAAAGCAAGCCAGCCATGGGCTAATCCAAGTACCAGACAAGTTATTTACTGCAATCTGACAAGAGCCTTCTTCAAATTAAAGAGGAGGTGTGAGCATGGCTCTGTGGCTATGGAAGGAAATGCCACATTCTGAAGAGGTTTATAATGAAGTAATTCATGCTATTAGGGATTTACTTTAAGTACAGCAAGTTAAAAAAAAAAAGAATAAAGGGATTAAAAAAGCAAAAAAAAAAAAAAAGGAAAACAGAAAACTATAAAAAAATTTTCCTGTCAAAAAGGAAGTAAAATGTTAATTCTAACAAGAGAATGTAATGGGAAAGGGTAGATGTTCCTTGGGAAAAATAATTATGACAGTAAGCATACTGAAGAACCTGTTCCAGCACTGACAGGGGTTCTCTCTTTTTCCTGGTCTATTGTCTTTACGATATCATGCTAGTTTTTCTCAAGCTTAATGAAATGCTTTTATCCCTTGGATTTGATCTGGGTATATAGCTAGTAAAAAGAAAAGGGAGATAGAAGGAATGTCTAATAATGAGAAAATGCCTAAGCCCCAAAACACAGGAACAAGTAAATTTCTATTTTAATAAATGTAATGCAAGGTTGCTGTGGACACCAACCCTAATTAATCATTAAATTAATTCTTAATGTGGGTAAATTTCCTTTTAAATTTGCACTGGAAAATGAACATGTGGTATGCTAATGGGGATCAAATTACAATAAACAAAATGTTGCCGACGAGGATTTAATTCACTTTTACTGCTTGGTCCTTGGTTGTATTTCACAGGACCAAATTTGCCTTCCATTCCCTTGTTAGTTAGACTTTTTTCATTAAAAAGAATTTGTAACACTTCACAAATTTTGTAATCCGGTAACTCAAACAATTAGCTAGCAAGTCAATACAACCAGATGTCACTGTATCAAAATTATGTGAAAAATGCTAGTCATTGCCCAAGTTTATATCACTCCAAAGACCCCAGTTAGTGACATTGCTATGACTGAATCTATTTAAGCCCTTCAGGTAGCTCTGGATTCACAAAATATATTTTTTTAAAAGTTTGTTGTAAAAGTTTTGATACCATTGGATTTAGGGTTATCTCCAGGAAACAAGATATGACACCTCAAATTCCAGAACAGCATTACTCTCCATGTTCAGATAATGCATCTATTTTCCCCCTGATAATCAAGCTCAGGAAAGAAACTTCAGCAATTCGTCAAGTTATAATCCATACCAAACTTTTACCTCTAAAACATACCAGTTGACAAAAATAAGCTTAGGAACCAGAACTATTTGAAAGAGGATGAAACAGATCTCAACACATGCACAACACATCTATAGTTGTGGTCTTGCCATCTCCTACCCACCATGTGGCCCAATCTAACAGCTTGGCCAAATTTCCCATCACCAAATATTCCTCCCTCTTGATAATGAAATCAGAGGCTCCAAGTTACAATCTAATACATATGATTCTTCTTCCTCAGCATTATTCCAACATCTTGGCTATATGTTAACTCCACTAAGCTTAAGGGTCAGACCTCCTGAGGTCATGGCAGAAAACTCCCTGCAGGGTGACCCTGCTAGTTGGCTGCTTTCTCTCTTAGGCTTCTTCCTCTCTCTTTTCTGCCAGGGAAGGGTCTTCTAACATCCTTTTTCACTCCTGCTCTCACATATAAGCACTGCACTCCCAGCCTTTAAAAGTCTTGCTGTGTATATGAATATGAAAAACCAACCTTTGAATTAATCCCCCAAGTAGGAGTCCACAATTTGAAAATGCAACCATTCAATCAGATCTCTCCATCATTCCCAGTAATTTTGTGAATTAGTACAATGGTACCCTTACATATATGTACTCCTGGCAGGCAGAATTGAGAAATAATTCTGCAATAAGTGGTATAAAAGTAATGGCTGAAAAAGGGACAAATTGCACACTACGGACCTATTCATAGAGCAAAGTCCTGTGTAGAGTGTGCAGTCTTGAGTTCTCTTAAAATAAAGATCAAATGGTCTATTATACTAGAGCTTCAGGAGGCACAATTTTTCAATGGGCTGATTAGGGCTGGAGACTCTATGCTTTTCAGGCTTTTTGCCTATGTGTGTGTGTGTGTGTGTATATATATATATAGTGTCTATGGAGTCCCTCTTGCACAGTTATAATTTTATAGTTCGTTTACAAATTCTCAAATGGGTCAGGATCAGCTCCATAGAAGCTTATTTTTCTTTTGGTGAGATGATTACTTGATTCAACCCACAGTCACACTAAGACTTAGTACTAACATAATGTGCTGTGTACTGAGCCATCTGCCCAGAAGTCCCATCAACTTTCTCTTCCTAAGGCTTTGTAAATTCTGAGATACTGATGAGAAAGAAAAAGGCATGATTCTGGTAGAAACCATCCCTCTCAAATTGTCACTTTCTACTGAGTTCCCCTCTGGATGCCACCAATACAAATGGTATTTCCTGTGTGGGAAGGACTCTGTGTCACATTTCTTCCAAGTTCCTTGGTGGACTCACTCACTCCTACTCACTCTTGCCTACCTGAAAGGTCAATTGTAGTAAATCAGGTACTGCAGAGAACATGCCAGAGAGAGAGTGAACTGCCCACAATTTCCTATGCTATTTTGCCATTTGATCCCATTCAGCTTTCCCTCTCACCTTTTAGGGACACCAAAGTCAACGCAGAATCGCCCAGGGACCTGATTAAAGATGCATATCCCTGTGCGCTAGGGCAAACCTACAGAATCAGAAACAGTGGGAGAAGTGGCCAGGAATCACCTTTTTGACAAGCCCCTATACCACCCTTAGCACATTAATCTTTTAGAATTTCTAGCTTATGTAACACCTAAAGAAGCAGTAAATACACGAAATAATCCAGCTCTCTTTGCTGATAATCCATAGCCCAAATAATTGGGTTCTCATTGGCACTGTCTAGCAAATCAGCCATAGCTGAGGGCACAGCATGAGGGGGTGCCCAAAACTTGGAACAGAAGGCAAGAAATTACAACATCCTTTCATTATAACACACACCCCAACCGAGCACCCCCACCACCTTGGTTTTAAAGCTTGTCTCTACGTCTATTCTACCTGATTTGGCCCTGTGTGGCTCCCATTCTGCCTCAATAAGAAATCTATTTTCATATGTTTCTTCACTCATTCAAGAGTGGACTTGTTTATAATGCTTCATTCTCAAATATGAGGGATCACACTAAATTCTCCTCCCTTCTCCTCCCCTTCTAGCCCCTCTTTCCAGGGTCTCTTTCACATATCAGCCACTTTACAAAACAATGTTCTTACTGAAACTACCTCAGAACTTGCTCTTAATATCTACCCAGGTTTTAGCTCAATAGCAGAGAGAGCACTTTACATGGCAGTCCTTTATGTTAAAGCACCAGGAAAGAGGTGAAGGACTAGAATCTCTTTGGACCACCCTGTTGTTTTATTTATGAAAATAAAGGTTTTCTGCAACACAATGATACTTCATATGATCATTAGGGCTAGTATCTGCCTTAAAACATTATTCAAAAGTAGTAACACAGCTTCAGACAGTAATCCAGAATTCATCGCCACTTGAGAGATAGACTTTCTTCCATTAGTACAACATCAAAGCTTGTGAACTTCATTTTGTTTATTTAAAAGATTTGCTAAATAGAATTTGGAACATTCTGTTTTATTGTGGATGGTTAAATATTCAAAAGATTACTCTGCTAAAAATTGCTCACAAAAGTAGCTGTGACACTTTGTAAATGAGCAGCACATTTCCAATGTGTTAAAATGTTTGAAATACATCGAACAAATGCTGAATCTCATTCTGATCCGGCGGCCACACTCATCTCCCATCATAATTTTTTCTGAAAATACAGCAGAATAAATTGACATATGTTGGGCAAAATGTTATGCAAATTTTGATATTTTCTTGACAGTACAAATTGAAATGTGGATTGCTGTTGTAATCATCAACTTACAAGTGATATTCTTAGGGAATCTGGTAATCACAGATTATAGCATATTTAAAATTATTTGTAATTCGTCTTAGAATATAGAAAGCTTATAAAATAAAAAAAATAACAAAGATCAAATAAGAAAGATTTTTAAAAGATAAAAAGAAAGGAGCCTGGGTGGCTCAGTCAGTTAAGCATCCTGACTTCAGCTTAAGTAATGATCTCATGGCTGGTGAGTTCAAGTCCCATGTCAGGTTCTGTGCTGACTGATGCTCAGAGCTTGGAGCTTGTTTCAGATTCTAAGTCTCCCTCTGTCTCTCTGACCCTCCCTTGCTCACACTCTAGTCTCAAAAATAAATAAAGAAAAAACTTTAAAAATAACAGATAAAAAGAAAATTAAAGCAGTAATTTTTAGTATTCAACATTATCCTATCAATGAGAACTACAGTTAATATTTAGAAAGCTATTGTTACCATCTTTTGTGTAACACAGTTTAATCTCTTCTTTCAATATATTTGTAGACCACTTTCTGTCCATTAAACTATTTTTTCAATGTTTATTTATTTAATTTGAGAGAGAGAAAGAGAGAAGAGCAGAGGGAGAGGGAGAAAGAATCGTAAGCAGACTCCATGCTCAGTGCAGAACCCAACACAGGGCTGGATTCCACCACTGTGAGATTGAGATCATGACCGGAGCTAAAATCAAGAGTCAGAGGCCCAACCAACTGAGTCAGCCAGGTGTGCCTCTATTAAACTGTTTATGAAGATAAATGAGACCTCCCTTTTCTTCTGTCTGGTTTTCACTGTACATAGGGAAGCTGTAGATATTTTATATACTTACTTTGTAACTGAAAACCCTGCTAAACACCTCCCTTATTACTCATAA
This sequence comes from Herpailurus yagouaroundi, assembly GCF_014898765.1. Classification (NCBI taxonomy): domain Eukaryota; kingdom Metazoa; phylum Chordata; class Mammalia; order Carnivora; family Felidae; genus Herpailurus; species Herpailurus yagouaroundi. Next base: position 109,764,887 of record NW_024412377.1, read on the forward strand.
TTTTATTCTGAGTAGGCAGTTATATCATTTGAAAAAAATATTGTACTTTTCCCTGGTTATATTATTTTCTTACTGAAATGTCCAGAATCTTGTCAAATGAGAATCCTGGGTATGTTTTGATATCCTTGGAATATCCTTTTATCATAAATTTCAAAGGAATTAGTCCAGAGGTTTCTATCACGTATGATGTTAGCTATTCATTTCCAGTCATCTTAATCACTTTGGTGAGATACCCAACTATGTCTACTAAGATATCTTAAAATTGGAATTGAAATCTAAAATCTTTGCATATCTACTAAAATGGTTAAGTCTACTTTCTTTTGACTTTTGATAAACTGTAAGTAAATTTTCTAATATTAAATTATCCTTGAATTCCTGCAAGTAATCCTCCATCACCATAATTCAACCTTTTAATATAGTGTCCATACCCACTATGAATGTTTATTTTGTATTACAAGTGTGTTTTAATACTTACAGTCTTATTCTAAAAATAATTTTTAAAAAACCTCATTTTTCTTACTGCAAAAGCACTACTTTAATATTGCAAAACAGTAAAACAAAGACATGCAAGAAGAAAAAAACTGGAATTCCCCCCATGATCCTCTAGTGCCCCCTCTGAACATCATCACTATGAATTCTTTGGTTTATTTTGAATTTAGTTAATTTTCTACTGATGAAAGTTTGGATGGCTTCAAGCTTCTTGCAATTATAAACATTATTATAATGCATAATCATATATCTATGTATCATATACTGAAAACACACACACTTTGGCATATATGTGGGGATATTTCTATAGATTCTCAGATATGGAATTGTTTGGGGCGCCTGGGTGGCGCAGTCGGTTAAGCGTCCGACTTCAGCCAGGTCACGATCTCGCGGTCCGTGGGTTCGAGCCCCGCGTCAGGCTCTGGGCGGATGGCTCGGAGCCTGGAGCCTGTTTCCGATTCTGTGTCTCCCTCTCTCTCTGCCCCTCCCCCGTTCATGCTCTGTCTCTCTCTGTCCCAAAGATAAATAAATAAACATTGAAAAAAAAATTAATAAATAAATAAATAAATAAATAAATAAATAAATAAATAAAAGTTCAATTTTAAGATACAGGTAAACTGCCACTTTAAAATGGCAGTTTTGAAGTTGCCACCGACTAATAATGTATAAAAGAGGAACTGCTTTGCTTCTCCATACTTTTGACATAAACCTATTGCCAATGATCCTTAATAACATGATTATTGAAAAGCTATCTAGTTATTTAATTTATATTCCTTTTTTAGTGGGAATGAGGATCTTTTCATACATTTATTAAACATTTGTGTTCCTGATTTATGAATTATCTTTTCATGAAATTTATCCCTTTGTCTATTGTGGGTTCTTTTTCTTATTAATTACTAACTGTTTATCATATGAAAGGCATACTGGCTTTTGATTGTAAGTGTTGTTAACAATATTGTAATTTTTCTTTTGATTTTATATGAATTTTTCTGTGTGCATTTTTTGTGTTTTGTGAGGTGGTATTGTGTAATATATATATTGACTTAGAGTGAATCTGGGGTCTAAAAATCAAATTGGGTCCACAATTCCATGAGTAAAAGAACATTTAAAGAACCCCTTGAGGCGCCTGGGTGGCTCGGTTGGTTAAGCTTCCGACTTCGGCTCAGGTCATGATCTCACAGTCCATGAGTTCGAGCCCCGCGTCCGGCACTGTGCTGACCGTTCAGAGCCTGGAGCCTGTTTCAGATTCTGTGTCTCCCTCTCTCTCTGCCCCTCCTCTGTTCATGCTCCGTCTCTCTCTGTCTCAAAAATAAATAAACGTTTACAAAAAATTAAAAAAAAAAAAGAACCCCTAACAGTGCCTAGCACCTAGAAAATTCTTCATAAGTATTGATAAGTCTTATTATTGCCCATACTTATCCAAATTTCCTTTATGGGTCTTGGGTTTCATGTCAATTCATAATTAGGAAGACTTATCCACCCAAATATGATTTAAAAATACAAAGACATCCAGGCTTCTTTCTATTGGTTTTATAGTTGCTTGTTTGGTTGGAGAGGATTTTTGTTTGTTGTTTGCTTGTATGCATACATCTAATTCTGTGGTCTATCTAGAACTTATTGGACTTCATTATTTTCTTTTTTCTTTTTAATTTTTCTTTAACGTTTATTTATTTTGAAAGACAGACACAGAATGTGAGGGGGGTTGGGGCAGAGAGAGAGGGAGGCACAGAATCCCAAGCAAGCTCCAGGCTCCGAGCTGGCAGCACAGAGCCCGACGTGGGCTTGAACTCACAAACCGTCAAATCATGACCTGAGCCGAAGTCAGCCGCTCAATCGACTGAGCCACCCAGGCGCCACGGACTCCATTATTTTCTAAGTAACTATACAATTTTCTCAGCGCTCTTTTTGTTTCTAAATGATCCATCTTGGGGCGCCTGGGTGGCGCAGTCGGTTAAGCGTCCGACTTCAGCCAGGTCACGATCTCGCGGTCCGTGAGTTCGAGCCCCGCGTCAGGCTCTGGGCTGATGGCTCGGAGCCTGGAGCCTGTTTCCAATTCTGTGTCTCCCTCTCTCTCTGCCCCTCCCCCGTTCATGTTCTGTCTCTCTCTGTCCCAAAAATAAATAAATGTTGAAAAAAAATTTTTTTAAAAAATAAATGATCCATCTTTACTTCATAGGTTTGAAATGCCATCTTCATCATATAAATTTCCATATATTTTTGGATTTACCTTCTGAGTACTGCAGAATTGCATTATCATGACACGTTTTAATATTTGCTAATGTAAGTCTTGTTAATATTTCCTGTTTTAGAATTTCCTTTTAATCTCACAAGTAGTTTCTTTCAGATAATCATCAACCAGCTTGTCAAGTTTCAGAAAAAGTCTGTTGATAATTTGGCATTGCAGTGTTTGTAGATTGATTTAGGGTAAGTTACATGTTTATAGTATTAATTGATTCTATTTAAAGCCAATTTCTTCCAGTTTTTCAAAAACTCGAATCTGTTTTTTCTAATCATTTCAATCAAGTATGAAATGATTTTTGATCGAAGATACAGATTCTAGAATACTTTTCCTTCTTTCTTTCTTGTACCATATTATACCTGCTTCTCAGCCTTGGCAATATTTCTGGTGTTTTCTCTCAATATTATATATGATAGTTAAAATAATGTAACATTAATCTTTAAATTGTAGTTTCATGTTTTATTTTTATAAACAATTTAAATTCATAATTATTTTCCAAATATATAGAGTGGAATTTCTTTAAGTCCCTGTTATCAGTTTGTTTTTAAATGTCTTTAGCTTTTATAGCAGTTTTAGGTTTACAGCAAGGTTGAACAGGAAGTACAGAGACTTTCCATGTACCTTGATCCCCCCACACTAACAGCCTTCCACACTGTCCCCCACCAGAGTGGTACATTTGTTACAGTCAGTGAACCTACATCAACACATCATCGCCCAAAGTCCATCATTTACATCAGGGTTAACTCTTAGTGTCTATACTATGGATTTTGACATGTATCTACCATTATAGTATCATACAGAACAGATTCACTTCCCTAAAAACCCTCTGTGCTCTGCCTATTCTTTGCTCCCTACCTGCCCCAAACTGTGGCAACCCACTGATCTTTTAACTGTCTACATAGTTTTGGCTTTTCTAGAATATCATGGAATAGAGATCATACAGTATATAGCCTTTTCAAATTGGACTCTTCCACATAGTCATATGCATTTAAAGTTACTCCATGTCTTTTCATGGCATGGTGGCTCATTTATTTTTACTGCTGAATAATATTCCATCATCTGGATGTACCACAGTTTGTCCATTTAGCCTAGTAAATTAGCTGCTTTCAAGCTTTGGCAATATAAATAAAGTGAACATATTTGAGCAGGTTTTTGTGTGGACATAGTTTCCAACTCCCTCAAGTAAATACCAAGGAATACAGATGCTGAATTATAAGGTAAAGGTATGTTTACTCTTTTGTTAAAATGTTTATTTATTTATTGTAGGGGGAGAGGGAGAGGGAGATTAAGAATCCCAAGCACACTCCATGCTCAGCATAGAGCCTGACACAGGCCCAATCTGATAACTGGGACATCATGACCTGAACCAAAATCAACAGTCAGATACTTAAATGACTGAGCCACCCAGGCACCCTATGGTATGTTTAGTCTTGTAAGAAATTGCTAAACTGTCTTCCTAAGCTGTTGTGCCATTTTGCATTCTCATCAACAATGTCTGAGACTTCCTATTGTTCCTTGTCAATATATGGTGTTGTCAGTGTTCTGGATTTTGGCCATTCTAATACATGTCTAGTAGTATCTCACTGGTGTTTTAATTTGCAATTCCCTAATGACCTATAGAACATCTTGTCATTTGCTTATTTTATCATATATGTATCTTCTTGGGTGAAGTATCTGTTCAGGTCTTTTGTCCATCATTTAACGCAGTTGTTTGGCTTTTTATTGTGGAGTTTTAAGAATTTTTTGGATATTTCACCAGTATGAATAGTCCTTCACCAGTATGTCTTTTGCAAGTATCTGCTCCCAGTCTGTAGCTTGTGTTCTCATTCTCTTAACAACGTATTTGCAGAACTAAAGTTTTAATTTTAAGGACGTCCAGCTTATCAATGATTTATTTTATTAATCATGCCTTTGATTTTGAATCTAAAAATTCATCACCACACTCACGTCATCTATACTTCCTCATATGCTATCTTCTAAGAGTTTTATAGTTTTGCACTTTACATTCAGGTCTATGGTCCATTTAATTTTTGTGAAGGTAAGGTCTGTGTCTAGATTCTTTTTTTTTTTTTTTTTTTTTGCATGTAATGTCCAGTGGTTCCAGCACCATTTGTTGAAAATAATATATTTTCTCCATTGTGTTGCTTTTGTTCCTTTATCAAATATCAGTTGACTGTATTTATATGAAGCTATTCCTGGGATCTCAATTCTGTTCCACTTATCTATTTGTCTATTCTTCTGTTATCGATTTTTTATTGCCTTTTGTCGAAGACTGTAGTCTATATAATAACATGAACTATATTTGTAGAAACTTGTGTTATAGCCTAGAACATGATCAATTTTTGTAAATATTTTATATAGGCTTTTAATGGCATCTCTTCTAATTTGGGGGTTCAGAATTTAACCAATAAGTTCAAAGTGTTCAATTTTTTAATTCATATTTTCTTGTGTAGGTGACTTATCATGAGAGGCTTATTAAAAGTTTCCATTATTATCAAAGAATTATAATTTTTGTGATACTTTCCAATTTTAATTTATATAATTTATAAATATGTTGTAAGAACTTAAAAGCTCAAGATTATTGGGGCACCTGGGCAGATCGACTTTGGCTCAGGTCATGATCTCACAGCTTAGAGCCTGGAGCCTGCTTTGGATTCTGTTTCCCTCTCTCTCTCTCTCTCTCTCTCTGCCCCTCCCCCACTCACACACTGTCTCTCTCACTCTCTCAAAAATAAATAAACATTAGGGGTGCCTGGGTGACTCAGTCAGTTATGTGTCCTACTCAGCTCAGGTCATGATCTCGTGGTTTGTGTGTTCAAACTCCTCATTGGGCTCTGTGCTGACAGAGCCTGGAGACTGCTTTGGATTCTGTGTCTCCCTTTCTCTCTGCCTCTCTCCTTCTTGTGCTCTGTGTCTCTCTGTCACTCAAAAATAAATAAATGTTAAAAAAAAAAAAACTTTTAGGGGCTCCTGGGTGGCTCGGTCAGTTGAGCGTCTGACTTCGCTCAGGTCATGATCTCACAGCATGTGAGTTCCAGCCCCCCGTCAGGCTCTGTGCTGACAGCTTGGAGCCTGGAACCTGCTTCAGATTCTGTGCCTCTCTCTCTCTCTGCCCCAACCCACTCTCATTCTGTCTCTGTCTCTCTCAAAAACAAATAAACATTAAAAACAAAATTTTAATAAAAAAACTTATAAACATTAACAAAATTGTAAAGCTCAAGATTATTATATCTTCACAGTGAATTGTTCCTTTTAACATTATAGTGACCTTCTATTCCTATTAATACTTTTTTTTGCCCCGACAACTGGTTTGAATGATACTAATTTGGCTGTCACAACTTTCCTTGCATTAGTGTTTGCATTAATGTTCACCTTGTATAGATTTTCAAAATTTTTACATTTTGTTTTCTGATATGCAATAGATACATGAACACAGTGGGATTATGTATTTTTAATCAATTTACTAATATGTTTTTAGTTACCCTGAACATTTTATGTATTCTATTTAACATTCTTTAGTTGGAGAGGGAGGTACTTTCTTGTCCTTCTTTTGTGTCTTCTTTAAACTAACCACATTTTGTCTACTCCTTTTTCTTCCACTCACTGGTTAGAAGCAATCATTTTATTTCTCTGTCTCCAGTGGTTGTCCCTAAGTTTTTAACATAAGCACTTGAATTATCTTCAGTAGTTCTACCCTCCTCCTCCACAATACAAAAACCTTAGAATCTATCCTCCATGTGTTTTAATGCCTAATATTTTTATCCAAATTTAGCTTTTAAACACTCCAAATTAGTCATCATTATTACTTTTTTAGTAAATATTTAGAGTACCCACATGTTTAGGAATTTATTTGCTTACCATTCATCTTTACAACCAAGTACTTTCTAGGTTCACTTTCTTCCTTCCTGATGTATTTGTTTTCTTTTGCTTGGTTGGTTTTCATAAGAAACTATATTTTCAAAGGGATAGCAAGCACAGGATACACAGGCTTTACATCTGATTCTCTACTACCTGGAGGCTGTTCAGTACAACAGCTGAGAGCACTGGCTCCAGAGGCCAGCTGCCTGATTTCAAATCCTGGCTCTGCCGCTAGCCACCTTGACCTTGAGCAAGTTACTTCCTCTCTTTCCCTCTCTGGGCCTCAGTTTCCTCAAATGTAAACTGAGATAAAAGCATCAGTTAGTGCACCTGTTCCTCTTCCCTGGAGGCTGTCTCTTGCATATCATGAAGAATCATGCTGCTCATTTTGATGATATCATCTAACTTTGGGAATAGGATATCCAGATCTCCCTGGGGCAGCTGCTACAGGCAGCTCCTGATGTCCAAGGGGGAGAGCCCGAGCACTGTCCAGGTAGGAGACCTTACTGTCAATGAGCTCCCTGACAGTCAGCCTCTGATAGAACAACCATCTGTCCTAAGAGACCCGACAACCCCATTCAGAGTCCCTGTCCTGGAGGACAGCACATCAGTCCCAAGTTCAGCCATGACAGAAGGCATGGAGCTTGGCCATCCTGGGACAATACACCTGCAGTGGGCCCTGATATATATTTTTAAGGTTATTTTTCAAAAAAAGGTTCACACTTTTTTGAAAAAAAGCCCTTAGAGACAGTTTAGGGGAGGAGCCAAGATGGCAGAACAGCATGGAAATTTTTTTTGCATCTTGCGTCCATGAAATACAGCCAGATCACCATTAAACCATACTGCACACCTAGGAAACTGATTTGAGGATTAACACAACAATCTGCACAACATGAAACACAGAACTCAGCAGGTACATGCCACAGAGAGGTGAACTGGGGGAGAGAGAAACCATGGAAGGCAGGGAGCTGTTTCTGCTCGCTTATGTGTGCGTGTGTTGTTTTTAATTTTAATTTTGTTTTACCTTATCAATTCCTTTTCTTCCTTCAAAATGATGAAATGAAGGAATTCAACCCAAAAGAAAGAGCATGAAGAAACAACAGCCAGGGACTTAATCAACACAAACACAAGCAAGATGGTTGAACCAGAATTTAGAATCACAATAATAAGAATACTAGCTAGGGTCAAAAATAGATTCAAATCCTTCTCTGTGGAGATAAAAGAAGTAAAAACTAGTCAGGATGAAATTTTAAAAAAATGCTATAACTGAGCTGCAATCTCAAATAGATGCCATGGCAGCATGGATGAGGCAGAGCAGCAAATCAGCGATATAGAGGACGAACTAATGGAGAATAATGAAGCAAAAAAAGAGAGGGGGACTAAGGCAAAAGAACACCATTTAAGAATTAGAGAAATCAGTGACTCATTAAAAAGGAGCAATATCAGAATCATAAGGGTCCCAGAGGAGGAAGAGAGAGAAAAAGGGGTAGAAGGTTATGTGAGCAAATCATAGCAGAAAACTTTCCTAACCTGGGGAAAGACACAGACATCAAAATCCAGGAAGCACAGAGGATTCCCATTAGATTCAACAAAAACCGACCATCAACAAGGCATATCATAGGCAATTCACAAAATACTCAGGCAAGGAGAGAATCCTGAAAGCAGCACGGGAAAAAAAGTCCCTAACCTACAAGGGAAGACAGATCAGGTTTGCAGCAGACCTATCCACAGAAACCTGGCAGGCCAGAAAGGAGTGGCGGGATATATTTAGTGTGATGAATCAGAAAACTATGCAGCCAACAATCCTTTATCCAGCAAGGCTGTCATTCAAAATAGAAGGAGAGATTAAAAGTTTCCCAGACAAACAAAAATTAAAGGAGTTTGTGACCGCTAAATCAGCCCTGCAAGAAATTTTCAGGGGGACACTGAGGAGAGAAAAGATGAAAAAAAAAAAAAAAAGAACAAAAGCAACAAAGACTAGAAAGGACCAGAGAACACCACCAGAAACTCCAACTCTCCAAGAAACATAATGGCAATAAACTCCTATCTTTAAGTACTCACTCTAAATGTCAGAGGACTAAATTCTCCAATCAAAAGACATAGGGTAACAGAATGGATAAGAAAACAAGATCAATCTATATGCTGTTTACAAGACACCCACTTTAGACCTACAGATACCTTCAGATTGAAAGTAAGGGGATAGGGAACCATCTATCATGCTAATGGTCAACAAAAGAAAGCCGGAGCAACCATACTTATATCAGACAATCTAGACTTTAAAATAAAGACTGTAACAAGAGATGAAGAAGGGCATTATATCATAATTAAGGGGTCTATCCATCAAGAAGACCTAACAATTGTAAAAACTTGTGCTCCAAGTGTGAAAGCACCTAAATATATAAATCAATTAATCACAAACATAAAGAAATTCATTGATAATAATACCATAATAGTAGGGAGCTTCAAGACCCCACTCACAGCAACGAACAGATCATCTAAACCAAAAATCAACAAGGAAACAATGGCTGTGAATGACACACTGAACCAGATGGACTTAACAGATATATTCAGAACATTTCATCCTAAAGCAGAGGAATATACATTCTTCTCCAGTGCACATGGAATGTCCTCCAGAATAGACTATGTACTGGGACAGAAATCAGCCCTAAATAAGTATAAAAAGATCGAGATCATACCATGCATATTTTCAGACCACAAGGCTATGAAACTCAAAATCAACCACAAGTAAATGTGGAAATATAACATGTACTTGGAGACTAAAGAATATCCTACTAAAAAATGAATGGGCTAACCAAGAAGCTAAAGAGGAAATTAAAAAGTACATGGGAGCCAATGAAAATGGTAACACCACAACCCAAAACTTCTGGGATGCAGCAAAAGCACTCATAAGAGGGAAGTATATAGCAATCCAGGCCTTCTAAAGAAAGAAAGGTCTCAGATATACAACCTAACCTTACACCTTAAGGAGCTGGAAAAAGAACAGGTACTAAAACCCAAAACCAGCAGAAGACAGGAAATAATAAAGATTGGAGCAGAAATCAATGCTATCGAAACCAAAAAAAAAAAAAAAAAAAAACACACACACACAAAAACAAAACAAAAAAAACAAAAAACAAAAAACAAAACCCACAGTAGAACAGATCAATGAAACCAGAAGCTGGTTCTTTGAAAGAATTGACAAAATTGATAAACCACTAGCTAGGTTGATGAAAAAGAAAAAGGAAAGGAACCAAATAAATAAAATCAAGAATGAAAGAGGAGAGATCACAACGAACACAACAGAAATAAAAACAATAATAAGAGAATATTATGAACAATTATATGCTAACAATATGGGCAATCTGGAAGAAATGGACAAATTCCTAGAAACATATATATTACCAAAACTGAAACAGGAAGAAATAGAAAATTTGAACAGACCCATAACCAGTGAGGAAATCGAATTAGTAATCAAAACTCTCCCAAAAAACAAGAGTCCAGCGCCAGGTGGCTTTCCAGGGGAAGTCTACCAAACATTTAAGGAAGAGTTAACACCTATTCTCTTGAAGCTGTTCCAAAAAATGGAAATGGAAGGAAAACTTCCAAACCCTTTCTATGAAGCCAGAATTTCCTTGATTCCAAAACCAGACAGAGACCCCACTAAAAAGGAGAATTATAGACCAATTTCCCTGATAAACATGGATGCAAAAATCCTCAACAAGGTATTAGCCAACCGGATCCAACAATACATTAAAAAATTATTCAACACGACAAAGTGGGATTTATACCTGGGATGCAGGGCTGGTTCAATATCCACAAAGCAATCAAGGTGATTCATCACATCAATAAAAGAAAGGGCAAGGACCACATGATTCTCTCAATAGATGCAGAGAAAGCATTTGACAAAATAGAGCACCCTTTCTTGATAAAAACCCTTAAGAAAGTAGGGATAGAAGGATCATACCTTGAGATCCTAAAAGCCATATATGAAAGACCCAATGCTAATGTCGCCAACTGAGAGCTTTCCCCTAAGGTCAGGAACAACACAGGGATGTCCACTCTCGCCACTGTTATTCAACATAGTATTGGAAGTCTTAGCCTCAGCAATCAGAGAGCACAAAGAAATAAAAGGCATCCAAATCAGCCAGAAGGAGGTCAAATGTTCACTCTTCGCAGATGACATGATACTCTATATGGAAAACCCAAAATATTCTACCAAAAAACTGCTAGAACTGATTCATGAATTCAGCAAAGTCGCAGGATATAAAATCAATGCACAGAAGTCGGTTGCATTCCTATATCAACAATGAAGCAACAGAAAGAGAAATCAAGGAATAGATCCCATTTACAATTGTGCCCAATACCATAAAATACTTAGGAAACAAAACAATAGAAAAATATTCCATGCTCCTGGATAGGAAGAACAAATATTGTTAAAATGTCAATACTACCCAAAGCCATCTAATATTCAATGCAATACCTATCAAAATAACACCAGCATTCTTCACAGAGCTAGAATAAACAATCCTAAAATTTGTATGGAACCAGAAAAGACCCCAAATAGCCAAAGCAATCTTGAAAAAGAAAACCAAAGCTGGAGGCATCACAATTTTGGACTTCAAGCTGTATTACAAAGCTGTAATCATCAAGACAGTATGGGACTGGCACAAGAACAGACATTCATATCAATGGAACAGAACAGAGAACCCAGAAATGGACCCACAAATGTATGTCCAACTAATCTTTGACAAAGCAGGAAAGAACATCCAATGGAATAAAGACAGTCTCTTCAGCAAGTGGTGCTGGGAAAACTGGACAGCGACATGCAGAAGAATGAACCTGGACCACTTTCTTACACCATACACAAAAATAAGCTCAAAATGGATGAAAGACCTAAACCTAAGACAGGAAGCCATCAAAATCCTTGAGGAGAAAGCAGCCAAAAACCTTTCTGACCTTGGCCACAGCAATTTCTTACTCAATATTTCTCTGGAGGAAAGGGAAACAAAAGCAAAAGTGAACTATTGAGACCTCACTTCTGCAAAGCAAAGGAAACAATCAGCAAAAGTAAAAAGCAACCAACAGAATGGGAGAAGATATTTGCAAATGACATATCAGATAAAGGATTAGTATCCAAATTCTATAAAGAACCTATCAAACTCAACACCCAAAAAAACAAATAATCCAGTAAAGAAATGAGCAAAAGATCTGAATAGACACTTCTCCAAAGAAGATAACCAGATGGCCAACCAACACATGGAAAAATGCTCAATATCACTCATCATCTAGGAAATACAAATCAAAACCACAGGGAGATACAACCTCACACCTGTCAGAATGACTAACATTAACAACTCAGAAAACAACAGATGTTGGCAAGGATGCAGAGAAAGAGGATCTCTTTTGCACTGCTGGTGGGAATGCAAACTGGTGCAGCCACTCTGGAAAACAGTATGGAGGTTCCTCAAAAAATTAAAAATAGAACTACCCTATGACCCAGCAATTGTACTACTAGGTATTTATCCAAGAGATACCAGTGTGCTGTTTTGAAGGGGCACATGCACCCCAATGTTTATAGCAGCACTATCAACAATAGCCAAAGTATGGAAAGAGCCCAAATGTCCATCAATGGATGAATGGATAAAGAAGATGTGGTATGTGTGTGTATGTATACACACACATACACACACACACACACACACACACACACACATACATACATACATACACAATAGAATATCACTTGGCAATCAAAAAGAATGAAGTTTTGCCATTCACAACTACATGGATGGACATAGAGGGTTTTATGCTAAGCGAAATTAGTCAGAGAAAGACAACTATATGACTTCACTCACAAGAGGACTGTAAGGTACAAAACAGATGAACGTAAGGGAAGGGAAGCAAAAATAATAAAAAACAAGGAGGGGGACAAAAACAGAAGAGCCTCTTAAATATGGAGAGCAAACAGAGGGTTACTGGTGGGGTTGTGGGAGGGGAAATGGACTAAATGGGTAAGGGGCATTAAGGAATCTACTCCTGAAATCATTGCTGTACTATATGCTAATAAACTTGAATGTAAATTTAAAAAATAAATTTAAAATTAAAAATAAAAAAAGCTCTTGGGTCCTAGGAGCTGTGCTTGCAATTTATCATAAGTGAAGAAGTCCTGGCTTGCTTATGTGGGTATATGAGAAAGTAAGGCAATCATTTTTACAGAAAGTGGAGTGAAAAAGGTACTACAAAAGAGTGAAGAGTACTGATCCACAAAACACAAAGTCCAAAGAAGGAATTTATCTTCAGTGGAGATGGCAGTTGAGAAAAGACTTAAACAATCAGTAGGCTTTTGACTAAGGAGGGAGAAAGAGAAATTAATTAGAGAAATTAGAAATTAGTCAGATGAGGGACTACACAGGGCATATTCAGAAACCAGCCATTTGGATGTCACTTAAAGCAATTATAAAGTAATGAGATATGACTCTAAAAATAGTGTGAAATGTGAGATTAGAAGTCCTTCGACCCAAGATAAGAACACAGGTAAATACTTAATCTGGAAAGACATAGGGATCTGTTGAAAGTTCTAGAGCAATGGGGCAGCTCAACAGGCTATTTATTTGGGGAAGACTAATCTGATTCCAGAGATATGATGAACTGAAGAGAGAAGAGAGAGAAGGGTGGAAACCATTTCAAAGGTTATCCATACTGTATGATCAAGAAATAACAGAATCTAGGGGTGGCCGGGTGGCTCGGTCAGTTAGGCAGCCTACTTCAGCTCAGGTCATGATCTCACAGTTCCTGGGTTCAAGCCCCGCATCAGGCTCTGGGCTGACAGCTCAGAACCTGGAGCCTGCTTCGGATTCTGTGTCTCCCTCTGTCTCTGCTCCTCCCCCACTAATGCTCTGTCTCTCTATCAAAAATAAATAAACATGAAAGAAAGAAAGAGAGAGAGAGAGAGAGAGAGAGAGAGAGAGAGAGAGAGAGA
>NW_024412377.1:109778461-109787126 GCF_014898765.1 Herpailurus yagouaroundi
GTAGCACTGAATTTCTACAGAACGTTTCTTTTCTTTCAGTCCTGCAGGTTTTATGTCTCCTGCCCATATGCCTGGAGTCTGGGCTCTCTATCACATATCCTGTTGAGTAACTGTGTTTCTCTGGTTTTTGTCAGTCAAACTGGTGTCTCATACCATCAGCTTTGCCCCCTACTCTGTAAGGGAAAGAGGACTCATATGGGAGGTTTATGCATCTTGTAGTCATTTAGGTGCAGGATCCATAAACCTCCACACGTGTAAATCTGACCTTTACTAAAAGATGCCGGGTGTCTGATTAATCCAAATTTCTGTGCCTGTTTCAGTAAGGAGACTTCCTAAGCAGGATTCACCTGCTGGAAATTTTCAATAAGATTCAGAGACTGGATGCTTTCCATGATCGCAGGGAGTTCTTTTTCAGAGTCATTAACACTCAACCACAGGGTGCTCATCAGGATATCTCGCTTGGGCTCCCTGCAGGTGAGAGGAGTGCAATGCCAGAATCATTTTTAAACCTATTAGGATCTTTCTGCTTGGGATTTCACAAATGGTGATAAAGGAGCCCCTCATTTCACATAAGCCTTGTGGTAAGTTTTCTGAAAATATTTGCAAAGTAATTGTGACAAATCATCCAAAAGAAATCCCTGCTTGTGACTGAAAATGGCCCACAGGTTTTTTTTATTTAACATTACTTCTGTAGTAAACCTTTTACCTAAATCACAGAGATAAATGAAAAAGACAGGTGTAAGCCTTAGTCAGCCTATTCATTTCATAGGTAATAGAATAAATATTCATAATACCCAGACATTACATTTTGATAATAAGGTAGTTTTTACTTCCTAGGGGAAAGCCATGCTTTTTATTCTTAGGAACATTTAATTTGATCAGTCTCAACTGTATGCACACACACACACACACACACACACACACACATATATATATGTACACATATATATGCTACACATATGTGTGTATATGTGTGTGTGAACACATAATATATATTCTATTAAGCTATTTTTATAATTGTTTTTTCTTAGATACTGTAACAAACCTCTAAACAGAGTTCTTGCATACATCAAACCAGATAACAATGTTTCTAGAAGGAAAGGTATCGAGGCTCCACATGTAAAGAAAAATATGAACACTTAATGATTCAAACTATAGCTACCAGAGTAGCACCTGGGTGTCTCAGTCAGTTTAGCATCCAACTTCAGCTCAGGTCATGATCTTACGGCTCACGGGTTTGAGCCCCACACTGGGCTCTGTGCTGACAGCTCAGAGCCCAGGGCCTGCTTCAGATTCTGTGTCTCTCTCTCTCTCTGCCCCTCCCCTGCTCTCACTCTGTCTCTATCATAAATGAATATTTAAGTAAAAAAAAAGAAAAGCTAAAATAAAAAAAAATTTAAACAAAATATAGGCACAGAGGGATAGCCCATCAAAAGCAGAGCCAACAAAAAACAAATACATAAATAAATAGGTAAACAAAAAAACAGGACTTCATCAAAATTAAAAACTTTCATGCACTGAAGTACACCAAAAACAGAGTAGAAAGGCAACCCACAGGATGGGTATGCAGAGAGCAGGCAGAAATGCTGAATGGTGAACCATAGAACACTTTTTTCTTCACAATACAGGTATTTCTACTACATCAAAAGTTTCCCGGATGCAATTTAAGTATAATACAATTATCCTGCACTTTACAAATCACTATCAAAATTAAAACTTGCCACAGAGAATAGATGAAAGATATATGGTACTTACTGTAACACAGCTTGCAGTTTATAGTTAACTTAGGTTTAGTTCCCTTAAGTAGTAGACAATAAAGGTGATTGTTGAAAAAACGTGCAAGAATAGTGCCAGATGGGGTAGGAAAACACAGGTGAGTACTAGCAAGAAAATCTTAGCTATAAATTCTATATAAGCTCAGTGATGCTCAGGATATGCAGCCATATACTCATTTTCTTAAATTTCAACAAGAAATAGGGGCACCTGGCTAGCTTAGTTAGAAGGGCACACAACTCTTGATGTTGCGGTTGTGAGTTCGAGCCCTTATGTTAAGTGTAGAGATTACTTCAATAAATAAAACTTTAAAAATTTTTTTTAATTCAACAAGAAATATAACTTTGGGGGTGCCTGAGTGGCTTAGTCAGTTGAGCATCGAACTACTGACCTCAACTTAGGTCATGATCTCACAGTTGTGAAATCGAGCCTCGTGTTGGCTCTGCATTGGGCATGAAGTGCTTAAGATTCTTTTTGTTAATTCAAGTCTCTATCTCTTAAACCGCCTTTTCCCACTGAAACTATTATTTATATCAAATCTCAGGTTTTCTTCTATAAAGTTCACCTACTTCATGGGCCATTTTAGCATATGGTCTTGCACTCAAGGAAAGAATGGTCCAGATAGTCAAAAACTAATAATAAAAAAAACTACAGCATTTTTGAAGTGACCAAAGGAGTATAACACATACCGTCTATAACACACACAATTTCTTAAAATTCCCTTTCCCCATCTCTTCTCTCAATTTTACTCATTCATGGCAGGTGCTCTATTTCCTTTTCCCATTTCTACAAACTCCCAAATATCCCCCAAGCCCTAACCCCAGGAGAATCTCACCTTTCATTTATCTTATCCATTCTATTGTCTTCTTCCAGTTACTCCATCCTTTCCAGTGGAAATCTAGCTCAACTGTCAGGCTTCTCCAGGGTTTTTTCCTTTAGCCTATCACTTCCATTAAACAATTACCAGTCCACTACTGAGTGGGTCTCGGTAACAAAGGCTCTTTCCTCCTGGAAGACTAGGAAAGGAGAACAGGCAATATCCATTTTACTTTAGTACCATAACAAGTGTATTTCTCATACCAGAAAAGATTGCCCTTATATAACATTCTGGAAACATAAAATTATAGACGTTTAGTGGTGATCAAGGGCTGTCAGATTAGTGGTTGTCAGGGATTAAGGAAGGGGTTAAGTGGGACCAAAGGTGGAGTAGTTCTAGAAGGGCAACATCGGTCAGTATACATAAAAAGTTTAAGTTTTAAAATGCTACCATATTTTTAGCTGATCGTAAACAGCATTTCAGATTTAAAGGCTTGCAACAGCTATTAAATGAAGATGATGAGCCAAAAACTATCTTTGCTGTAGGTCGTGGGATTGAGTAACACATTGGGAGTAGAGCGGCCCTAATATTCAGACTGTGTATGATCGTGTGCCTACCATAAATTTGCCTGGCATGCTATGGAATCCATTTAGTCCTGACAACAAGGCAGAGCGATGGCTATTTCAGCTCCATTTTACCATGAGAAAACCGGGGCAAAGAAGTTGTATAACATGGCCCCATGTCACAGGCAGATTCTGAACTCTGATCCCTTGGGCGACAACTCCTGGCCACTCATCAGTAATAGCACGTAATCTACTGCCTCAGAGAACTCACTACGACCACAATAATGAGGAGATGGCTGGGGAGCCCATAGCGTTCACATTCTTCTCAAATGTTCTCAACTCCTCTTGCTAAGACTCCTCAGCAGAAGAGAGCACAGATTACTCAAATCTGCAGGGGTCACTAGGGCAGACTCAGGCAGAATCATGAACTGCTTTGCCTAAAAAGGCAGCAGCTCTCTGGGAACTGTTGGACCAACTACCACTATGACTGTCAGACCACACATGGGATGAAGAGACCACTACTCTACTACCTTACCAGCCAGGTCCTGACATACCCCTACTGGTCCCAGACTGGGAACTAAGCACCCAGCCTCCTGCCATTCCTGTGCTAGGACACCATGACATTTGTTCTTGACAAATTGGATAAAGAGGATTCTAGTGAATTAGAAGCAAATCATTGGTCAAACAGACATGACACTGCCAGTTACCCATTGGCAAGCATGCTCCTTTATTTACCGTCACTAAGCATCAATATCTTCATTAGAAGAATGAGAAAAATAGTACTGATGTCACACAGTGGTTGCAAGGATGATCTTAAATGAGGCATGGGGCATATACAGCAGAGCACTGGGCATATGGTTAGGGCTAGATAAATGAAAGCTGTTATGGTTATTGTTGTATCTAAATCAGTGCTATACAAAAGAACTTTCTATGATGGTGGATATGTTCTCTACGTTCACTACCCAACATGTTAGCCATGTAGCTAATGTGCACTTGAAATGTGGCTAGTGTGACTGGGGAACTAGAGTTTTGAATTTCATCTAAACTTAAATAGCTACATGTGCCTTGTGGTTACCATATGGGACAGTATAGGTATAACACTCAGCCAGTAACCAGGCCAGCTGGTCCAGATTAAATGGAACAAAAATTGTTATGACCAACCAAAATGATTACACTGGCATCATAAAATGAGCAAAATATCATCTCCCTTAAAAAAGATTTAAGTTTACAATACAGAGGAAGCACTGCTTTCTATAGAACCTGCTACATTTGTGGTAGGCTTAGAACTGGGTTTAGAACAGGATGCTTATATATTTTTTTAAAAGCTTTAAAAGAGAAAGAAGGTTAATGTGGTAGATTAAATTATTATTTAGCAAATATTTACCCCTCCCCACCTCTGACTTGGGGTAGAGTCATGGAAGAGGAGTATTCTCTGCCCTGATGATTTTGGATTTGGTTATGGGATTTACTTTGTTCAGTGGAATTGGAGCAGAGACCTAACTGGCCTTGCATGTATCTGCTTGTCTGTCCGAAGTTTCTGACCACCACCAAATGAAGAGTATGTCCCAGTAGCCTCTGCCCCTCCATTATGGTCCCAGAGTTTTTTTCACATAGAACAAACAGGAACCTGATCCACAACCTGAGGCAGACACACCCACAGACTATATGAATGAGAAATAAATGGTTATTTTTGTTTGCTATTATGATTTTGTAGGTCTTTACTAACCAGAATTATTTTAGTAAAAATCTCTCTAATACATAATCGTTAATCCTCAGTACCTCCTATTCCAGTGTTCTCTGTAGAGAATCTTGTACTCTGAAAGATGAAATAATTGGCTCAAGATCATGATGGAATAAGGGTTCCTTATGAGATGTTTACATCCACATGTTTAGACAAATGCACAGATAAAATATCCATGGTAAGTCATTAAAGGAGTGAGGGTACTGGAAGACCAAGCCCTCAGATGGTTGAAGCAGACATCATGACAGATGGCCATGGTTTTCTCCAACCTGACTCTCACAATCATGCCAGAGATGAATGGTTACCCAGCTGGACCACGATCATCATCATTTTTCTATCTCCATCAATGTTCTCATTCTAGCTTCCAATTTTTTTTCTAGAATTTTTGCCATTAGAATACCGATTACACAGATTTTTGTTTTCAAGACCTCTTGCCACATTTTCTAAATATTTGAAGAACACCCACTGGAAAAACTCCTAAGGTATGATTCTATTAGAAACACATTCTGCATTAAGCATACATCTTTTCCACCAAAAAGCACTTTTCCACTTTTCATAAACACTGAATTTGCCTTAATATAATTTTTATAATGTTTTTATTTATTATTGAGAGACAAAGAGAGACAGAGCATGAGCATGGGAGGGGCAGAGAGAGGGGAGACACACAATCCGAAGCAGGCTCCAGGCTCCGAGATGTTAGCACAGAGCCCGACACAGGGCTCAAACTCGCAAATCACAAGATCATGACCTGAGCCGAAGTTGGACACTTAACCGAATGAGCCACCCAGGCACCCCTTAATATAACTTTTTTAAACGTTTATTCATTTTTGACAGACAGAGCATGTGAGCAGGAGATAGGCAGAGAGAGAGAGAGAGAGAGAGAGAGGAAAAGAGAGGATTCTAAGCAGGCTCCTCACTGTCAGCGCAGAGCCAGATGCAAGGCTTAAACTCATGAGCCTTAAGATCATGGCTTGACATGGATGTGGAGAAACAGGAACCCTCTTGCACTGTTGGCGAGGATGCAAACTGGTACAGGTGCACCACTGTGGAGGTTCCTCAAAAAATTAAAAAGAGAACTACCCTATGACCCAGCAACAACACTACTAGGAATTTATCCAAAGGATACAGGGGTGCTGATTCATAGGAGTACCTGTATCCCACTGTTTATAGAAGCACTTTCAACAATAGCCATATTATGGAAAGAGCCTAAATGCCCATCAACTAAGGAATGGATAAAGAAGATGTGGTTTATAAATACAATGGAATACCACTTGACAATGAGAAAGAATAAAATCCTACCATCCGCAGCAACGTGGATGGAACTGGAGGATAATAGGCTAAGCAAAATAAGTCAGTCAGAGGAATACAGATATCATATGCTTTCACTCACATGTGGAACTTGAGAAACTTAACAGAAGACCATGGAGGAAGAGAAAGGGAAAATAATAGTTACAAACAGAGAGTGGGGGAGGCAAACCATAAGAGACTCTTAAATACAGAGAACAAACTGAGGATGGATTGGGGGGTGGGGAGAAGGGAAAATGGGTGATGGGCGTTGAGGAGGGCACTTGTTGGGATCAACACTGGGTGTTTTATGTAAGCAATGAATCACAGGAATCTATCCCCAAAACCAAGAGCACACTGTACACACTGTATGTTAGCCAACTTGACAATAAATTATATTAAGTAAATGAAAGCATATGCCCACAGTAATAATAATAATAATAATAATAATAATAATAATAATAATAAAAGATCATGGCCTGAGCCCAAGTTGGATGCTTAGCTAACTGAGCCACCCAGGCACCCCTGCTTTAACAAAACTTCTATTCCTTCCATAAATGCTCGTCTACACCAAAGCTCCTACCAATATATGATGAGAAGTGTATCCCCATGATGATGTGCTGACTTGGGCATAGTGTTATTGGACTTCATGCCAAATCAAGATAATAGGTAAGCCTTATTTTTAGGATGAAAAGTGATGATAATAACACATACCTCAAACCACTTAGAAAGTAAATTTAAGAGGAAAGTTAGGCAATAACATGTGAAGCTGAGCTGTGAAGGCTGAACAAGTAGAAGTGAGTTTAGTTCCTTTGTGTAGACAATCACCTTCCAACACTTTCTGGAACCATGGTCTTCACCGTACTGCTGCCTATTCTTGTGCCGCTGCCCAGGCCACAGGAGTCCCAGATTACAACAGCAGTCAGCTTCTGAGGGGCCTTTTCATACCCCCCACCTTCCTCCCACCCCTCATGCTGTCATCTCAAAGACTATGGAGCATGCAGGAATGCAGGTCTCCCTCCATTGCCACATTGTCTTCAAGTTCTCCCTCTTCCAGTGCCCCAGGGGAAGCCGGTGTGCCCTGTAGAGGTTGTTCCGGAGGCCAACAGAAAGATGGAGAGGCTGCTGCAGGAGGCCTGTGGGGTAAGGGGGTGCTGCTGTCTTCACCAAAGCAGAAAGGAGATTTCTCCCCCACATGTATAGTATATTCTGTCACATGTCTCCCCAAACTGTGTTCCTTGTGAACCTCACATCTTACAGCAATTTCTTCTAAGTGGCATTTTCAGGTTTCAGTCCCAGCCTGTTTTTGCCTTGACTCAGAGAAGACACTATGACTGGTGCTCAGAATTACCCAGCCTCCCTGATGCCAGTCTGTCGTCCTTGACCCCAGCTTGAACTCCTCTGCTCTCTTGCCTCGAGATGGACATTCCTGCAGAAAGATCACTGACAAATTCATCCTCCAAGAATCAAATCTGGGATGGCCAAAAATGTCTGAACCCTAGCACGAACACAATTTAGGCTCTCATGCTAGATGGAACCCCTGCTACCTTGGCACTTTAAGAAAATTATAGGAAATACAATCTCAATTTGCAGTTTCAGTCATTTATTGGAAACCTTGTTCAAACCATCAGAACAAAATATCAAATTACCAGAGTCCAGTTTATTTTAATGAATGCCTCAGCACCGAAAGCATCAGAGTGGAAGCTTCCTGTCAACATGCCAGATTTTGAGAGGCACCTGGGTGGCTCAGTCAGTTAAGTGTCAGACCCTTGGTTTCAGCTCAGGTCATGATCTCGAAGTTGGTGAGTTGGAGTCCCGCACTGGGTTCCATGTTGACAGTGCAGAGACTGCTTAGGATTCTCTCTCTCTCTCTGCTCCTCCCTTGCTCATGCTCGCCTGCTCTCTCTCTCTCTCCCAAAACAAATAAACTTGAAAAAAAAAATTTTTTTAATGGCAGATTTTGAGTGCCCTAAAGTGCACACAGAGGGACGCTTGGCTACAAGAACATCACTTAAAAATAGATGGCTGGGGGGCGCCTGGGTGGTTCAGTAGGTTAAGCTGCCGACTTTGGCTCAGGTCATGATCTCACGGTCCGTGAGTTCGAGCCCTGCGTCGGGCTCTGTGCTGACAGCTCAGAGCCTGGAGCCTGTTTCAGATTCTGTGCTCCCTCTCTCTCTGACCCTCCCCCGTTCATGCTCTGTCTCTCTCTGTCTCAAAAATAAATAAACATTAAAAAAATTTTTTTTTTAAATAGAAAAATAGATGGCTGGGCTTAAAAGCAAAACAATGACCACAAAACAAAACTACCATGTGGGATCTGCTAGAGACAAAAGGGAAGTTGGGAAAGTGGGAGTTAAAAGTCAGGCCCCCTCCATAAAGCTGAGAGCCAATAAAGAGTTGCCTTATCAGCAAAGGGATGGCTGGAGAAAAACATTACAAAGAATTGGGAAGGGAAGGGAAGGGAAGGGAAGGGAAGGGAAGGGAAGG
>NW_024412377.1:109787226-109810156 GCF_014898765.1 Herpailurus yagouaroundi
AAGAAAGAAAGAAAATGCAAGCACTTGACCTGTGCTGCTCTGTGGCTGGACGAGAGTCACACTCACGTGATCAGTAGCCATAGCCCATCCTCCGCTATAGGTCATCGCCATTTACACTCCTTCACCATGAGCTACCAACACACCACTACTTCCGGGCCTGTCGGTTTGTGTCTGAATTTTACCCACCTCCCTTGGAAATACTACCAGGATTCCTTTGTATTCCAAGCTGCAACAGTAGTAACAAAATGAATCTAATCTTTAATATTGTCTTCTCATTACCTTTTTTCTTCTTGAATTTTTAAGGTGAACATAGCTTGTTGGTGTTTACTTTCACACCTGACTTCCCGTGGCTTCTGTCAAAAACGGATTTCGTCTTATCTGCCTGTGCACTCCCTAGCACCCAGCGCAGAATGTTTGTCACATGTCTTAATGAGGGAGAAAGGTGAGGAAGACAACCTTCTTCACACTTTTTCCCGGAATCAGGCTTACAGAGCACAATCATCGGAAGGAAGAAATTGCTCACATTTAACGTCCATTCATGCTCTATTTTAGTAAAGTCCATTTATCAGGAAGGCTTGGTAAGGCTTCCATTCGTATACTTACCATGACTCATAGTCAATAAATCAGAATAAGATTACATTCTACTGGCAAACAGTTTTAACACTGTTTTTAGTCTCCTTTGATTCTGAAGGCCTTGTAGCATCTTGTTAGGCCTCAAGCTAACATATTATGAACACTACTTACATGGTTAGGTGCTATGGGGAGAAAATGAATACATGAGAATTTGGGGGTGGGGAAAGAACCTGTTGAGTGTTTGGTATGGATCCTGAATAAAAAGGGGATTTGCTGGATGCCCGGCTGGCTCAGTCAGTAGAACATGCAATTCTTGACCCTGGGGTTGTGAGTTTGAGTCCCATGTTGAATACAGAGATTCTTAAAAATAAATATTTAAATAAAAAGGGGCATTTACTACAGCTTTATATGCTAGATTCAACCTCACCTCCATAAGAGGAAATCACCTCATGATGAAGGATGACCCATCACAGAAGGTGGCTCCACATACTTCCACCTGACAAGCCCAAGTCAATTCCCACCTCTTCCATGAAGCCTACCCAAGTCCGGCCACATCCTTTCCTTCTTCTCCCCAAGCACTGCAGTTGTGCCTTCTTCTGGCACTCCCCATCTTCTGGAGATCTCTGTGTATATGTTGCACTGCAAGTTTCTGGACGTAAAACCAGAATCATTTAACCTCTGCAATTTGTGCAGCCCTCCACACACCCAGTTCAGTGAATATTCTATTCATTTCACATGACCAATGAGATGAGAAAGTATCTCTGACCCATCCAGCTGTGACTTTCCTTCAAGCATTGAAAACCTATGTTGCTTTTTATATATTTAAATTTCTTAAG
Organism: Herpailurus yagouaroundi; assembly: GCF_014898765.1. Lineage (NCBI taxonomy): Eukaryota > Metazoa > Chordata > Mammalia > Carnivora > Felidae > Herpailurus > Herpailurus yagouaroundi. The sequence goes on from NW_024412377.1 coordinate 109,788,636, forward strand.
GCTTTCATAGGGTAGAAAACAAGGATTTTATATTAAAGGAAATGGAGAGGAGATAAAGGAAATAGGCACAGGAGGCTAGAAAACTAGCCGGAGACTCAACCAGACAGTAATTTCCTGAAGTCTCAAAGGCCCCAGAAGAGCAGCCCACAGCTGGCTCTGTCCTTTCCTCAACCCTTGAGCATCACCTGTATGCCATAAAGTGATGGTTCAAGTAGGATGGGGAAGGACTAAGCAATTGTATGTAAATGTGGCCAAGGTGTTCACTTCTCCCTCCATCTCTCCAACCTGAGACTCAGAAGTCATGCCCTTAAGTTCTTTATCAAGCACAGAAGCCCACAGAGTCAGGCGGATTCCATCCCCACTACCACTGTCTTTCTCTTTTCCTTCTCATGCCTCCACACTACACATCAGGACCCCAGGACCCAGCAGACACCAGTGCCATCCCCAGGCTTTGTGATGGGCATGGGAGTTAAGAGTCCCTGTTCTGCTTTCTCAGAGCTGCTATTCCTAGTGATTGTAAACATTCACAGTTAAACAGACATTTCACGAGGACTTTGCCCCAGCTGGTGGTTTCCATATGATGCTCCAGATGCCACACGTCAGCCCTGAGGGAAATGTGACCAAGCAGATCCTCAGAGGCGTGGAAACCCAAGCTTGGCTGACTCATCCAGACTCCTGGGGCTCAAGCATTTCACCCTCTCTTGCCACGCTGCCTGACTTCCACCTTCATGCATGCCTTCCAACGTGAAGCTGCTATTACAAGGAGGAACCCACTGCAGTGAAGAAAATTAGCTTCTGTCTTAAACTTTTGGAAAACTTGAGAGCTTATTTTTAAGGTGACATTCTGATACGGAGTGCATGGTCAGGACCAAATAGGGCATGGGAATCAGAGCGATGGGGCAGAGCAGGTCACTGCAACACTTTTGGTCACTGTGCCACATTGCACAGCCTCAATGAAGAACGGAGGAATTATCTGGAATCATTTGGGACTCCCGAATGGCACACCAGTCTCTTTCCTGAGTCATGGAAAGGCCCCAATTACCAACGATGCCCCTCTAAGTTCATGTGGTTCATCATAAATAGTCTCGTTTCTTTTCCGGGCAACTTGAGTGACGGCAACAAGATCAGAACAAATTTGTCTGATATCCACTCTGAAACCCCAGCCAAGCCCTCAGTCATATCTTCGATTTCATTTCGATGACCACAGGGGATTAAAGTATCTAGGGCACTGATAGCTGTAGCAGGAAGGCACCATCACACAAAGTGGTCAACATGAAACGGTTTATCTGAGAGAATTACAGTCCACTGGCATGAGATGGTCCCTCTTTGCTAAGTCAAACTACTGATCAACATTCAATTATTCATGACATGCAAATAAATAAAGACTGACTTAAATATCACTATTTCAGCACATAACGATCAAATTTACTAATACTTTACCACAGCATAATTATACGTGTCAAAATAATTTTCAAAAAATATTTTATAACTATTTAACAAATGTAACCTTTTTTTAAATTTTTTTAATCTTTATTTATTTTTGAGAGACAGAGAGAGTGCAAGCGGGGGAGGAACAGAGAGAGGGAGACACAGAATCTGAAGCAGGCTCCAGGCTCCGAGCTGTCAGCACAGAGCCCGATGCAGGGCCCAAAGCCACAAACCGTGAGATCATGACCTGAGCTGAAGTCGGATGCCTAACCGACTGAGCCACCCAGGTGCCCCAAATGTAACTTTAAAAAAAATTTTTTTTTAAAGTACGATGGGCTTCCCTAGCTTTTATGGTTTAAACTATTGTTCAGAATCTCTCCTACTGATTTGCAAAGTCTCTTAATATAAGAATATGAACCCTCTATGATATATGCTAAAACTACTTCTCTCCTTTAATTTGCCCTATCATGCTTCTGGTTTACAGAGTTTAAATTTTGGTTACTGAAATTGGTATGCTTTTCCCATTGTGTTGTTAGGTTGAGAAAGTTCTTCCCTTTCCAGAGGTGACATTTCCTTCTAAGAGTTTGAGAAATGTGTAGAATTTATTTTTAATAAATGATGGGAAGTAAAGGTCTAGCTTCACTGACTCTGAAGACTTTCCCATTTGTACCAAAATTAGCATGACCTTTGAATCTGGTGACTCACACCCTGTCAGCTGACTCACTCTCTCCCCTTGTCTGGTTGGTCAGAAGTCTGCTTGCACTTAGGTTTTCCCATAATCAAATACAGCATCATTTATCTCAATCAGGCAAATTAGAGGCTCATTTTCACTTAGTGATCTCGGCACTGAGACATTGCTTCACAGCTTCATCACCCTCACATGTTTTTTTTCTTTTAAGTTTTATTTACTTATTTTGAGAAAGAGTGCAAGCAGGGGAAGGACACAGAGAGAGGGAGAGGGAGAGAATTCCAAACAGACTCCGTGCAGTTAGCATGGAGCCTGACTCAGGGTTCAAACTCAGGAACCATGAGATCATGACCTGAGCCAAAATCGAGAGCTGGACGTTTAACCTACTGAGCCACCCAGGCGTCTCTACAAGTGTTTTTAATTACTGACATTCAATACCTTCCTTGGATCCTCACAAGTGAAAAGGTGTTTTGTCACATAATACATAACCAATTACACAGCAGTAACATGTTAACTGGTGGCTAACCTTGACTACCCCTCATTCTCTTATTCAGCTCTATTTTCCAGAGTCACGCTTACTAATTCACTTGAATAACCACATACCAGATACTGGCTACAAATTAAATTAAAAAAGAAGTGCAAAGAGACATTTTTTCTACTCACAAAAAGGTTTCAATCAGATCTACAAACACATAAAGTGTATTGTTTGCCTATTTCAGTACAACAAATTACTCTAAAACTTAAAGGCTTAAAACAACACTGAACATTTATGGCACCTCACAGCTTCTATAGGTTAGGAATTCACAAGTAGCCTGACTGGGTGCTTATGGCTCAGGCTTCCTCAACACTGCAGCCAGGTGTTGGCCGAATCTGGAGTCATCTCAAAGCTTTCCGGGAAACTGAGGATCTACTTCCAAAGAGGCTAACTGATGTGGCTAACAAGTTGGGGCTGGCTGTTGGTGGGAGGCCTCAGTTCCTCTACACGTGGGCTCTCTACAGAGCGACTTGACACCCTCTCAATATGGTGACTGACTTCCCCCACAGTGAGCAACCCAAGAAAACAAGATACACAATGAAATTCACTTCATGACCTAATCTCAGAAATCACATGGCCACTTCTGTTATATTATAGAAGTCATCCAGACCAGCCCGGATTCTAGATGGGAAGATTTAAAGGTGTGAACACCAGCAGACAACAATCACCAGGATCCATGCTCAACAGGAGAGGGCCAGTTATAACAGAAGCTTTCCTTTCACTGCTTTAAGCCTCCAGTCCCTCCTCTCCACAGCGGAGACCACCAAGGCTCCTACCTCACACAGTTTTGTCGAGACTGAAGAATACAGTGCATCTGAAATATGATAACATCCAGCACACGGTGGATAGTAAGTAATAATTAGCATGCATTTGTTCATTGATTTGTTATTAATGGTTTTATCATTCATGTGTCCTTAAAAGTATCATTCAATGAAAACATCGATATTCTAAATTTTTTAACGTTTATTTATTATTGAGAGATAGACACAGAGCGTGAGCAGGGGAGGGATAGAGAGAGGGGGAGACACAGAATCTGAAGCAGGCTCCAGGCTCCGAGCCATTAGCACAGAGCCCGACATGGGGCTCAAACTCACAAACTGTGAGATCATGACCTGAGCTGAAGTCGGTCGCTTAACCAACTGAGCCACCCAGGTGCCCCGAAAACATCGATATTCTAAAGTCAACTGTAAATACCAATAGTTCTACGACTGATACACACAAGGGTGCACGCTCTTGGTGAAGCCATTTATTGCTACAATCACCTTAGTGAAATCTGTTAAAAAGGTCAAGTGATCCTAAGTAAACAAGAGGCATTATTGGCTGGCTGACGAAATATCTAATAAATCCCAAGGCCAGTAAGTAAAACCAAACTTCCAGAAAACCAGTATGAGGAACTAGGAAGTCAGAAACAAGTTACTCTTCTATCATTCAGGAACCACATGGTCTTTCAAGTCTGCCTCTTTAGTTGCCCTCCCCACCTCCCTCTGTCCCCAGTGTACTTTGGTCAGCTTCTTCTCTCAGGTATCTACAGAGATTAGAATCTCTGAATCCAACTACAAATTCCCAGGAAGAAGAATCTTATTGGACTATTTTGTTCACTCCTGACTCCATTTTCTCTCATGGAAGAGTAGGGAGTACAACTGCATGATCTATTGCCCACTCATCAGGATGTGAGGGCACAGACTGTCTTTCAAGAAGGATATGTAGGAACTAAGATGAAGTTATTGGTGGAAGCAATGACTGGCCTTTCTGGTACAAACACTTGGCAAAGAAAAGCATTACTTTTGGTTGAAGTCTGTATGAACCACACATCCAACTCAGAGTTAAAGAGCTTTAATTGAAGCTGGTCCCTTTCCAAGGAAATAAAAGTAAATCTGTATGGACACACAACTAGCAGCCTCACTTAAATTGTCACTTTGAATAGACGTAGGACAACAAATATCTACATACACACACACACACACACACACACACACACACACACTCACTCACTCACAAATAAATTATGAATAATGCTGGCTGATGACCAAAACAGCAAAGGAAATTACCAATAAGTACTCTGTTTTGATGTTTACATTTTTATTCTCAAAATAGATTAAGTTAGCTATTCTTTTAACACATTTCCATGTAGACCTCTAATAAACCCTCTGCACTTTATAGCTGACAGGATCCTTCCAGTAAATGTATCTGCTCTAAACCATCTCTACTTGACTGAAAAGAATTCTAGAAAATATCTTGCTTTCAGAATTACTGAGAACTTCATTGGAGAGGTAGGACCCATTACTTGCCAAACTACTTATTCTAGTTGTTTCTAAGGCAGAATCTCAACTCTTTAATAAAATACTGTGCATTGATTTGGTCTCTGAATCAAACCATTTGATTCTCCTAGTTATAAAATGGGGATGAACAGAAACAATCTTTCATCAGATAAAATCCTAATGCTATGTGACACAGTTTAGGGTCATGTCCTAGCTATATTTCTTTTCACTTTGTTTTTTAATAACTTGGTATAACACCTATGTGCTATAGGCTAAATATGTCCCCTCCAAAATTCATATGTTAGGACAATACCTCAGAATATAACTGTATTTGAAGAGGGCCTTTAACGCAGTGGTTAAGTTAAAATACAGCTATTAGGGTGAGCTATAATCCAATCTATGGATTATAAGAGAAAATTTCTGTGTCAAGAGTACATGTGCACCAGGGAAAGGTATAAAGACACAGACATAAAGCAGCCACCTGCAAGCGAAGGAGAAAAGTCTCATAAATCCTAGCAACACTTCTAATTGTTTAAGCCATACAGTCTGTGGTGTTTAGTTATGGCAAATTTGGCAAACTAATGAAAGTAAATGCATGCTTGGCTTATCAAACAAGCAGAAACTTACCAACAAAAATCAACAAAGATTTATTTATTAGCTGCCTCATATATTTTGTGGAAAGAGGCAGGGAAACAATAAATAAATTACTGAGATCCCAATGCCAGTCCAAAAGACTAGAACACAAAGAACAATGAGGAGTGACCACATCCATCAGGGGCTCAAAGTCTAGCAAAGGAGCCCAAATCGTGGCTTACATGCCAAGTAGAGGTATGTTCATGTTGCTTGGGAGCTCCCTTGAGGAGATGAGTGTATGTTTCTGCTGGACTGGAAAAACAATTGGGAAGAGGGGACATGAGGTGACAATAAGTCACAGTTCAGAGAGGAAAAAAATGATCTTCTTTCTTTTTCTGATATTGTAGAATTATTTCTGATTAAGAGTAGTCTTAAGTACCACATAAAATTCTAATTTACTTCTTCTAAAGAGTAGGTCAACATTAGCTACTCTAAAGAAAAATGGGATAGACATTTGTTGACAATTAAATTGAAAATACTAAATATCCACAATGAATAGTTTTACTTAAGTCTCCTTTTATATCCAATTTATCATGTTGGCTCTTTAGAATATAGTTATCTCTTACACTATACTAGGTATTTTTCAAGGGCGATACAGTCAAGGAGCTTTCAAGTGACATCTTAATGGTCAAAATAGCTATTATATAATGTTTGTACAGTTCTTTTTTTATGCCCAAACTATGTGTCTCAAGTTAAGGTGAAACATAATTCCAGTTTTGAGGCATATATTTGTCCAAATTTATAGGCAATCAATGAATTCAAGGACATGAACACATCTAAAGAAAACATCACCACCCTTTTCAGTCAACCTCACATCCTCCAAAGATCATACCTCTAGAGTATCCCTGGTCTGGACAAGAATTCAACTCAGGCTCTGGGACTCCCAGAGAAGTCTGATTCTGCCTGCCTCATGCCTGGGATCTGAAGAATGAGGCACTTCCTTTAACCAAAAGAGTAGAGCACCTGTATCACAAGGACTTGTTTCAGAACACAGTCATAAATTGACTGTTACCCTGTACTTGCCAAAAGCTTATTAAAGCAAATTGTATTTGAAAGGGATTCTATCAAACACATTAATCATCTAAACTTTAAACCTTAACTCACTTAAAGTTTCAGGGAAAAAAAAAAAAAAGTCCCCAAACCAGCTCACTTATTCCTTTACAGAAATGATCCACTGCCACAATCTGTTTCTTTGGTGCAAGAAATCAGTTTATAATGCAATGTATCTTTCATTGTCATTGTGTACCTTGTGGTATTACATCAATAGTCATTAGACAAGAGGTTCACAACATGTACAAGGCATTTCTCTTTTCTTGATGTGCAATATAGTAAGAAAAGTATAATTATCTTTGTCATTTTCATCTCCCTCTTCTGCTCACTGTGTTAAAATGGGAGTTTTCCTAGGTTGGGGCCTGTCTTTCTTCTCTAATTACACCCTATTCACCCCAGTGACTTCATCTAGTTCCCAATTTCAGCTATCTTCTCTATGTCAGTGACCCCAAACCTCTCCCAACAACAGCCAGCCGCAACCTTAGGACTAGTGCTTGACCCAAAGAGCTTTCTGTGATGATGGAAACGTTTGATGTTAGATGTCAAATAGATTTCAATTTAAAAAAAAGAAATGTTCTAAGCTGCGCTGTCCAGGATGGTAACTACTAGTCATGGGTGACTACTGAGCACATAATTTAAATTAAAATTCAGTGGGGGCTCCTGGGTGGCTCATTCGGTTAAGCGCCTGACTTCAGTTCAGGTCATAATCTCATAGTTTGAGTTCAAGCCCCACGTCAGGCTCTCAGCACAGAGCCTGGAGCCTGCTTTGGATTCTGTGACTCCTTCTTTCTCTGCCCCTCCCCCCTCTCGTGCTCTCTCTCTCTCTCTCTCTCTCTCTCTCTCTCTCTCAAAAACAAACATTAAAAAAAATTTTTGTAATAAAAAAAATTTAATTCAATGGCTAGAACTTACCATTTTGGACAGCACAGCCGTAGGCTTCTATTTGTAGCTGCCTGCCAAATATGTAACTCTGGGCCTGCCAGCACTCGGAAACTTACGTGCCTAATCAAAGAGGTTCAGTTTAGGGGCACCTGGGTGGCTCAGTCGGTTAAGTGTCTGACTTCGGCTCAGGTCATGATCTACAGCTTGGAGCCTGGAGTCTGCTTCAGATTGTGTCTCTCTCTCTCTGCCCCCCACCCCCACCCCACCCCTCTCACACTCTGTATCGAAAATAAATAAACATTAAAAAAAAATGTTCAGTTTCAGCCCCAAAAGAGCTCCGCCCCTTCATTTGGTTATTCCTGTTAATTAGACCACCATTCTCCAAACTACTGATACTAAAGCTATTACTGAAAATGATCCAACTTTTCCCCACATCCAGTTGGCTTACTACACTTACCACACAGTCATGCTTCTGGTCAAAAATGAAAAATTCATTTCCAAAAATTACTATTTAGAATGAATGTAGGGGCGCCTGGGTGGCGCAGTCGGTTAAGCGTCCGACTTCAGCCAGGTCATGATCTCGCGGTCCGTGAGTTTGAGCCCCGCGTCAGGCTCTGGGCTGATTGCTCAGAGCCTGGAGCCTGTTTCCAATTCTGTGTCTCCCTCTCTCTCTGCCCCTCCCCCGTTCATGCTCTGTCTCTCTCTGTCCCAAAAATAAATAAACGTTGAAAAAAAAAATTTAGAATGAATGTAAACAACAACAAATCTATGTGTTTTTTCATTTTAATTTTAATTACACTATCCACCTCCCTCGAAAAAAAATTAGCCAGTATTCAATATTGCATTAATATGAGGTGAGTTACATAGTCTACACTGATCAGAGGGAGGATTTCAAAGGAGAAATCTATAATATATAGGAAGGGGGAAAGATGTCAAGGTTAGGCAGCAGAAATATTGTGAGTTAAATTATTTAAGGAGAAACTGCAAGTCAGTAGAGACAAAGAACAGAGGGAGAAGAGTAAGAAGAGGAGAGACAGAAGACACAATTCTTTTGGCTGGTAACATGAGGAAGGCCATGCTGAGAATCTAATAAAGTAGGTCAATGCTTCAGTGAGATTGACACAGGAAGGCCAATGGGTTAGTGACTTCAGTCACTTGCATCCTATGGTAGCTATTTTATTATGAGGAAAAAACAGATAAATGGGAAAGAAAGAAAGAAAGAAAGAAAGAAAGAAAGAAAGAAAGAAAGAAAGAAAGAAAGAAAGAAAGAAAGAAAGAAAGAAAGAAGGAAAGAAAGAGAAAGAGAGAGAGAGAGAGAGAGAGAGAGAAAGAAAGAAAGAAAGAAAGAAAGAAAGAAAGAAAGAAAGAAAGAAAAAGTAGAAAGAAAGAGAAAGAAACAAACAAACTACACTTCATCTGGAGTAACACTAATAGAAATATAATGAATGTCACACATGTAGCTTTACATTTTCTGATACTTATTTAAAAAGCAAAAGAGAGAGAGAGAGAGAGAAGGAGATTTATTTTTAATATATTTTCTTTAATCCAATTTATCTAAAGTATTATCATTTCAACATGAATTCAGTATTTTTAAGGTTATTTATGAGATAATTTACCTTTTTTGTACTAAGTCTCTGAAATCTGGTCTGCATTTTACCCATACAATGCATCTCACTTTGGACACTAAATTCTAATTGGAAATACTTGATATGTATTTAGATTTCATAAAATTAACAGTTGGAAAAAATAGATTCCCATAGATACCATGTTGTTCCAAATATTCACAAAACATGTCCAGTTCTAAATTCTAAATTATCAGTTCAAAATTCATTAAAATCAAATACAATTTAAAATTTAATTTCTTGGTCACACTAAACACATTTCAAGTGTCGAATAACTACATGCAGCTGGTGGCTAGTATACGTGACAGCACAAGTCTAGAGTTTGTACCACTTTAAGAACATTTTGCCAGAAAGGTATGCTGTAGACAAAGGCTGCATGATAAAGGAAAGTATTAGACGTATCTATAAAACAAGAGTTAGCATGAGCGTGCACACCCAAGAGACCTTTGGATATTGCACACCTATTTTTTCTCACCAACTGACTCTCTGCAGGCTAGCAGAGGTTACAGTTCCACATTGTCACACTGTTCTCTACCCACTGGCTTCATGCCTAACACAAACACTGACCAGGGAAGTAGAAGCAGCTTCCTCCTGCAAAGTGTTCCACCCTCTGAGTAAGGTAATGGGGTGGAGCAGGGCAACAAGAAAATGAGGGAGATGCACACTCTTGGTTATGAGTCCACAAAGTTGGTATATTTCTGCATTTAATTGTCATATTACTACCCAACTGGAAGAAAGATATCATATTAGAAGAAATCATATCAGTATCAATAATCTTCACAAATTTCAAGATTCATACTAACTGAAAATAGTAGCATGCCAGCTACAAGAGGACAGGAAATCTTGTCTGTTTTATTCACTGCTATATCCCTAGAACCTAGGGCCGAGGCCCATAGTAAGAGACCAGTAATTACTTGTGTAGCAAACAAATGAATAAACAGCTTGATAGCTTCCCACACAATAGCCATGTAACAGCAGTAATACCACAAAGTCAAGTCCCAAATCTGCTATTCATTCTTCTCAACATTTTTAAGTATTCACTATGTGTCAATCACTCTATTAGATGCGTGTATATAAAAATAAAACGCATAAAAAGAAAGGAAGGAAAAGGAAAAATGTCTTTATTGTAGCACTCAATAATTTAAAGAATCATCTTTATATCAATTAAAATATGTGATTGACTAATAGTGCTTTTATTTTCTTCAAATACTCTATCAAATGTTAAGTTGTCATTTAATCAGAGACTATCAGAGTCCACCTCTTTTTTTTTAGGCTAATTTATGTATTTTGACAGAAAGAGAGAGGGAGATTGAGAGAATCTCAAACAGACTCCACATTGTCAGGGCAGAGAGCCCGACACAGGGCTCAATCTCATGAACCATGAGATCATGACCTAAGCCAATATCAAGAGTCAGCTGCTCAACCAACTGAACGAGATACCCCCTAACTCACCTACCTTCAACCAATTGAGCTCCAGATTCCACTTAACTCTCAAAACCTAACACAAGTTCCATCAATAGAAATAAGCATTCTCCCTACAAAAAAAGTATTATGGATTTGACTCTTTCTGGTTTTATTGATTGTGCCCTAATTAGACCCTCTCACTTAAGTTCTCTTTCCAAGTTCATATGGGAGTTTTCCTTTCATTTCTTGCTTAGCCCAAGTTTTTTTTTTTTTTTTTCCTATTTTGAGGCTTTTCAGGGCAAGCTAATCATGGGCACATTTCCAAAATGTATAAGAATTAGAGAAAGGAGTTGATTGCTTAATTCTTGCCTCTCACTCGGCGCTTGTGTTAATTAGCTAAAGCCAGAGTCCTCAGCATGCTCTCCAGGGCCTGTGATCCACTGATTAGCAATGACAAGGCCATCTGGCCTTCCTGCTGCATATTGGAGAAAGTGTCTTTTGGCATAAATATCAGGCATGCCTGTAATTTACAAGGAGTTAAGTGCTGCCACCACCTTTGAAAGACATGGTGTCTGACTACAGTATGAGGCCTGTCGCAAAGGAAACTGCCTATGCCCACTCACCAATGGCACAATCTTAAAACTCAGCCCTGCCCCCCATCAGCAGAGCCTCCTCTTACCTACCTTCAGCAATTCCACTCCTCAACACCCCGCTTCTGACGATGTTTCTTCCTCCATCAGTCACTGCACCAAAGTTGACAAACTGTGATTTGAAGCTTGTGTGTGCTTTCTGGTTGCTTTCTAAATAGCTATTCATTAAGGAGATGCCAAATTGGAGACAATAAAGGAGTTGGAACCATCAGAGGAATGTGGCTGGGAAGCCACGATTTGGCATGTGAATAAGCATGTGAATAAGATGAGCAGAACTAGCTCTGCCCTGCTTGCTCTTCATTCCATGCCTGGAACAGAGGAAGAAAGGGATGACATGGGGAAAGACTGGTTAGGTACCCACTGGTCTATCTGGATGCAATCAGCAGCATCCATTCTGAAATGCTGAAGATCGAGGCACCTGGGTGGCTCAGTGGGTTAAGCGTCCAACTTCAGCCCAGGTCATGATCTCTCAGTTCATGAGTACAAGCCCTGGGTTGGGCTCTGGGCTGACAGCTCAGAGCCTGGAACCTGCTTCAGATTCTGGGTCTCCCTCTCTCTCTGCCCCTCCCCTGCTTGAGCTCGTGGTCTCTGTCTCTCTCTCAAAAACACATAATCATTACAACATATATGAATGAAAAGAAAGGTTGAAGGTAGGCAGCACTCTTGGCTTCTCCAAGCCAATGATTTCCAGCTGGTGCTTCCAGACTAGGTTTATTCCAGGAAAACCAAATAACAATATGACCCTGAGTCATTAGACCATGTGTCCAGTTTGGGATCAAAATAAAAGGTCACTATAATGGTACCTGAGGATCTCTGGGTCTGGGAATATTGTCCTTATAAACCCCACTTATTAACTCAGGCCATCATTAGGCCAAGGATCGATGCCAATAAAAGGCAAGTGAAAACTGGGCTCCCCTGGGGAAAAATCCATTTGATGGCAAATCTTCACAGATTATTCTTTCATGACCTCATGGATGAGATTTTCAGGGTGGGCAGGCAAAACACGGAAACAGCTGAATGGGGTAAGCACTGTATGCTGGATTCATTAAACATACAGTGGTAAATACACTGTATCAGTTACAAACAATTTGCCTCAAGTGTCCCTCGGGATCTCAGAGTACTGCCCTTCGTGTATATTCACTTAGGTCTCTCAAGTCACTCTCTCCCCGTGAGTTAAGGAGGCTTTACACTGTATTACTTTAAAAGTTTGCCTTTTGAAGCTGCCCCCATATCTTTAAGTCACTGGGCTTCTTGCTGATAAATTATTTTGGCTGAGCACTTTTGTGAAAACAGTGTTTTAATTTGGACTAAAACTTTTCCTTGTATTCAAACAGTCTGGACAGGTCCGAAAAGCCTGCAAATAGCCCCAGATCCTTCCCCTTCAGGCTCTTTGTCAACCGAATGGTCTCATGTGATCCAGTGTGGGCATTCTACACTCCTGTGGGTGAGAAGAGACACAAAGACACAAGAACCCTCTTTCTGATGGGAAGAACTCGGCACCTAGTGCTGGAAACTACATCCCACCACGGTGGAAAAATTACAGTCCTCAGGGAACCAGGGCCAAAATTCACACCGGCAGCCACACTCACTGCTCTTGGTTAAAAAGTGGAGCAGGTTTAACGGTCACGCATCTGACAAAGTCCCATTCAAGTTCAGATGTTCTTCCAATGCTGTACACGTCATCTGTGATTTCTTATATTCAGTTTGATGAACGTCTGTTACCTACAGAAATTCCTCCAGGTGTGTCAGTATCCATTCTGCAGATTACGTCTCTTCCCTAGGCCTCATGGCTCTAATTAAGAAAATAAAGCTAATTATGTTTGTTTTTATAGCTTCTCTCTTATAAGAGAGAACCCAAGGTTGTGAATAAATATTTAGGCAGAACAAACTTAAAAAAAAGGAGTACATTGTTCTTTGGAGAGGAACATTAATTCTTTCAACTGTCTTATGTGTCATTTAACAAATTACCCATTCCAAGGCACTAAATGGCTCTCTTAGCAGCCAGGCTGAATTAACGGTCCTACAAGCAGCAGCCTTTTATTTATAATTTACTAATGACATCCATTATATCATCTTGCCAAACCCTCATAACTGTGAGAATAGTAAGCAAACAAGCCAACTCTGGAAATGGGCAAACTAAGAGACCACCCACCCACTGGTCTCACAGGCCAACCTACAGTGATTCACCCCTCTTCCCTGAAAGAAAATCCCAGAAGATCATTCAACTAATAAGCATTTAGTGAGGGTCTACTATGTGCCAGGTCTAGCTTCTCTAAATCCCTGGGCAATACATACATAACCTGAGAGGGTTGGAATGACTTTTAGCTTTCTTCTTTACAGACACTAACTAATTGACAGGAGAATGCAACCCTAAAGAACGTACTATTGTGTAACTACAAAGGAGCTACCATTACTAAATACCTCCTAAAACTCTCACACTTTTTATGCATAAATTTAATGATTACAACAAGCAAGTGAGAAATAAATTAGATTATATTAAGAAAACTTAGGCTCTGAGAGGTTAAATGTAATATGCCCAAAGACAAATAGCTAATATATGGCACAATCTGAATTTAACTTCTCTTTTGAGCAAGGCATAGCTTTATTTGCTTATAATCTACATATGAATTAAAAACAGGATACAGATCAACATTTCCCAGCTTTGGCTTCAGCACCAAAAAGGAGAGCGTCCCCATCAAGGCAGCACAATACTCAGATCGTGGGAGATTTCACCCTTTCACCCTGAGACTCAGCAGATCATATCCAGAACAGCCATTCAGTTCTAACTATCAAGTTTTTAAAGGATTTTGACCATCAAAAGGGTATGCAGAAAATAAGCAACAAAGAAATAAGGGAGTTGGAAACAATGTCACAAATTTTTGAGAGACCCAAGAGACTCCGCCAAAATGAAGAAAAGGATTGTACAAGAGCTGTCCAGAAACACTGGAAATGCCCTGTTTAAAAAACAAACAAAACAAAAAACACCTAAAAAAAAAAAAAAGGCATGAGTTTGTTCTTTGTGACTCCAAAAGGCAAACTAGGAAAACAGAATGACCTTCCTTACAATCCCTTGGAAGACCAGAGGATCACAAATAAATATGCTGGGTTGCCTAAAAATTGAGGACTGAACAAAGGAGGGCCAGTCACAGAGGAGACTGATACTTTGGAGTGTAAGCGCACGTGGCTGGAAGCGCGTCACCAGCCACACCATCACATGCGCAGCCATGTGTACTCTGTGGGCAACTGCAGTCGCATCTCTGACATGCGCCATGCGCCGTGGGCCAGAGAAGAATTGCATTCCAAATGCAGTGGCAGGAAGACCCTAGGTTTAACACTGAGAGTCTGAACTCCCAACTCAGCACTTTGCCCTTGGCTGTTCCCTATTCCTGGGATGCTTATGTCCTAGACGTGTATTTGCATGGCTCACAGCTCTCCTTTATTCAGGTCTCTGCCTTAGTGGCCAGCGGGGGCCCCCCCGACTTCCTTGACCACCTCTCCAATGTGTGCTCCATTTATTTGCATGCTTTATCTTTTACAGCATGTTTAATTTAGCGTCTGGCGTTATAAAAATGTTTTCCCGTCTCACTCCCTGAAATAGCGGTTCCATGAGGCAGAAACACCACTTTGTTCACTGGTGCATCTCATGCCTAGAACAGCGCCTGCCACCTGGTGCTCATGCAGTAAATGGATGTAAAATGGATGAATTTTTTCTCCAAGTGTAGCTTCTATCTCTTCATGACAAGTATTTTCCTAACCCTGCCTCTTGATGCGAAGATTACTAGTCTAGGTATCCATTTCTGTTACAGATCCTATTTTAATGCAACAACTCAACCTTAAAAATGAAAGCAGCCACGGGCCGGCAGTATCAGCTCTACACTGGGTTTTTCAGTGCAGCACCAAGAGATCATCGTTAATGCCTGACTTTTCAAGAAAAATCAGCATATAAACTATGTCATATTATCAAGAACAAAACGCCACCCATATTTCCGTTTTCCAGTTACACGGGATGAAACAAAAATCAAAACTAGCCATTTTTTATTTCAAATTCCAATTCTAAAACTTGAGTATTTAAATGGTAATTAAAAAAATCATTGTTGGGGCACCTGGGTGGCTCAGTGGATTAAGCGTCCCACTTCAGCTCAGGTCAAGATCTCACCATTTGTGGGTTCAAGCCCCGTGTTGGGCTCTGTGCTGACAGCTCAGAGCCTCAAGCCTACTTCGGATTCTGTGTCTCCCTCTCACTCTCTGTCCCTCCCCCACTTGCGGTCTGTTTCTCTTTCAAAAATAAATAATAAAGATTTTAAAATTTTAAAAATAAATAAATAAATCACTGTTCATTGAACTAATTAAATTTGGGTAACCCTAGATTAACTCCGAAGATGCCATGCACCCATTTAAAATCAACTAACTTAAAAAGTATTCTATTTACTTGCATCTATTCCCCCAAAAGGAAAAGAACAGATAACTAATGTCCATTGCACACCATTTCTCCCCTAAGGGTTCATCAACAGTTTTATCCCTGACAAGTACAACAGGTCAGAGGAAGAGCTGCCCACAGCTCTTAACACAAGGAACCCAGAGGGGGGTTTAACACAAGGAACCCAGAGTGGGGCTTACCCTCCGGGCATATCTCTTCAGTCACTCCTTCTCCAAGGAGTTACTCTGATTCCATTTGCTAGTCACAGGTGCTGCCCACACACACTTTACCTGAAGATGCCTTCCTACTCTTTTGCTACTTTTGCTATTTGGAGATAAAATGCATGCTAAACTTGGTTGTAAAGCAGCTATAGAAACCTTCAGGACGTCCTAAGAGACTCTTAAAAACTGAGAACAAACAGGGTTATGGGGATGGGAGGGAGGGGAGGGTGGGTGATGGGTATTGAGGAGGGCACCTTTTGGGATGAGCACTGGGTGTTGTATGGAAACCAATTTGACAATAAACTTCATATATTGAAAAAAAAATAAATTTAAAAAAAAAAAAAAGAAACCTTCAGGATGTGACCAGAGTCTGACCACACTGCACCACATACCATATGAGCCGCCAGATCTTTCTACTAGATTACTATGCCCCCCTGAGTGGGTTCCCTGTCTCTACCCTTGCCCCTTTCATTCCACAACCGAAGTCAGATCACATCACAATGCTGTTCAAAACTCTGCACATCTCCCAAGGTACTCAGAGTGAAAACCCCGCTGTGCACAATGCCCTACGGGTCCTTCTTAATTCACAGACCACAAACCTCTTCTGCTATTCTGCCCCTCACCCATTTGGCTCCAAATAGGCCTCCTTGCTGCTCCTTCAACACATGCCTGCCTTACGGCATCACAATGCCACCTCACAAAGCTGGGAAACCCCTCCCCCATCTGTTAGTTTGCCCAACTCCTTCACTTTCTTCATGTTTTTGCTCCAATACCATCTTCCCAAGAAGGCCTTGCCTAGCCATCCTGTTGTCAACCCCTGCTCCCCACCATCCCAGCACCCTTCCACCCCCACCTTCTTTAGCAGGCTCTACTGTTTTTCAATTTTTCCACAGTACTTACCGTCTTCTAACACACTACATATTTTGCTTACTTTTTAAGTTTATATATATTGTCCGTCTCCCTCTGTGTGGACAAGGATTTTCATTTTGTTCAGTGATATATCCAAGGAAGCTAAAACAACCACTGGCACTTAACAGAGAGCTCAATAAATATATTTAAATTAATTAACTACTGATTCTAATACAGCATATGCTATTAATCAGCCAATCAACAAGTATGCTTTGAACACTTAGTATCTGTTCCATGTAATCCTAGGCACTATGAAGGTTTTGAGGGTTTGTGTTTATTTTTGTTTGAGTATAAACTGTTCGCTTAGAGCTTACAGTCTAGTTGGAGAGACCACAGGTATTCAGCAAGATGAAAAAAAAATTAAGGATGGAGGATATTGGTAAAGCTCATTGGCTACACTAATAAAGGTTCTATGTTGCCATGCATTTATGCAATAATTATTCACTGAGCACCTATTATGAGCCATTACGATGCTAGCCTAGAGATAGCGGGGTGAGCACGTAAACATGGTACCTGCCTTCTTGGAACTTTGATTGTAATGAGGCAAACAGACAATGAGCCAGTGAATAAATAGACAAAATAACTACAGAAATACAATGTGGAAATAAACAAGATGTGCTGTGGAGAACAGCAGGCACACCAACTAAAATCAGCAGATAAACGTAGGCAGGGAGGGAGCCAAGACAATGAGCATCCAACCTCAGGCTCGTCCCACCTTCCAATGTCTTATTTTTGCAGCCACTGGCCCACCTGGAAAGCATAGAGCAGGGGAGCAGGTGGAGAATATCTGGGGAGGCAAATGAAAGATGCTAAGCATAATAAAGTGGTCTGTGTGTGTGTGTGTGTGTGTGTGTGTGTGTGTGTGTGTAAACATGCCCAAATATGCCCCCCAAAGTCCCAGGGACTCCTCAACCTTTCCTCATAGCCTCATCCACTCTTGTATCTACTGCACATTCACTTCCTCCTTATCTCTCTCCAGTGGGACAATCTGACTCCATTTTCCCCAGGTACATTTTCTCTAATAAACTTTATACTTTTGAAAATAGCCTTTGTCATCTCTTATACTTTCATTAGCTAGGCTCGCAAATCTCAGCATCTTCAACTTCTCTTCACACATCACATTTTTATCTCTTTTAAATTCTTAGTCTTCTAAAGAGACTATTCAGTGTCCCCCCATTACTTGAGTATGCAAAATAAAACATACAATTTTTATCCCACTTATTTGTAAGATGAAGGTCCTTTAGCATGAGAATGAACCTTTTCAAATTTGATTGGCATGTTAGGACTTAACTAACTTATTAGTGATTTATTTTAAAAAACTAAGTGGCCCGTTGGGAGGCCTGGGTGGCTCGGTCAGTTAGGTGTCTGACTCTTGATTTCAGCTCAGGTCATGATCTCACAGTTCGTGGGATCAAACCCTGCCCTGTCAGGGCAAAGCCTGCTTGGGATTCTCTCTCTCCTTCTTTCTCTCTCTCTCTCTCTCTCTCTCTCTCTCTCTCTCTCTGCCTCTCCCCCACTCATGCACTAAAAAATAAATAAATAAATAAATAAATAAATAAATAAATAAATAAATAAGAAAGAACAACATCTAAGTGGCCCATCAAGACCGGTGCTTTAAATCACCCATCTTCAAATGCACAAAAAATAAGTTCATATTTAAATTCTCAGAAACTGTTAACAAAGCTAAAACACATCTCAGACTCAATAATAATACCTAATATTTCCTGAGCACTTACTATGTGTCAGAAATTATGCTATTTTACAATATCATTTCATCCTCATGACGAAGTAAATAAATACTATTATTATCCCCACTTTACAATTAAAACAAAGTGAGGCACAGGAAGGTTAAGTAACTTTCTCAAAGTCACAGAGACAACTTGTGGTAGGAACTGAATTGAAACTTTGCTTAACTATAGTTGAGTTCACATTCTACCAGGAAGTAAGAGCACAGTTCTGTCCAGAGGTCTTTAAAATCCAAACAGACTCCTTACCCATCTTGCACTACCTAGACACTCTGAAGGAAAAGAACTCTGAATAAATATACTTACTGGCCATCTTATAATAATGATAATAGAAAAATATGTTAAAGCAGTACTGTTAAGTGAAAAAATGCAAGTTATAAGACAACTGAGAGTACTATGATCTTATTTGTAAAAAAAAATAAAAAGATTGATATTTAAAAGATAAATGTAACTTATTTTTTTTTTTAGATTTTTTAAACGTTTATTTATTTTTGGGACAGAGAGAGACAGAGCATGAACGGGGGAGGGGCAGAGAGAGAGGGAGACACAGAATGGGAAACAGGCTCCAGGCTCTGAGCCATCAGCCCAGAGCCTGACGCGGGGCTCGAACTCACGGACCGCGAGATCGTGACCTGGCTGAAGTCGGACGCTTAACCGACTGCGCCACCCAGGCGCCCCATAAATGTAACTTATATATAATAGGTAAATACACGGAAGATATATACCAAGGTGATTATTAATACTCAAAGATAGTTTCTAGAAAAAGAAAAATCTTTGACTATATAGAGTTGTCTCCAAAGAGTGCTCAAAGGGGGTGAGGGTGTATTTACTCTCTACTATATCCTTCTATAACATTTAAATTATTTACTAAAAACTTAAGGAAGTTATCACATTAATTACACTAATATCACACCAAGAGGTAAAGGGTGAGATGACACTAACTTCGTCACAGGACAGCATTCCTGGCCATCTCCAATGTACCCAGTCTGGAATTTTTTCAAAGGCTATTAATGGTAAACTTGGCTTTGTTAATGCCTTTTGAAAATTGAATATATCCAATCAAGAAAACAGTTACAAATTGTCCTACCATAGGCTTTAAAATCTATGAATGTTTTACAGCCAACAGGGAGCAAACACTCAACCAATGAAGACTGAGAAAGCTGTAACTTAATGGCTGACTCAAATGGGAGAAGTATGGAGATAATAGCTTGATTCTTGTCTATTTTCCAGTTATATTAATTCCAGCAGTCTGTCTAGATGCGTGGAAGCAAACAATTTCAGCATCAGGCCAGGCATAGACTTGTGTGGAAGCACAAACAGCACCTGGAATAGGTTCAACGACAGATCTTGGCTCGTATCTTGTTAACCAGCCATGTACTTATATGGAACATCATAGAAGACCTTGAATGCTGAAGATGAGATATGTAGGCGTAGGTTTTCTCCAATGCAATGTACAATGACTGATGTGATACCAAACTGAAGAATCTAACTGGGGGGTCCACAGATGGTGAAGTTCAAAGAAAAACAATTAGTTACAGCAATAACTTGTTGGAGAACAAAATATATAGATATTAAATGCTTGGAATCTGTGAAGAGTGAACTGGTTAAATAAATTAAGGAGCGTTCATATAATGAAATGCAAAAGAGGCACTGAAGCCATGCAAAACATGACTTAAATCAATATTCTACTTTATCACAAAACTTGACCTAGTTTCCTCCAATGATCATTCAACATTAGCATCCCGGACTGCAGAAGGTATAATATTCTCTCATATTATACACCCACACATTACTGGTTAAGCAAGGCGAGTCTGTTGCCTTTGCCAGCATTCTCAGAACCTACTTCTCCGCCAGTCCTAGGAAGTATATGGCATTCACGCCATACTGATTATGACCAAGGAGCCCCTATTTTGTCTCCTAGGTATCTTACATCATCTCAAGTGCCAAAGTTATCTTCACATCCCACTTTAACTAGTTCTTTTTGCTTGACTTCCTCCAATACATGGCTCCTGAAGCAGTGGATATAATCCTTTCTTCAAGGAAGATAACATGGTGGAATTCGAGGATCAAATAAACCTGAATTGAATCCAATTTCCACCACTGACTAACCATAGGACTTGGAGCAAGGTATTAAACCTTTAAGAGACTCAGTTTTCCCATCTTTAAAGTAGGGCTGACCTCATTTGTAGTTTAATGGATTAAATGAGATAATGTAAAATGACTATAAAGCGCTCAACACAGTGCCTGGCGAATAATAAACTCACAGCAAATCATAGCTTTTAATTCTAGAGTTTTTGAACCTTCTTCATAGCATGCCTTTTCCACCTTTCCATCACACCCCCAAGGATCAAGAATGTTCAAACCATTATACTAATACAGTAAAAGATGTTCTTCGTCATAGTGCATGTTAAAGTAACTAGATGGCATTTTATCAGACATACACAAAAGGTCTGAATTTTACAATTAAGAAAAATCTTACAATGGTGCTTTCTTGAGCAGGGGCCATATAACAGTGGCATTCACTTGGTGCCAGATTTGGTTAAAATTCAAACTTTAAACTAACATGAAATACATATGAGATTGCATCTGGGAAAATTCAATCAAATCAATTTTCAATTTTCTGTGTTTGCAGGGACAGGAAACTGAATAAATAAAATCCTTAGCTCACACAAACAAAAAGAAATCCAGTTTGAAACAACTTTGCCTTTCTAAAGCCTTTTGTCTGGAAAGTTTGCAAATGCTACTGTTTTCAATTTCATCATTAGCTGAAAAGAAAAAAAAAAAAGGTCCCCAAGGAAAGGCAAGGAATAAAGAGAAGAAAAAGTATTAAACAGTGCACACAGCCAGGGACTGTAGTGTGGACAATGCTCAGAGGCCGAGGAAGTGCTTGGTGGTCAGCCACAGACCATAATGAAGTCTCCCTCATTTCAGACAGTCCTATAAAAAGACAATAT
Organism: Herpailurus yagouaroundi; assembly: GCF_014898765.1. Classification (NCBI taxonomy): domain Eukaryota; kingdom Metazoa; phylum Chordata; class Mammalia; order Carnivora; family Felidae; genus Herpailurus; species Herpailurus yagouaroundi. The sequence continues at coordinate 109,810,032 of NW_024412377.1, forward strand.
TCCCCAAAAAGCCCACACTAAACAGCCTACAAACCCAGAGTGGAGCTCTCCAGTTTGCTCAGGCTTCAGGAAGAGGGAGCAGCTACAGTCTGGGTAAATGATGCTGACCTTCCCTTACTCATTCA
>NW_024412377.1:109810256-109855196 GCF_014898765.1 Herpailurus yagouaroundi
AGGAGGAGGAGGAGGAGGAGGAGAAGAAGAAGAAGAAGAAGAAGAAGAAGAAGAAGAAGAAGAAGAAGAGGAGGAGGAGGAGGAGGAGGAGGAGGAAGAAGAAGAGGGGCACCTGGGTGGCTCAGTCAGTTAAGTGTCCGACTCTTGTTTCAACCCAGGTCATAATCTCATGGTTTGTGAGTTCAAGCCCCGCTTGGGATTCTCTCTTTCTCTCTCTCTGCCCCTCCCCTGCTTGAGCGCTCTCTCTCTCTCTCTCTCTCTCTCTCTCTCTCTCTCTCTCTCTCTCAAAATAAATAAATGAACTCGAAAAAAAAATTTATAAAAAAAAAAAGCTCATGTCACATATGGGCAGTCATGAGCTGAATCCATGTGATAGATGTTTTTTGCTTGGCTTAGAGTTTAAAAGAAAAAAAAATTTTTTTTATTTGCCATCACTTAAAACAGAGAGATTTCACATAAAATCTAGATTCCTGGCTCCTCTTAAAAATTTTGAAGATTTGGCAATGCCAGGCCAGTATATCCAGTGGAGACAAATAAAGGCACTCTGTTTCAAGTGGGGTGTATGCTCTCAAATTCGCCACAGTCCCCACCACACCCTGTTCTGTCACCCAGCCCACCACACTCATTTGCATTAGCTGCCTGGCACTGGTAGGTATGTGAATGCCTGGCCGCTGGAAGGTCATCAGGAACATCATGCCACATGTGACAATCAAATGTAACCAATATGCCTATTAATCAAAACTGAAAACCTAACAGCAGAGAACCTAATTATTTGGTAGAAAAACCCTAAGACTGGCTATGCAAATATATGGGTTTCCTTCCCAAGTCCACTGCTATGTGAAATTAGGCAGTTTTTTTTCTTTGATAAATTTCACTGTCCTCAATAGAGAGTGGAAAGTTAATACCAGTGTCATAATCTATGTTACGGAATATAATTTCTGTTATTTTAATTTGATAATGATACTAAATTACTCTAGGCAATAGTTGGCGTAAGAATAAATCAGGGGTTGGGGCGCCTGGGGGGCACAGTCGATTAAGCGTCCGACTTCAGCCAGGTCACGATCTCACGGTCCGTGAGTTCGAGCCCCGCGTCAGGCTCTGGGCTGATGGCTCAGAGCTTGGAGCGTGTTTCCGATTCTGTGTCTCCCTCTCTCTCTCTGCCCCTCCCCCATTCATGCTCTGTCTCTCTCTGTCCCAAAAATAAATAAACGTTGAAAAAAAAATTTAAAAAGAATAAATCAGGGGTGCTTGGGTATCTCAGTCAGTTAAATGTCCGACTCTTGATTTTGGCTCAAGTCATGATCTCAGGGTTGTGAGATTGAGCCCCGGTGCCAGGCTCCACACACATGGAGCCTACATAATATTCCCTCTCCCCCTCTCTCTGCCTCTCCCCAACTCAGGCCCTCTCCCTCTCCCCCCCCCCCCCAAAAGAAATCTTTGCTATAAAGTAAAGAAAAAAGAAAGAACGAATATTCTTTTGTGGCTCATTATACTTAGATTAATTATAGTTTGGGTCACAGATTCTGGTTTTCTAAAGGCTAGTGGCAATCCAAGAAGCTTAAATGAGATTTTGGGTAAGGCATGGATCATTCACTGTATATTCTATCTAGAATTTCATTAAGCATGTCTGGAGCTGATAGCATCCATAAAATTTTTTCACCCAAATGAATTTCAAATAATAATTCCTAAAGGGATCAGGACCCATTAAACCTCTTCCTCCTGGAACCCCCAGCAGGATTTGAGAGATGAGACGACTGACTAGGCCCCTCCTGCCAAGCTCCTTTAATTAATAGAAGAATCTAAAACCGTGAAACACAAAAGATATTGGCCAACTTACTTACACTAGCATTTCCAAAGTAGATTTCAAAGAAAACCCATTTAACACTAAGTTAACAAATTTTATGTAAATAAAGAGTCCCCTGCCACAAAAATTTAGGAAACACTGGGTTACACGAAGTTCAGAAGTGCCCTTTGTTACAGGACTTCTCATAATCTTTAATACACAATGACTCTCCAAAAGAAGAGATAAGTAGGAAATGTTTCCCAAACTGACTTGACCACACAATTTTTTCAGGGCTTCCTCTTGGGACTATTTTAAGAATATTCTCTTAGAAATATTGCTCAAGTTGCTAAGGGGTGCCTGGGTGGCTCAGTAAGTTAAACATCTGACTCTCGATTTCGGCTCAGGTCATGATCTCATGGTTTGTGAGTTCGAGCCCTACCTCAGGGTCTGTACTGACAGCATGGTGCCTGCTTGCGATTGTCACCTTCTGCCCCTCTCCTGCTCACGAGGGCATCCTCTCTCTCTCTCTCTCTCTCTCTCTCTCTCTCTCTCTCTCTCTCTCAAAAATAAACATTAAAGAAATAGAAATTGCTCTGTTTCTTGACCACAATCTCAGCAACCTAAGGGCAGATTTGAGATTCTTTCTATAACAATTTATCCCAACATATTTCAAACAAAAGGAGGGAGTTTGGTGTGGGTTATCTGGATATTTGCTTCAGTTAGTCATTCTAATTGACACATATAATGAAAACTTCTGAGTCTCTGGTGATCAGCTCTGTGCCATCTCCTAATATTTTCTATGCAAGAGAATGTTCATAGGCAAACAACATATGGAATCTGGATTTATACCTCCCAAAACAGCAAATAACCATTTACATCACAAAATGCGATTCCCCATAAAACCTCTTAAATCATAGTTCTCCCAGCACATTTAAAAAATTACTCCACCTACAAAACAAGTTTACTCTCTTGCAACATTCTTTTTTTTAAAGTAAGCTCCGGACCCAGCACATGGCCCAACGTGGGCTTGAACTCACAGCTGGGAGATCAAGACATCAAGACGCTTGACTGACTGAGCCACCCAGGCATCCCCACTCACTTACAACTTTTCAAGAAAACTTCTGCTTGCCAAGTGCACATGCCATTGCACAGTGACCCCTGCTTTGAATATACACAGATGTAAAACATTTCTTTGGTTAAGAAAATTCATGAGAGTTTTGTTTTTCAATATGCCACCAAATATTTGTTTTACCATTCTACCTCTCTTTTGCCATCCTATGTATCCAAATCAATCTGAGTGACAAAAATTACAAGTCATGCCATTATGCTACGTGGGTAAAGACTTTTGAGGCCATGTTGTTCCCACCAGTCAACACTTTCATGACCTGGGATGGCAACGATCATTTTGCAGGGGAAGGTACATCAAGATCACCAATGGCCCTTTTCAAATTGCAGTTTCCAGGTAGCTCCCTTCAGATGCTCCCCTTAGGTGACAGGTATTGCTCACAGTGTTCAAATAAGAGGCAGTAAAAGCAATGGAGCCTAAAGAAATATTAGGTAAGAACAATTATTACAAATCAAAAATACAAGTCCGTGGTTTCCCAAATGGGGTGACATTCCTCAAAGAACGTCCTGGTTTTGTTTTATTCAAGTATACTTAACATCCAGTGTTATATAGTTTCAGGTGTGCAATATAATGATTCAATAATTCCATACATTTCTCTGGGCTCATCAGGCTAAGTGTACTGTTAGTGGTGCCTGGGTGGCTCAGTTGGGTAAGTGTCTATCTGACTCTTGGTTTCAGCTGAGTTCGAGCCCCGTCTCCAGTTCTGTGCTAACAGTGTGGAGCCTGCTTGGGATTCTCTCCATCTCTGTCTATGTCTGTGTCTGCCCCTCCTCCACTCGCATTGTCTCTGTCTCTCTCAAAATAAAGAAACAAACTCTTAAAAAATCTGTTTTAAAAAAAAGGGTAAGTGTACTTTAATCCCCTTCACCTATTTCACCGAATGCCCCATCCACCTCACCTCTGGTAACCACCAGTTTGTTCTACTTAAGAGTCTGGTTTCTTGCCTCTTTTTTGTTTGTTTGCTTATTTTATTTCTTGAAATCCACAAATGAGAGAAACCATAAGGTGTTTGTCTTTTTCTAATTTATTTCACTTGGAATTATAGATCCATCCAGAATATTTTTTTAAATAATATAATTTGTTCAGATTCTCATCTCAAAAATTAGAAATCAGATTTTCTTTTTAATAGGGAGAATGACAACAGTATATGTATATAATTTGAAAAAATAATACACACATTTTAAAGAGAAACATTTTCAGAATATTTTGCTAATGGGAGGCACAATTTAAAAGTTGGGAGACCAGTTGTATAGAGAAGATTATGCCTCAGAAACATATGTCAGGTTAATTAGAAGGTGATTTAGCCTGAAGTCCAGTGATGACCTCCCATTGTCAAATAAATGCCATGATGAAAATGAACTTATTTCCAAAATGGTTATTATTTCCAAAATGGTTCCATGCTATTATAGGAACAAAACTTTCATTCTGATGACACTGTCACTTGAGTAACAAATAACAAACATTGAGACTTGGATAGCTCCTAAGGAAGAAAGAAACAGAACTAAAACTTTTTTAACTTATTTTTTAACGTTTATTCGTTTTTGAGACACAGAGAGAGACAGAGTACGAACAGGGGAGGGGCAGAGAGAGAGGGAGACACAGAATCTGAAGCAGGCTCAAAGGCTCTGAGCTGTCAGCACAGAGCCCAACATGGGGCCCGAACTCATGAACCGCAAGATCATGACCTGAGCCGACGTCAGACGCTTAGCCAACTGAGCCACCCAGGTGCTACTAGAAGGAAGTTTTTAAAACTTTTAGGATCAAGATATGAATTCTTGGCTCAAAAAGAGCAACAATACATGAATTCTGGATAGTATTTTTCTATCAAAACAATTATTAGTCCAGAACAGTCTGAACATGTTCACTTTTCTCATTTAAAAAGGAATGTAGGGGGCACCTGGGTGGCTCAGTCAGTTGAGCATTCAACTCTGGATTTCAGATCAGATCATGATCTCACGGTCCTGAGGGTGCCTGGGTTCCTCCGTCATTAAGCATCTGACCTCAGCTTCCTGATCTCACACTTCATGAGTTCAAGTCCCACATGGGGTGAGCTAGAGCCCCACATCAAGTGAGCTGGAACCCCCCTTCAGGTAAACACAAACTAATTCAGACAAAAAACCTGACCCCCACTTCAAGTGAGCCCTGCTTCTCTTTCTCTCTCTCTCTGCCCCTCTGTCACTTGTACCCTCTCTAAATAGATAAATGAATGAATGAATAAATAAATAATTTTTTTTAATATTCATTTATTTTTTTTTAATTTTTTTCAACGTTTTTTATTTATTTTTGGGACAGAGAGAGACAGAGCATGAATGGGGGAGGGGCAGAGAGAGAGGGAGACACAGAATCGGAAACAGGCTCCAGGCTCCCAGCCGTCAGCCCAGAGACTGACGCGAGGCTCGAACTCACGGACGGCGAGATCGTGACCTGGCTGAAGTCGGACGCTTAACCGACTGCGCCACCCAGGCGCCCCAATATTCATTTATTCTTGAGAAAGAGAGAGAGAGAGAACAAGCAGGGAGGGGCAGACAGAGAGGGAGACAGAATCAGAAGCAGGCTCCAGGCTCTTAAGCTGTCAGCACAGAGACCTACATGGGATCAGAACCCACGAACTGCCAGACCATGACCTGAGCCGAAGTCAGACGCTTAACCAACAGAGCCAATCAGGTGCCCCATAAATAAATAAAATTTTAAAAAATGATCTCAGGGTCATGGGGCCCCAGGTCACCCCACACACACCCGCCCCCCCCCCCACACACACAGAGCACTGGGCTGGGTGTGAAACCTGCTTAAGATTCTCTCTTCCTCTTCCACTATTCCTTCCTCTCTTGTGCTCTCTCTCTCTTTCTAAAAACAAAACAAAACAAAAGTAACATGGATATGAAGCTTATAAAGCTTGGGTATAACTGGATTCCTTATTAATTACAAAATGCCAAGAAATTGTATGAGCTAAAAGTTAGATTCTTCTTCTAAGCCTATCTAGTCAGTATCTACACAGTGTTCCAAGTTTACTCAAGCAGGTGATAAGTTGTCCTGAGATATTCTCTTCTATCAATTTATTTTCAGAATGTCAATTAAAAGTTCAGCCTTCCAAGATGAGTTATATGCAGGTGAAATGAGTTAAAATCTATTTTTCAGATAGAAACATCTTCATGCTTATATAAAAGGCTGATACAATAACTTCATACAAAATATTTTTGCCTCTATGTGAAAACCAGCTTGTCGACTGGCAACACTCATAGTATACTTTTGGGGATAAAGCAAAGGCCTGGAGATTGATCAAGATCTTCACAGTCCATATCATGTTCTAAATCTGGGAAAATCAATGGCTGATTATATATTACTTACTAGGTAAATACTAATTATGTATTATTGCTCCATTAGAATTCCACTCCTCCCCCACACCAATATTCTTATTATAAAAATTTAATGAGAGTCATGTAATCGTATCATCATTTTGTTTGTTTTTATTTTCTTTACCATTGCTTTAATGCATTTTAAAATTTATCTACATTAATTGGGAACAAAGAAATAGAAATAGACATTTCTTTGTTTTTCATAAATAACTACTCTCCATATTTGATGAAAATCTCAAACCATTATTTTACCTTCCCACAAATATAATCCATACAAAATCTTTTCTGAAATAATGAGGTCAGCAAATTAAGTATCCTGAGACTAACATAACCACATACAACTGCTGTTCTACGGACTTCCAGGAACAAAACAAAACCAAAAACTACTTATCAAGAATGTCTGGGTTTCCTTTTGTTAATGTTATGGAGTCAAAATTATAATCCTTTGCCAATAATAATTTATAGATTCATGTTGATTGTCTACAAATAAAATATCGCTGGCTCTGATTGGGGACTTCTGGGTCGGACGCGACGGCAAGGATGCTGCAGTGATAGGTACAATACATGTGTGAAAATCAAAAAAAGTACTGAATGCCCTGGACGCCACCTACTGACTCGGTATGTGTCTCATGTAGCTCAGTAATAAGTTCATCTGCATAAGCTTAAATTAAGGAACCAAAGTTTCTAGAAGAAACACTGAAAGAACCTTAGTAAAAAATGTGTAGCAGGCATCCTGGACTAGTGTTACTACAGAGAAGAAGTAACTGGCAGGTACCACTGTTATGAGCATAGAAAGTCAACTGGGACTGACTGATGATTTCCAGAGCTTCTCAGTCCCAAAACTGAAGATTATTTGAGGCAGATGGCCTCATCCAATACCTCCCAAGCCTCACCTCTTCAGAGGCAGAAAACACTGATTGCCATACAATGCTTTGCATGGCTTTCTTCCTTATTATCTTGCCTCTCAGCTGGTTCAGCATTACAAATTGTTAGTAAGAGAGCTCCATTTTTTCATATTAAATATAATTTATTATCAAATCGGTTTCCATACAACACCCAGTGCTCATCCCAACAGGTGCCTACCTCAATGCCCATCACCCACTTTCCCCTCGACCCCACCCCCCATCAACCCTCAGTTTGTTCTCAGCATTCGAGAGTTTCTTTTGGCTTGCCTCCCTCCCTCTCTGTAACTTTTTTCCCCTTCCCCTCCCCCCATGGTCCCCCATTAAGTTTCTCAGGATCCACATATGATATATCTGATACCATACATGGTATCTGTCTTTCTCCCTGACTTATTTCACTTAGCATAATACCCTCAAGTTCCATCCACATTGCTACAAATGGCCAGATTTCATTCTTTCTCATTGCCAAGTAGTATTCCATTGTATATATAAACCACATCTTCTTTATCGATTTGTCAGCTGATGGACATTTAGGAGAGCTCCATTTGTAATCATGGGAATTTCAAGAACCTTACCCCTCACAAACCAGTAATTATTCAGATGGTGACAAAGCTGCACAATCCATAAACAACTTAAGGAAATACCCAAACCTTATAGAACATACAGACACACTTTGAACTTTAATACTAATTCTTGTCCTAGTTTTGCCTACTTTTAGGTGCCAAGTATGTCGTCTCCAGAGTATTTAATGCTGTTGTGCAGTCAAATGTCATAAAAGGTGATTCAGCAGCTTATCCTGCACCTAAAGAAACATGAGGGGCTAACTCTAACTGTCGATAACATTCGGTGACCACACTTGTGATCAGCAGGCTTAGGATGACAGTGCAGATCTGGGTTAATCATGTCCCAAAACTCATGGCCTCTCCTTCAGCTTAGGCTGAACGAAGACTAGAAGAGGGTTAGTGAGAACTGAAACAGAACTCACAGCCTGCAAAACTGTACCACGATCATGAAATAAATCAACTGAAAAGACTACGATATGCCAAGACCAACAATTTAAACTCAGACTCTTTAATAGCAGCTCATTCAGACCACACATTCCAAGACCAGAGATTCGCCTAGTTTATCAACTCTAACCAATCCCCACCAAGACCACTGTGTGGCTAACTCTAGTTTCCCAAACCCTGTAAGCATCCCTCCCTAAATCCCTTTTGAGACACCCAGCGGCACGCATAGTGGGCATGATTCCCTACTGAAATAAACCATTAGATTTAACTTTTTTCGATCACAGGAATACTTCCAATGGTCTTTAGTCAGAAGGTCTTAACATAAAGTTACCTGGCCACATGCCCAGCCTTGATAAAGAAGGTTTATGAGTAAGAGGTATTTTTCTACTCAAATAAGAGAGAACAAAAAACAAACAAAATCCAGAAAAGAAGAAAAAGAAATAAAATGGGGCTGCTTCTTTAACAATATCAAATTTCTAGGCCCCAGGGATTCCTAATCTATGCTGTTTCCAGTGGCTAGAGAAGCCATATTAAGGTTCTTTGTAAAATGATTTGATACCTAAAGATTCTATGTCCATTCCCATGGATCTTAGAACATTATAAGCAATTAGCAGGTGCTACATAAATATCAATGGAAATAATAACAGCGGTAAAATTTTATATATGGATAGGTGTAAGTCTGCTTTTGTGGCATTACCTTACTTAATCACATCTGTGGTATTAATTTTATTTTAGAAATAAAGTCTCAAAGGATCTGGGTCCCTAAATCAGGGTCAGGCAGCTCAAGAACTAGGGTTACTCAATTACTAACTACCACAAAGAATCCCTTGCCATTTTGTCAGAAACTTCACAAAATAAGAACCTATGTTACCTTGTGCATAATCAATATTTAAAAAATTAGGAAGTCATTGTTCTCTTTTAGAAAAAAATTAGAGTTGAATTGGAGTTACTTTTTTTTTAAATGTGGATAAAAACCAACATTTTTATCATCATTTTCATAAACCACAGCCTATATATGGTCAGAAGTGGTTTTAATTAAACACTGACCAAAAGTTTTCATAGGAGCTAATGCTCTCCATAATACCACCGAAGTGTTGGGGCACCTGGGTGGCTCAGTAGGTTGAGCGTCTGACTTCAGCTCAGATCATAATCACCCTTTACATCGTCAGCGGTATTTGAAATGTATGCGTGGCCTCAAGTAAAAGCGATGGCCCATGAAGAAACTTAAAGCATTTTGTTATCCTGGACTATTAAGCACATTCATACTTCATAAAATTTAATAGTGTGTCTATCATGATATATTTTTTAAGTCTACCAGAGGCTTTTAGGAGACCAAAACATGACCAAATGGCACCAAATACTCCGTCAAGCTTAATGTCAGGACTTCAAGTCTCGCCCCAAACTTAAAAGTTAACTTTCTTCCCTCAGCATGAAATGAAAGTCTCCCCTTAAATAAATTAAAATGCTTCTTGGCCTACAAAGAATTTCTCTGAGCTGAAAGGATATATTCTTTGCAAGCTACTAGGTCAGAGATGTTACAAAACAAGTCAAAGAATCAACACTATTCACACAAGGGACGCAGGACCAAGGAAATATCAGGTGCCAGATGGCATCTTTTAGAATCAGGACAGCTGTTTTTACTGGTGGGAAGAGGGATCCCCAAAGAAAGGAGTATTGATAGGGACTAGCTCTCAGCTGCACAGGCTGTGTGACAGTCTAAATCCAGTGACCACTAACCAGAGAATGTGTGGAAAATGTGTCCTGTCACTACAGGCTTTAGCATTTTTGTGTGAACTGCTAGCTAAGGGAAATTGTATGTAAGCCACTAGCTCTCTGTTAATCCATAAATCATCTAATGCACACGTACACGTTCTTTACAAAAATGTGCAGCTAACATATCATGGGACTCACTGTAACTTCTCTGCAAGACACTCCTTCGATCAGTATGTGACTAAATTAATGACTCTTACTTTTATGTGTGCATCCTTTCCCATATCCACACATTCCTAGCACATGGACTAATGAGCAATAAAATGATTCATAAGACAATAAAACTGGAGAGAAATAAAGTCCTCAATTAACCACAAACTGAGAGAAATTCCTAGCAAATAACCACTATAAAGCATGTTGTTGTTATAGTATGTAAAGCATATTCCTAATTTTACATCTGATACAGCATCTAAAGTAGGACTAGGCATAGAGTAATTACTCAGGAAATAAAATTGATTAATAAACATAGGGAAGAAAAATCTAAGCATGGGGAATAAATAAAAAAATAAATGTCTATTTATTACAAAGGCCCACATCTGCTGTACTGTGAAGCATTTCTTTCTTGTGGACTCAAGAAATGTTAAGTTTGCACCAAAGTATTCTTAAAAAACTTTTTAAAATGTTTATTCTTATTTCTGACAGAGAGAGAGAGAGAGAGAGAGAGAGAGCGAGCACGTGTGAGCAGGACAAGGAGCAAAGAGAGAGGGAGACACAAAATCAGAAGCATACTCCAGTCTCTGAGCTGTCAGCACAGAGACCGACACAGAGCTTGAATTCACGAATCACAAGATCATGACCTGGACTGAGGTCAGACGCTAAACTGACTGAACCACCCAAGTGGCCCACACCAAACTATTCTAATTAAAACTATAACTTTATTTAAATGCCTTTATCACAAAATTTTTAATTCATATTTTTGGATGTCTTATGGCTATATCCCGTTTTTTCAGCCTATTCCTTTTTGTCTCTTATCCCTTAATTTTAGTAGTTTTCCATTGTATATATAAGCCACAACTTCTTTATCCATTCATCAGTTTATGGACATTTAGGCTCTTTCCATCATTTGGCTATTGTTGAAAGTGTTGCTATAAACATTGGGGTACAAGTGCCCCTATGCATCAGCACTCCTGTATCCCTTGGATAAATTCCTAGCAGTGCTATTGCTGGGTCATATATATATACAGTGGAATACAACTTGGCAATGAGAAAGAATGAAATACGGCCTTTTGTAGCAATGTGGTTGGAACTGGAGAGTATTATGCTAAGTGAAATAAGTCATACAGAGAAAGACAGATACCATATGTTTTCACTCTTATGTGGATCCTGATAAACTTAACAGAAACCCATGGGGGAGGGGAAGAAAAAAAAAAAAAAAGAGGTTAGAGTGGGAGAGAGCCAAAGCATAAGAGACTCTTAAAAACTGAGAACAAACTGAGGGTTGATGGGGGGTGGGAAGGAGGGGAGGGTGAGTGATGGGTATTGAGGAGGGCACCTTTTGGGATGAGCACTGTATGGAAGGAAACCAATTTGACAATAAGTTTCATAGATTGAAAAAAATAAAATAAAGTCATTCCTCATATTTAAGAATAAAAAAATTAGTAGTTTTATTTCCCTTCTGTTTAAAAGACTAATTCATGCTCACTGTAAAAAACAAATCAGAAAATATGAAAAACTATAAAGAGAAAATAGAGGTCAACACTAATCCCACAGTCCAGAATTAACCATTGCTAACATATTAGTAACTTCGCTTCAGACTTTTCTTAATTCGGATATTCAGACGAGACACACTACACACACTTACAGGTTTTTGTTCTGTTTTGTTCTTCAGAAACATTTTAGACCTAGTATTGTGAAATGAGCCTGTGGCTCCCAACCGATCACTGCGTCACAACACTTCAACACTGGGTAAAAATGTTTTAATTTTCATTTCCAGGAATAGCCTATCCATCCACCAAAGTATCTATACAAGAAGATTTACTGTAGCTTTGTTATTAGTAAAAACAAAACTGGAAGCATCAATGGGAGTCTGGTTAAATAAATTATAAACCTCCGTACAAAGGAATCATAGCCATTAAAAAGACTTATTAGAAGAGATTTCTCAGTATTTAATGAAAATTTCATCTTTTGAGAAGTTTAACTTAAAGCATAGAGTTACTGTGAGTGATGTGTACCATTAAAGAAATTTTTTCTTCATGAATTCATGACAAAACAAGTTACAGAATAATATGTACTTCTAGAAAGAGGTCTTGGTCATTTTTTATTTTTTCATCTTTATACCCCTCATTATATATTACTTTCAATTTTTTAAAAGCACTGGTAAAAACAGGGAAATAGAAATTAAAACCACAATGAGATATCACTTCACACCTGTCAGAATGGCTAAAAGCAAAAACACAAAACCAACAAGTGAAATAATAAAACTTGGTGAGGATGTGGGAAAAAGGAACCTTCATGTACTCTTGGTGGGAATGCAAAGTGGTGCAGCCACTGTGGGAAACAGTATGGAGTTTCCTCAAAAAATTGAAAACAGAATTACCATACCATCCAGTAACACACCACTGGGTATTTACTTATGGAATAAGAAAACACTAATTTGAAAGGATACATGCACCCGTATGTTTATTAAAGTATTATTCAATAAACAATGCAAGCAGCCCAAGTGTCCATCGATAGATGAATAAAGAAGAGGTGGTGTATATACATACATGATTCAATATTATCAGCCATAAAAAAAGAATAAAATCTTGCCATTTGCAACAACATGGATGGAGCTAGAGAGTATAATGCTTAAGCAAAATAAGTCAATAAGAAAAAGATAAATACCGTATGATTTCACTCACACGTGGAATCTAAGAAACAAAACAAATGAACAAAAGTTGGGGGATATAAACCAAAAAACAGACCCTTAGCTGTAGAGAACAAACTGGTGGTTACCAAAGGGGAGATGGTTGGGGGGATGGTTGCGATAGGTGAAGGGGATTAGGAGTATACTATCATGATGAGCACCGAATAAAGTACAAAATTGTTGAATCACTACGTTGTACACCTGAAACTAACATAACACTAATATTGTATAGTAACTATACTGGAATTAAAATTGAACATAAACAGAGCTAAGAAAAATAATAAAAACATTGCAAATATTAAATCAGGCAAGTTTTAACTAGGGAAAAGGTAAGTCAAGAACTATGAAGGGTCTGACATTTTACACTATAACCTAACAAGTTCACATGGCACAATTTCATAAAGACACAAAATTCCTGGGTCAGAGGTAAGACTATTACTCACAAAAATGGCAACAGCTAGATGGTCAGCATTTTCTTATACTAGTTCCCCTAATCCCACAAAGCACTGTAAAGAGAGCTACATGATACTTGCACACATCCCGGGTTGTATTACAAGAGAATAACCTTGAGCTTTAAGAATGTGAGTCTTTTATACTGGGCACATCTGTTCTTTACCCTCAAAGAAGAGATTTCTATTTTCCAAGGCTGTTTCTTACACAAACATACTTGAAAAGATAGTCTCTGGGACAAAGTCAGTTGGTGCTTCTGCTCTCAAAACATGGTCAAGTGCAAGAGACTCATGGAGAACCTGTTGCTAGCAGAAGACACACTCCACTGTTTTTAATGGCTGCATATTCAATTCTATCAGTGTTCTACAATACATTTAACTAATACCTTAAGAGAAATTAGTTGTTTCTAAAGCCACTATTAACACCCCCAAACGTCTTATCATTTGAGTTTAATCTAGAATTGGGATTGGTGAATTAGACTACTATACACTCTTAGAAATATTTTCTTATAGGCACCTCACATTGCCCTCTAGGAAGCTTACAGGAATTTCTTGCACCCCTGTAATAAATGTTTGGTTCTCCCTACTTTCACTAACATGGGATATTTTCATTCTGATCTCTTCATACCTAATAAAGTAACATCTTACTTTGTTTTCATTTTGATTTGTTGTTTACTAATAAAATTGACTATTTTTCAATAGACTTATTAACCATGTATCTTTCTTCTTTTATATATCAAATAATGACATCCATCAGGCCATCATTTTTTAATGGAGAATTCATCTCTGTTTTATTGATGGGTAAGAACTCTTTATGCATATATTAAGACTATTCATCCTTTACCTGTTATAGGCTACCTCTTCTTATGGTATAGTCCATTAAGAATTTTTATACAATACAATGAATGTAGTTCAGTATGGACCCATAGACATTTACCCTATTCTTAAGGACAACCTCCTAGCCCCCAGATTATTAGCCTACCTCTGAAGGAAAAGCTACTATAATTACATGGCTATAACAGGGCTATAAACCCCTTTATTTCTTCATTTGGACATCCCTGACTTAATATGCTACCAAAGTCTGTGCTAAAGAGCTTAACACTCATCCATTTGCAAATGTGAATTTTCACATAAGTCCTTTTTTCTCTTCCCAGCCAAGTTTCATAGGATTAAGTTTGAAACTAATTATAAAAGCCATGTGGAACACTCAGAAACAAGACTAAAAAGGTTCTAATGGAAGAATTTGATCCAAGCCTATTTTAATAGAAATGTCTCATCTCTCTCAGTGTTAGAATATAAGTCATTATCCAATAACTTCCCTATTTCCCAGGCCAAGTAAACACAAAAGGTTGTTCTATCACCCTATGAAACACATGTGCTTTGCTGTAAATATTATAAAACTTAAAGAAGTTACATAATTTGTCAATCTTGCTGCTGATCTCCCTATCTGGAGAGGTCTTTTAATTACCTTTGAAAACCTTGTTCCAACACAAAACAAATCATTTCCTGTAAATCATAGCCAGAAATTACAGGAATATAAAAGGGAGAATATATTCAAATTTAAAGTAATTTTCAAAAGAGATGACAACATTAAAATCAAGTCCTTCTGCTGTGTAACAAAAGTACTTTTCCCCAAAGAGAAAAATGCAAAAAAAAAATTTTAAATGCTGTCAGGCAACTATATTCAAACAATCTACTAGAACAAAATTTGACAGGGTCTTTTCTGTGAAATGAAAGGGAATGTGTTAAATCAGAACTCAGTTGTCAATGTCAAATCTCAAAATTCTCAAGGAAACCTTTTCAATGATTTCAGGTAACTGATGTGCATACTTAAATATGATTAAAAAAAAACAATTTCAAAGTCAGGATAAAAAAGAAGTAACCTAAGAGATCCAGGTTCCTCCAGTGCTTGTGTTGGCTTGGGGAAATCAAAGTTGAACTAAAATCTCTTAAGACTTGGGAAACTATCAGGCTCTGGAGGCACCTAGCTTATGAGGCACAAAGAACACCTTCAAAACACAGGAGAGATGTTCAGGGTCCCAAATCTATATCCAAAAAATCCAGCATTTCTGGTGGCACCAGAAAGTGAAAGGTACTTTCACAGTCAGATGCTATCAATATTCTCTATTCTCCGGGTCACAGAGAAAAGACTGCAAGGAGGCATTCATTGGATTGTTCTTCTTGACACTGTAGAATCACTTGGGGCCCACAGATAACTCCCTTTCTGTGTGTGTGTGTGTGTGTGTGTGTGTGTGTGTGTGTGTGTATCCATATATACACACATATTCATATATTTATATATATACCAATGTATGTACACATAACTTTAATCCAACACCCCCACCAACTTTCAGTTTATCTTCCTCATGTCCAAACTGAAATGTAAAAGAATAAACATGAGCTTGGACTAGTATCTTCTCATCCCCTCCCTTGTATTTACTTACTTTCACAACAACTCCCATTACACATTGAGCCTTGAAGATTAGTGACTTACTTCATATCACACCCCGAGGGAACAGTCAGTGGGCTTTCACTCTCAGAAACTTCCAAGACTTGGTTTTTCTTTGCCTCTCTTTTGCTACCTGAGTTTAACTACCTTCTGGATCACAGGGAGGGGCTCTGTGTTATTCTAACCCTCCCCAACATGGTCACAGAGGCCCAACAGAGCAGACAATATCTTTTTCCTTCAAATAAGAGAAGAGATGTTCTATTTGTGCACCCCAGACCAGGTACAGCTAAAATCCTGAGCCAAATGGCCCCATAAGTGAATGAGTCTTTCCATAACTCTCAATAACTGAATATGGAAACTGGAACCACAGGCTTATATAGCCCCTTGGATTCACAGAATCATGGAATCTGGGATCTGGGCAGTACCAGAAATCTCACTTGATCCAACCAAGGTGACCATTTTCTGATGAGATAAAACATCAAAACTTGTTTATATTCCCTGTTCACTAATGTATTCCTCTATGTACTGATACACAAAGCAAAAGCATGGCAGAGTCTTCTTTGATAGTTTGTTTAAAATCAACCTTCAGGGGCACCTGGGTGGCTCAGTTGGTTAAGCCTCTCAGTCTTGATTTTGGCTCAGGTCATGATCTCACAATTCATGAGTTTGAGCCCTGCATTGGGTTCTGCACTCACAGCACAGAGCCTCCTTGGGATTCTCTCTCCTCCTCTCTCGCTGCCCCTCCCCTGCCTCTCTCAAAAATAAATAAATGTTTAAAACAAATTTTTTAATCAACCTTCAGATTCTGTGTCTCCCTCTGCCCCTCCCCCACCCGCACCTGGTCTCTGTCTCTCAAAAATAAACAAACATTTAAAAAAAATTTTTTTTAAGGAATGCCTGGATGGCTCAACCTTTAAGCATCCTACTTTGGCTCAGGTCATGATCTCACAGTTCACATGTTCGAGCCCCGCGTCAGGCTCTGTGCTAACAGCTCAGAGTCTGGAGCCTGTTTTGGATTCTGTGTCTCCCTCACTCTGCCCCTTCCCCCCTCACACTCTGGCTCTCTTACTCTGAAAAATAAATAAACATTAAAAAAATTTTATGAAAAAAAATTAACCATGCAGCCTTGCACCACACTTTGAGACAAAAACAGAACTATATGGTCAAAAATAATGGGAGGAAGCATGCTAGGTAAAATGATATATGTCAGAATGGGGCCAGATGATGTTTGGGAAGACAAATCTAAGAGCTAGTGCAGTTTTTTTAAATGTTATTAATTAAAACCACCTTGATTTTCACTCTTCCCTTAGGTTTTCTTTACAGTCAAAACTGTGGCATTCATCCAGTTTGAAAGAGGATGTAAGGTATGAACTGAACCTATGCCAGGTGGAGGAAAAGATCCTAATAAGAAAATGTCTCTCTTGGGTCACTGCACTTATAATTCTCTGACTTATGCTTGTTCTCCAGAGAAGTGTATTAATCCACTTGTTCTGTAAACGCTGGCCCTGCAGAGACACAAAAAGTATTTAGCAGAAGCAGATTTGCTGTGAGGGTAATGAACTCGAAGTTTTAAGGTTCTCACTTGCAGTGGGAGGTATGCTGCCAATGTCACAAGATTATACATTTTGGTAAAATTGGCAAAAGCAAAATATTTTTTTATTAAATTTATTATCAGATTGGTTTCCATACAACACCCAGTGTTCATCCCAACAGGTGCCCTCCTCAATGCCCATCCCCCACCCCTGTCAACCCTCAGTTTGTTTTTAAGAGTTTTTAAGAGTCTCTTACGTTTTGGCTCCCTCCCTCTCTAACCTTTTTCTTTCCTTCCCCTCACCCATGGTCTTCTGTTAAGTTTCTCAGGATCCACATAGGAGTGAAAACATATGGTATCTGTCTTTCTCTCTATGACTTATTTCACTTAGCATAACCCTCTCCAGTGCCATCCACGTTGCTACAAAAGGCTGTATTTCATTCTTTCTCATTGCCACATAGTATTCCATTGTGTATATAAACCACAATTTCTTTATCCATTTATCAACTGATGGACATTTAGACGCTTTCCATAATTTGGCTATTGTTGTATTGGTTGATAATAACATGACCCCTTTCCACTCCAATGTCTTCTTCATGCAGATGTTGAAGTGGAAAGAAACAGCAATCTTCATCAATCCTTACAGCACAGTGGTGTTGAAGTGGCTCAGTTATTTTGGGATCCAGCTAAGAGAAGAAGTTGAGTTGGAATGATATTTTGTTTAACTGTAATGGGATGTAGTTATGCAGTTCACAGCCACTTCCACGTGTAGTTAAATTACTGCTAGCAGGGGCAGCATAGGAACAGCTTCCAGGATGGATATTCCTACTGCCACTGTGCTGGTCGCCTCAGCACCAGAGCATAAAGATGTGGGACCAGAGGTCATATTACTATAGAAATGGGTCCTATAGCACACAGTACTAGAAGTATGTGGGTAATGGGGAATAAATAGGGATTGTGAGAAGCTCAAAGTTAGAAGAAAACTTTTCCAATTATAAAACATAAAATTATAAAACAGAAGATTGGGTTCTCATGGTCCATAGGAATTTTGACATATGGGCCAAAGGAATTTTTCTCATATTAGGAATATATTCAATGATGCAATTCATGAAATTATAACTTATTTTTAATTTTTTATTGGGAAATACGCTACACAGAATCTATACTATTCCTGTATTTATAGGGTAGAAATTGATAGTAACATATAAAATATCAAGTATGTTTATAAAAGTTCACATGTGAAACTAGTTTCTCACATTTGACAATACTAAAAATGTATATTATCAGTAAGCTGTTAAGTTAAAAAAACTTCTTGAAATCATCAATAACAGAAGAACTTTTAAGCAACATGCTAGAAAAAAGATTGAATTTTCTGTCTATGCTCTCTATAGAAATGGTATCACAAACTTAATATCACGTGAAGAAGAAATCAAAGGATACGCAGCCTCAAGATGTGGAAAATAATAACACTGAAAATATTATTATGTTAACAAGTAATACATTTTTAAAATCTAAGCTATTTTTCTGATTTTATATGTTTATGCTACCTACCAGATTTTTTATAACAGTACTCTGATGTGATTTCTTTTTACATTTTAAGTAAAAACTGACTTTCATACTTCAATCTGTATTTGCAAGTTTGAATTATTTTTCTCAACAAGTGCTCCCAAAATTATAAAATCTTTAGGGCTCATAAAACTCAGACTCTTTCCTAAAAGATCATCCCTAGAAGAATCAGGAGTTCTGAAGGGCCAAGAGGCCTGAAGAAGGGAGACAGGTCAATGGGCCACCCACCATGTGGGTCCCCTACAAGCTAAGGGTGCTCCTCAGGATGGGTGTGGCAATCTTTCTGTTCTGGGCAGAGTGAGGGAAGAAACCTATCAGGAACTAAGAGGCTGGCCATGCAGGTAGGAACAGAGCAGGGTGCAAAGAAGGGACCAGGCACAACACAAAATTTCTCTAAAACTCCCAAGGGAGAAATAAACATTCAGGGAACCAAGTACTGAGGAGAAGAGGCCAGTTGGTGCCCCAATTCACAGTTGAGATAATACCGATTATGCCTCTGGCCTCAAGAACAAGACAGATGTGATGATCCTGGCACTGAGGGTGGTTGTGGTGAGGGAAATTTATAGTAGCCACAGTTTAGGCTAACTGCCTCCATGTAAAACGCTTCAGCTCTAATAACCTTATCGCCCGTGAAACACCATTTTATTATGCTAACAAACTCCCCTTTTGGGATTAAAGTCTTAGTATCAGTCACTCACAGAAAGGCACATAGCCTACCCTCATACATGCCTAGTTTTTCCCCATCTGGAACATTTCTAGTCAAAGTCTTCATTTAGGAAACATTTAGTCTTCTTGACTTTCCCCATGTATTAGTTTCCTACAGCTATTGTAGAAAGTCATCATAAACTTGATAGCTTAAATCAACAATAATGTATTCCCTCACAGTTCTGAAGACCAGAAATAAAAAATCGAGGGGTTGGCAGAGTGCCCCCCTCCAGCGGGGGATCCTCCCTTGCCTCTTCCAGCCCCTGCTAGCTCCAGGCATTTCTTCACTCATAGCCCCCTAACACCAGTTTCTACCTCCATTTTCACATAACCTCCTGTTCTCTTCTCTTACAAGGATACTTATCACTGGACTTAGGGTCCACCCAATAATCTAGGACAATCTCATCTTATGATCCTTAACTTACTGTATATGCAAAGCTCCATTTCCCAATGAGCTCATATTCACAAGTTCTGTGAATTACGGGTAGTCATATCTTTTGAGGAGCCATGATTCAACCCACTACACGCATGCGGGCACTTGACAGAGCAAAGAAACCTAAACCCTGACTCAGTTGCTGTTCATTCATCAAATTTCCATCTCTAAAACAGAACTGTCCAATAGAACTTTCTACCATGATGAAAATGTTCTCTATCTGTGCTGTCCAATATGGTGAACACTTGCAGCTACTGAGAACTTCAAACATAGCTAATGAAACTAAGTGAACAATTTTTTTCACTGTTTTAATTTTAATTAATTTAGATGTAAACAGTTACATGTGTTTATGGCTGCTATGTAGGACAGTCATAGCTCTAAAATTTTTTGTAGGCCTTTCTATGTACTTTTCCAACTTTATCAAGTTATGATAGATAAAAATTAGATATATTTAAGGTATATAATGTGATTTAATATAAGTATACACAGTGAAATGCAATCAAGTTAATGAATATATCCATCACCTCACATAGCTCTGTGTGTGTGTATGTGTGTGTGTGTGTGTGTGTGTGTGTGTGTGGTGAGAACACTTAAGATCTATTCTCAGCAACTTTACAACACAGAATTATTAACTACAGTCACCCAGATGTACATTAGATATCTGGAATTTCTTCATCTTATAACCAGAAATTTGTACCCTTTGACCACCATCTTTCTATCCCCTAACCACTCTACCTCTTGCACAAGAGAACCGCATTCTACTCTTTGGATCTGTAAGTTCAACTTTTTTAGATTCAACATATAAGTGAGATAATACAGTATTTATCTCCCTCTCTCTCTCTGACCTACTTCAGTTAGCATAATGTCCTCAAATTTCATACAAGTCATGAATGGCAGGAGATTTGCTTCTTTTTCATGGCTGAATAATGTTTCATTGTGTGTATGTGTATGTATGTAGGTTCTATGTGTGTATGTATGTGTGTGTGTGTGTGTTTGTGTGTATATATCCATCCATCCACCCAATAATGGACATATATGGTAAAACCTTGGATTGTGAGAAACTTGTTCTGTGAGTGCTCCATAAGACAAGAAAATTTTCTAATAAATTTTTTTATTTAAAAAAATTTTTTTTAATGTTTAATTTATTTTTGACAGAGAGAGAAAGACAGAGAGTGAGTAAGTAGGAGGGAGAGAGAGGGAGACACAGAATGCAAAGCAGGCTCCAGGCTCTGAGCTGTCAGCACAGAGCCCAATGTGGGGCTCGAACCCACAAACCGTGAGATCATGACGTGAGCCGAAGTCAGGCACTTAACCAACTGAGCCACCAAGGCACCCCTTAAAAACATTTTAATGTTTATTTCTGAGGGATGAGGGGAACAGAGTGTGAGAGGGGTGGGGCAGAGAGAGGGAGGGAGATAGAATCCAAGGCAAGCTCCAGGCACTGAGCTGTCAGCACAGAGCCCAACACGGGCTTCAAATTTATAGATTGCGAGATGATGACCTGGGCCCAATTCAAATGCTTAATTGACTGAGCCACCCAGGCACCCCATAAATTTTAACTTGATAAACAAGCGATGTCTTGCAACACAAGTAGTATTTGATGCTGAATGTCACATGATCACAACTGAGCCAATGGTTTTTCTCTCTCCTTCCCTCACTGTAGGATTGTGGATTATCATCTCCTAGGCTTGGATGCTCGGTCTCAGGCCATGGTGTTTGGCAGAAATCAATGATTTTTTAGAATGCTGGAAGGTGCCCACAACTGGCACCAGTGTATTTTTTGTCACTTCAAAGCAACAATGGACAGTCCTTTGCTTTTCCAGACAAGAGTAAGCTTAGGAATGCTTTGCTTCATTCTAGGTCAGGCTGCCTGCAGATACAGACCCTATCCTCTGCTTATTGCCAATTTCATTAAATATAGTATATGACAAGCATTAATTAATACTGTACTATAGTCAACATCCACATGAGCGTATACAATGGTCCCCATGTAGAAAAAGTTTGAAGAGAAGGGTAGTAGAAGAAGGAAATGATTACGGTAGAAGAAGGAAATCTTTGATAAGTACAAATGAGGTATGCGAGTGGCCAAAATAGCAAGATTTTATAAGAAGTCTACATCTGCATCTCATCTGCAGAGGAGGGGGAGAAAAAGGCAGAATAATCCCTCACCTCAAATGAGACTAGGGAGATGTACAAAATGTGGGAAACAGGGCAAAATTTTGTAGAAAAGCATCACCCAAATAAGGCTGTAGCAGTGCAAGCAATCAATCTGTTTAATGACAATGCAATGTCATATTTCCACAAAATACTCAAAAGGAGGCAAAAGCAAGTGTCATTGGATAGGTTCCTTGTCAAAAGTGAATGCAAAGAAAAAGGTTCCATTGAGCCAACAGACAGCAGTGACTCCGTTAGTGATAGTGGAAGTCGTCCTACACAATAACCCTCCTCTCATTCCACAATCCCAAAATATTTATATAAAAATGATTACAATACTGCAATATTTACAATACAAAATAATAAAGAACATATAAATATGAAGAAAAATAAACAAATGAACTTGCACTTACTTTTGAAAAGCTTCATGGCTTCATGACTTTAAATATCAGTAACGGAAACACTGCTATCTAGTTGCTCAATGGCATCTTTTTCTCCTAGGGATTCTCTCTCTCCCTCTCTCTTCTGCCCCTCACCTGCTTGCACACACATGGGCACTCTCTCTCTCAAAAAATAAATAAACTTAAAAAAATGAGAAACTTCACTTACCCTTGTCACTTCTGAAGCCTAGAGTATGAGACAGTGTGTACTTTTCTCTCATCCTGCCTGAGCTTACAGGCAGACTGGGGGGTATACTCTGGGCTTCAAACCTGTAGCTCAGGCAGGTCTTTAGAACAGCTTGATTTCTTTGGTTGCAGGCCACAGAAACTGGCTGCCCAGCAAAAAAGAATGTGTTTATTAGAAGGTGATCAAAAAACTGGAGAAAAGACTTAGAAACAAGCAGAACCCAACTGCTCCAGAAGCTGAGAAGGAGGGAGTCAGGGTTGATCCTTAACCAAGGCCTGTCTGCAATGGGATACGTGGATTCCAAACACATATGGTCTCTTTGTTCCTCTATTTAAGATTCTTAGTCCGTGGAAGGAACATGCAATTGGTCTAACATGGGTCCAATCCCTTCTCTTGGCTAGTGAAGGCCAGTGTACCTGACTATAGTCCCACCAGGCTACTTCCAGGGGCAACAAGGTAATGAACCCACCATGATGCTTTCAGGAAGAGGGGAAAGATTTTAAGCAGCAGAAGAGACAAAATATCCACAAGACTAAGCGCATGCCATAGGTCTTAGAGTAACAGAATATCAATGCCATTCTCTAGAAAATAAAAATGTCAGTCTCCAGCATAATGGTAATGGTTCCGTGTGGACAACAATGGGGTTTTGACCCTAGAACACTGATGAAAGAACTTTCTAAGTGCTACCCACATATCATCTACCATAGCTGCAGCCTGAGCGTAGAAAACATTCATTCAACCACACTGACAGTGAGATAGCCTTCTCAAGGAGCAGAAACAGCATTTGTCATGTGACTCTGTCATTTGTGGTTTATCATTGCTACTGGTGGGTGGAGGGTCAGAGGAATAATAATAATGAACATAATTGTGACTAGAGAATTTGCTTGGCAAGCACAAAACTAGGTATTTTATGGACATCAACTTCAATCTGCCACATGGCTGTCCTTGGCCAGTTTGTTCTCCTTTTTATTTATAGAAGTCTCTAATGATTATCTCTAACACCAGCAGTGGATACTCCAACATTGGTTGAAAACAATAAAGGTGTCCTGCAGAAAGGGCTTCCAGAGAATAAAAGTTCCAGAGAATATGACCTTAAGCTTTTTCAGGGGTTAGCTTCTGCAGACCTGTAATATTTTCTCTGGCTTCTGGGTTGAAATATTCTGCTTTTTTATTGACTCCATTGGTGTAACATAAAAGAGAACAATGAAACTAACTTGCAGAAAAAGATCACAGGCAGACACGAAGCCCTGGTCTTGCTAGCGGACAGGTAACCTAGAGAATTTACTTTTGCAGTGAACATCCAGGACTAGTGTGAGATTGCTTTGCACGGGTTGCTGCAAGTCGTTAGCAGACAGGTGGATAGCCTGAGTCTCCAGGACAGCCAACAGAGGCCCAAAGAATATAAACATTCCTGGAAGGGTGCCAGGTGAGTTTCTTGTACCTGGTAGGGATCCTCACTCTGTGCAGGTGGAGCTATCAGCAGGTGGAAAGGTTGGGGCCACTGGGAAACCCAGATATCATCTAAGAACATCTTGCTTTGTCTATTTTGTGTAGTCACCATAAAGCAGGTGAGTTTTTACACACTTTGTAATTAAATAAACAGTATTTTGATAAATTATATCTGCTGGCGTATTTCCATCAGCCACAGCACAACCATCGTGGCTATAATATACAAGTCTCTTCAGAACATTCCTGATACAAAACAAGGCAGGTTGGGGGAGGAGAACTACTGAATCCAGGAGTGCCAGTCAATTTGAGGGATCTTATCTGCAGTCAAGAGGGTAGGAAGAAAAATTTATCTCATCCAGAGTGAAGGGAAAACCAGCTGAAAATAAAAAAGAGCCAAGAAAAGAGTATTTGTCAAGGCATTGAGAGAACAGAAAAGATAGGCAAAGACGAATCACAGAATACTGGGTTTTCCAAAACAAACCAAAACAAAACAAAACAAAACGTCTAGAACAATTTCAGGAGTCAGTATACTGTTAAGCACTGACAGCAGATACCTGGAGATAGAGAGATCACGGAGGTGTTCGTCAGTATCATTAAGGTGTGCAACTAGGTAACAATGGACGTTATTTAAATAAAGGTACAAGAAAACAAACATAGATATAAGTATATTCAGTTAGACTCTTTTCCAAAAGTAAAAGTAAATAGGCCTCAGTTATATCCTACTGAGGAAGTACAGTATAGGGATAGGTGAAGAGTGAGAAGGCAGGAGAAAACACCTCATCCACCAAAGAGTCACTCTGAGGCCCAATGTTCACATTACAAGAAAGAAGAAGTATCACCAAGAACTGGAACCAAAGGTTGTCATGGTCCAGGTCCAGCAGCAGCTCTGGGAGCCCATTCCATCAGAAACAACCGTCCATAGCTCCCAGCTGCTTTATCGATTGCTCTCAAATTTCTATTTTTAAAGAAAAAGGGTTTGATCAAGTCAAATGCAGAACACCATGCACGTCTGGAACTTAAGTTCCTACTAGTTCAGCCTATGTAAGGTGGCCTTTCAATCAACGATTTCAACAAATATTAACTGAACATTTACTATGTGCTCGTCCTTTGCCCAAGCACCAGGGAAAAAACCAGAATACTGAATAGAATAAACAAGACCCCTGCTTTCCAAGAGCTTATAGCAGGGAAGGGGAGGAAGCAAACATGAAAAATACAAAACAGTAAATAAATACAACAGTCTGAGAAAGACATGGTGCTCTTAAGCACATTAGAAGGATACCTACCTCAGACTTGGTGGGTCATAGAAGAAGTGACATCAAAATGGCCCAATGTGCACTTATACATGTTTTGGAAGGTGGTGCTCCTAATGCAGGAAGAACAAAATATACAATGCCCATACACAATTAAGTTCCTGGCCTCGATGACAAAAAAGTACAAGAGATAAGTGTGGTGGGGCTGGAGCATGCAGTGTGACTGGGGATTCGGGAAAGCTAAGAATGCAGGCAAATGCAGTCAACAGTACACACCAAGGGAGCCATTCAAGGGTTTGAGGCACAAGAGTGACAGGATCACACTAACATTCTTACAATTAAGGAAGATCACCCTGTCTGGCTGTTGAGAGGAAGATGAGAGAAGAGGAAGAGTGGAGGCAGGGACGCCAGGTAGGAAACACAGAAGACGGTGGATGGGGGTGGACTTGGCGTAGGGGGAAGTGTACAGAGGAGGAAGTAGATGCTTGTGGAAGATTACTGGGAGGTTCTCTCAGTGACGTGGGGCAATTGATTGCTAGGGTGAGGGAGAAAAGGAAGTCAAACATGACACTAGGGCATCTAGCTACAAACTACTGAGTGAACAGCTATGTCATTTATAAAGACTAACCATCAAGAAAGAGGAGCAGGTATGAGGACAAAGATCATGAGTTCAGGTTTCAACATGTTGAACTTCAGAAGCCTACGGGACACTGACATGAAGATTTCCACTAGGCACCTGATGTGTAGACACCAAGACAAAGAGGTCTCATCCAGACAATAGTCTAACACAGAGATACGATTATGAGAGTTATCAGTGTGAAGAAGGTACTAGGTGCTAAGGGCCTGAATGAGCTCTCCCAGCTTGGGTCTGCTGGGACCAAATGGCAAAGTCACTCAGCACAAAGCAAAGCCACTTTCTACAGGAATAACCACCTGGGATCACTCATTCGAGAAAGGGCTGTGAACAGACAGTGCTTCCTGGACTGTCTAACACAGCAAAGGGAGGGGCTGACTACCCTCTTCCACTTTCAAAAATGTGGTTCAAAGCTCCCTGTTGCAGTGTATTCAGACTGCTGTAACAAAATACCGCAGACTGGGCAGCTTATAAGCAACAGAAATTTATTGCTCACAGTTCCACAGGCTGGAAGTCTGATGTCAGGGTGTCAGGATGGCCAGGCGAGAGCCCTCCTCCAGGTCACAGACTTCTTGTATCCCCACAAAGTGGTGGTATCCTTGTGAGGATACAAGGAGACCTCTCTCTTGACACTCTTTCATAAAGACATTAATCCTACTCATGAGGGCTCTACCCTCAAAACTAAGCATCTCCCAAAGATCTCGCCTCCTATTACCATCACCTTTGAGGGTTAGGGTTTCAACATACGAATGGGGGGACACAAATATTCAGACCTTAATACTTTCTGACACAGAAGAGTCATTCATGGATATTCATGGATAATTGTTCAATATTTTGGCATTGATTTATATAAGTTCTTTATGTTTTCAGATATATCATTTGCAAATCTTCTTCCATTCAGTAGGTTATCCTATGGAGGTTCCTCAAAAAATTAAAAATAGAAATATCATATGATCTAACAATTCCACTGTACAGTATTTACCCAAGGAAAATGAAAACACCAATTTGAAAAGATATATGCATCCTTATGTTTATTGCAGCAGTGTTTACAATAGTCAAGGTATGGGAGCAACTTAAGTGTCCATCAATAGACATGTAATGGATAATGAAGATTACGTGCACACTCACACACACAAACACACACACACACACACACACACACACACACACACACACACACACGCGCGTGTGCGAATACTACATAGCCATGAAAAAGGAGGAGACCATGCCGTTTGAGACAACACGGATGGACCTGAAGGGAATTATGCTAAGTGAAATAAGTCAGAATGAGAGAGACCAGTACCATATAATTTTACTCATATGTGGAATCCACACCACCACCACCACCACAACAACAAAAACCCAAAGAAACAAATGAAAAACCAAATAAGCAGAATCAGACTTACAAATACAGAAAAACTAATGGTGGCCAGAGAAGAGGGGACTTGGGGCTTGGGCAAAATGGGTGAAGGGGAGTGGGAGATATAGTCTTCCACTTATGGAATGAGTAAGTCATAGAAATGAAAGGCACAACACAGGGAATACAGGTCAGTGATACTGTAATAGTGATGTATTGGGACAGATGGTAGGTACACTTGTAGTGAACACAGCATAACGCATAAACTTTGTCCAGTCACTATGTTGTACACCCAAAAGGAAAAGGAAAAGAAAAAGGAAAGGAAAGGCAAAGAAAGGAAAGAAAAGAAAAGAAAAAAGAAACTACTATGTAGTTCTTCTTAGAGCTCAAATCACAGAACCTCCAAACCACTCAGAATGCCAGGACCCCCTCTCCACTGCCGGTGTGGATGTGTGTGAGAGAAGAAATGTCAAAATGGAAGGAACACGGGAGAACGAAGAGCCCTGGAAGGAAAGTGCCTTCAGGGTTCCCGGAAATGATCCCCTGCTGTGGGAACCCCCAGCACCACCCTTCCAGGTATCTGGAAGTCCTGGGCTACAGACTCACCCCGGCATCCACCCAGGTCACACCTGACCAGGAGAGAGAGGACAACATGTCCCTAGCACATCTTCCTTTCATTAGCCAAGCCAGAGACTCCAGGGGCTAGGAGTGCCCTGGACCAGTGCTCATCTGTAATGCTGCATATGAACTATTATTTTATACTATTGAAAAATATATCCTTAAATCCACATCTTGGGGCACCTGGGTGGCTCAGTTAAGTGCCCAACTCTTTGATTTAGGCTCAGGTCATGATCTCACAGTCTGTGAGATCAAGCCCCCGTGGGGATCCTTGCTGACATTGCAGATTCTGCTTGGGATTCTCTCTCTCTCTCAAAAGAAATAAACAAGCATTTAATTTTTTTTTTCAACGTTTATTTATTTTTGGGACAGAGAGAGAGACAGAGCATGAACGGGGGAGGGACAGAGAGAGAGGGAGACACAGAATCGGAAACAGGCTCCAGGCTCTGAGCCATCAGCCCAGAGCCTGACACGGGGCTCCAACTCACGGACCGTGAGATCGTGACCTGGCTGAAGTCGGACGCTTAACCGACTGTGCCACCCAGGCGCCCCAAACAAGCATTTAAATCCACATCTCTATCAAAAATGAGAAGAAGATTTTAGCCTGAGAAGGCCTGGTGTTCTCCATCATTTATATTGGTTATTTTACTTTACACTCATGACATTCCATTGTACTCACATTGACTGGCTGGCCCCTCCTTTATTAGTAGTTTATGGCCTGTGGTCTAAGCACACTTTCAACTTGAGAATCCTTCATATTATGAAACAAACTTCCAGAGAATTTAGACAATGTACTTTGTCCAAGATAGTACACATCACAAACTTCTGACCCTTATTTTTAATAATGGCAAATAAAGTGGATGACAAGATCACGGCTATAGAGTTACAGTTAACCTAAGAGTATTATTACATAGGAAGTTCCAAAACACATTCTGAAGTCAACCTACAAGAGACAGATTTCAGTAATTAGCAAATGTTCATTTCACACACACACACACACACACACACACACACCTAACTCCCCAAAATGAGGCAATTACTCTGATTATTTTGCTGGGAACAAAGAACTAGAAATAAGACAATGGAAATCTCAAGAACATCTGCTTGATGCTTTCAACATTGTAACTATAAAATAAGTAATCATAAAATAGAAAAAAATCAGGTACCCAGCCGAAAGTAAACAATGATAAATAATCAAAAATCATCTCATGGAATCCAAATCGCAAAGCAAGAAATCTGTTATCATAAATATTTGGCAATTTCCATTGTTTGGTTATCCCAACTGAGAAATAACAGGTATTTGCATAAGGAAAAGAAAAACCAACACTAACCTCAGAACCTTTGTCTTTCGAGTATCATTTACACTTAAAACAGTTAGCTCCTAAGGATTTCAAAACGCTATGCAAACAATTAGGAGCTTCCTAGTTGGGGCTGTCAAAGGGAAAGGGGCTTCTAGAAAAGAAAGCTTGCAAAAGGTGACCCCGC
Source organism: Herpailurus yagouaroundi (assembly GCF_014898765.1). NCBI lineage: Eukaryota > Metazoa > Chordata > Mammalia > Carnivora > Felidae > Herpailurus > Herpailurus yagouaroundi. The sequence goes on from NW_024412377.1 coordinate 109,839,750, forward strand.
AAGACAATGTTGGATACAGAAACTCTGAAATCTGAGTTTCTAGCCTCCTGTTTGAACTTTCTCACTTGCAGAAAATATGTATCTTATTTCCATATTCCTTTCAAACACACACCCCCAAGAATGTTTAAACATGAAATGAAAAGCCTCTTGTCTCCAGCTAAAAATCCAAGGACATACAAATAAACCAGAATAATATAGGGACTGCAGCCTAAGCATGGTTATGCCCAAAGCTTCCCCAACAATGCCTCGCACATAATAATAGATACTGAGTAATACTTTTTAAATTAATTAATCCAATTAAATCTCCACAAAAAAGCTACTCCTCACATATACAAATATATAATCAAATTGACCCAAATCCATAAATCACATGCTTGCTTATCTCAGATGGGAGGTTTTAAGGTTTCCTTCACTAAGAATATTGAAAGCTCTTCCACCATCTAAAACGACTATGTCAAAATAGAATAGCTTCCTATATGAGTTCACATTTCTCCATTAACACTTCAGAATATGGGTCCTGAACCTCAAGAACTATTGAGATATTATTTCTTACCAAAGACTGAAAAAAATTAGGTCACTTAAATTGGTCCCAAAAATCATTTGGCACTTAAAATGTGAACAGAAGAGTCAGAGATTTGATCCCCAAATGTGTTGAGATACAAGAAATTATCTTTTTTAATAAATAATTCAAATATCACCAGAATACTGTCAGAAAAAAAGGCAGAAAAAGAGGAAATTAAAAAAAAGTGAGTAAGTATTACATATACCAAGTCAAAAGAGCACATCCATTCCAAGCCAAAGAGACTATAGAATTGCTTTCTGGTTAAACTAAATTTTGATCTTTGATTCTATTTGCAGGAATTGATTTTTGTTGTTGACTTTTTGTTTGTTTTTTGTTGGGTCCTGGTTCTTACCTGCAGGAGGTAAGAGAGTCAGTTAAAATGACTCACTTAGGTTCCCAATGCCCTCTTCCTACAGACCAACCCAACAGTCACCTCCACTATTGCCGATGTGAAAAGGGTTCAAATGCCCTTGGATTTCTGGAACATTCTGCTCATTAGTCTCTGTCTAAGGAAAACCATGAGTCCAGTAGGTGGACTAACCAAGCATGCCACTCCCTCCACTTGGAGAACTCAAGGGGAAGCCTGTTTGGAAACCGAGCACCCTTCATTCCATCAGGCAGCAGCCCTATTCTCTCCAGGCAATCATGTGCCAACAACAGCTAACAGCCAAGAGGCACTCACCAGGCCAGCTGAGGACTTCAGACTCTAGCAGTGGGACTAGGGGGCCTTTGGACCGAAGACCTATAAAAGTTGTCATTAATGAATTTATCGAGAAATAACTGACCTGCAATAAATTGCACAGCTTACTTTCATGTGAAGCTCCAAGATGAGAGGAGCCAACTATTCTCACACCACAAAATCAGTTGTGTAGACATCATGCAGGATGGACAAAGGTAGAGTTTGTGCCCCTTGGACACACACTGAGGTACAGAAGGTTTATATTGAAGCAGATCAGGGGGAGGTATGAATTCTACCCACCCCCCTCCATCTTCAAAGGGGAATGGATTGGGTGTTTTGTTTTTACCTCAAGCTTAGAGACAGGGTCTTCGTGGAAATCGCTCAGTGACTGATTTGCCCTCCTTGGAACTTGATGCACAATGGATGTGGGTCTCACTCACATCTGAAAAGTGGCTGCAGCTGAAGCTGCCTGCCTGGGAATTAGTGACAAGAGTGCTGTTTTTGGAAAGTCATCTCCCACCAATGTTAGGTGAAAGATGCATATCTCATGTGGATCAAAAATGAAGAAACAGAAAGAGAGACAGAGAGAGAGAGAAGGGGAAAAGGAAAGAGAGACTGAGAGAGTGAGAGGCAACACTAAGTTATCTTGGATCCTGCTCAAAATGGCATCTTGGAAGGTGTGGAAGATGAGCAGAAAGAGGCTGAAAGTAAAAAGTCACATAGCCCGGGAAGAAAACCCCAAGCAACCAGTCAGAGCAGGGACATTCATCCAATTCAAGGGAACTGTGAGAGATCCCCAACAATGACACAGCAAGTCTTTGAAGCACCCAAAAATTGTTACCTAAAAAGACAGCACTGATCACTTTCTTAGCCCAGAGAGCACCAATAGCAGATCATGGCATTACCAGTCAAGTAATTAATTTCCTGCCCCCTTAGCATCATCCCATGCCCAACTTCAAATACTAACTCCAAGTGTAGCCAGTGGGCAGGGGGAAGAGCAGAGACATAGAGTACAACTAGCCATCCTACTTCCCCCTTGCTGAATCACCAAGAGGAAATTCACCTGGGATACTGGATCAGACAATGCTCACTGAACTGCACCAGTTTTGAGTGCTCAACAGGCCAGAAGACTTTTTATTAACAAGAGTGAGCCGATAGCCTATGGAACCTATCTAAAAATTTCATTCAAGAGGACAAAAGGAAGAGACTCATAGAATGCTTCTGCAGAGTCCAGTAGAAAACAAGAGTTGATTTTATGATATTATATTCATGATTTATCTTTCTCAATGGTGAGTTTACATCAAAACATAGATATCTGGACCTCAAGAAACACACACACACACACACACACACACCAAAAAACAGATCCCAGGGCACCTGGGTGGCTCAGTCGGTTAAGCAGTTTCAGTTCAGGTCATGATCTCAAAGTTGGTGAGTTCAAGCCCCACATTGGGCTCTGCACTGACAGCAAGGAGTCTGCTTGGGATTCTTGCTCTCCCTCTCTCTCTGCCACTCTCTCTCTGCCCCTTCCACCTTCCTCTCTCCCTCTCCTTCTCCCTCTCATAAATAAATAATAGACCCCATTTTTCTCCCAGGTACATCAGTGGTTCATCCAGCCACATGTTCATTCACTCAAAGTTATTGAATGCGTATTATATGCCCAGTACTCTACTGGGTGTTGGGGGACACAAAAGTTAAGAAGTTAAGTCCTTCCCTTAAAGAGGAGCTGGCATCTTGACCCTGAAAAACCATGCAAGCTGTCCTTGGCTGTTTTCACAAGTCCTACCTCCATGGTAAAAATAAGTAAAACAATCTTAGCAGGAGACTGCCTAGATTGCTAGAAACCTAGGCCAGCTTCCCCAGAGCACCAAGAGGGAGCATGCTGGGCCCAAGGTAACCCTTAAGTACACAACCCCAAATCCCTTCCTTTCATGACCTCCTTTCTCTATCTACAAACCCAGCCAGCACTTCTCCCCAGATCTTTCCCTATGATGGATATAGTTAGACTATGTGCAACACCACTTCTGATGACTTTTGACTGACTACATTAAAATATAGTTTTTGCTCTCAATGTAAATCCATTAGCATAAAGTAGGAGGGCCATTTCTAGGCCCAAAGAAGACATTCGGCTAAGTCCTCTGCTTTGTGGGTGGTGAGCTACATTTATTCATCTATTACTGTGGTTTGTAGAATGCAACCCATTACACCTGCCTTCTGTCCTTATTTATTTTTCCTATATATAAAATCATGGTACCTATACCAGTATTCCTAAATCTACTGACTTTACAGTTTCTATTTGTCTGGCTTAGCCCTGATACCTACCGTCCCTTCTTCCAATATAATAGCTTTTCTTTCTCATCAGTACTATCTATTTAAAAGATAAAAGTATTTGGATCTCAGAAAATTTATTCTCCTACTTAACACCTAAGATGTGCACTTTTCTAATCTTTTTTGCACTTAGTATTTTCTAGGTATAGCTGATGCCTAATTAGGCAAACCAAGATGGTAACAGGTATACAAGTAACCCTAAAAGTTATCTCTGTCTGACCTAGTGTGCACTGTGAAATCTTTGTTCAGATACAGTATATAGCATCGGTCAATTTATTTTAACAACTCTATTTTTCTTAAGCTGATGTCAAAATGAGTATGCAATCCACAGCACGTGCTAAATGGGGCTGGGGATTTCGAGGTAAAGTGACCCAAGTATTATACATCTCTCTCTATCTGTCTCTCTCTCTCTCTCTCTCTCTCTCTCTCTCTCTCACACACACACACACACACACACACACACACACACACTACCACCACCACCACCACCACCCTCATCTATATACAGCATATATGTAGCTATATACATACAGTTTAACACCATAGAAAAATATGTATGTGGAATGTAACATGCCCTGAACTAATCTAGAAAGCAAAAGTGACTATTTGCTTAGCTTATGAGATACTAAAACTACCTCATCGACTATAGCCTTCCACAACTGAATGCAATGCATTATTCATATACCTATATTGGATTCACAGGGATTATCAGTCCACTTATAACTGGTACCAATGACACCCTGAGTGCAAGAAATATCACGTTGCTTTTTTTTAAAGTAAAATTACATCCAATTCAAGTTTCAACTGACCAAGGTTGTCAACAACAAGATCAATCAGAAGCCTGTAATACCTTGTAAGAAGGGACCAAAAACAACAAGCACACAAACAAATAAACAAACAAACAAACAAACAAAAACACTGGAGCTTACATAGCCCAGAAAACCAAGAAGGCTTCAGGTTTTCATGGTCCATTCAAAGGCTGACAGTACCCCAAGTGCCATCCCAATCCACGTTTTGCCTCCTCTGAGAGGAGGGGGCTCTTCTGGTGGCATTAGAGTGCCTCAGCTTCTCAAAATTCCACTCCAATCCTATAGGAATCTCAGGGAAACTAATTGCATGCCCCTGGAGAATGGCCCACCATTCCCCAACCTTCAAACATAAAGTTGCCTGTCAATAAACCCTGTTAGACAATTTAACCAGATCATAATGGTGATATGCCACCTTCAGAATACAAAGGCTTCTCTCAGAATTGTGGAGAAGAGAAGAAAAATCTTAAAAGAAATAACGTTTCAAACTATACTGGTCAGGGTAACACTAGTTATTATGAGAAATAAATGCCCAGTATTCCTGGTTTAACACAGTGTGTATGTATCTATGTATGTATATACGTGTGTGTGTGTGTGTGTATGTATGTGTGTGTGTGTGACACAGTGGAGTATTATTCATCATACACAAGAATGAAATTCCTACCATATGTGACAACATGGATGGACTTTGAGAGCATTATGCTAAGTGAAATTAGAGAAAGACAAACACTGTAGGAACTTCCTTATATGCGGAATCAAAAAACATCCCATAAACAGAATACACTGAGCTGGGGGGTGTAGGGGTAAGAGAAATGGGTGAAGGGAGTCAAAAGGAGGATAAAAAAAGAGAGAGAAAATAAAAAATAAATATAATTTTGTTAACAGATGGTTTATCAAACATTAAAAATTGTCACTGACTATTGGAGGCCTGGAACAACATGTTACCATTTATTTATAAAGAGGAAACACATATACACAAACAGCAGGAGATAACTACTCCTATGGTTGCAAAAACATTAAGGAGAGTTTATAGATTGGTTCTCTAGTGTAAGGGGGAAAGGGTTTAAATAATAATGATGATAATAGATTACATTAAATATAAAATGTTAACATTTATTATATTGGAAACAAAAAAGGAAAATCACAATGCTTTTAAATATGTACTTCATATTTGTAAGTAAAGCATACAAATTAGAAAAGATCATGAGCTTACAAGGGACAATTACAAAATGACATATATATATATATGTCATATATATGATATATATGTCATATATATATATAAGTTACCTATGTAATTTTTTTGTTCCTGGTGGGCATAGTGCTCTGTTTCACCCAGTCATTCAAGGAACAAGGCTAACAAAAGATCAGGTGTTTTAAACTTACACTTCCAAAATTGCTCTGGGTAATGACATCCAAGCCAAGAGAAGGGGGAAGATACAATGGAGAAGGGACGACCCTTCCTCTCCACTTTGGCTGAACAGTGGCATCTATTAATTCTTATACCCTGGCAGCAGAAATGAGTCACAGAGCCTCACTTAAGTGTAGGAGCAATGATAAATTCTATACTATGGAAAGTACAGCATGTATTTTGATTAATAATTAGCCATCTCTGCCACCAAATCATAGAGAATCCAAAATTAAACTTTATCTGCTCAGCCACTATTCTCATCTGCTAAGATGTGGGCCAAAACTGAGAAGGGGGTACAGAGAAGGAGCACAAAATAAATTCAATCATGATTTGCATAATATACAGTGATGGACAAGGGACCCATCAGAAATTCATACACCATTCAAGCTGTGAAGAAGCACAGGTAAAATTGGCTGGTTCATCTCCTTATTTTACAACAAAGAAAGGACTCCAATGAGGTCAGGTTAGCTTCCATAAACCACAAAACCCATTAATGTCAGGGGAAAAAAATGAAAGGGATCTGAGGATCCCTTGATGCTTTGTCAGCTACTCCCCCACTGAAACTCAAGTTCACCCGTTTTGTTTTTGCCAAAACACAGAGACCAAATCTTTCCAGTCACAATGTGAAATTCAGAATTGCCTCTTCAAAGACAAGATGGAGGGGAAGAGAATTTCACATTCTAACCAAATGATGCCATAAGCACTTGATGACTTCTGCACATACCTATGATCAGGGTCTGACTTCCCATTCCCACTATGACAAGTTATCAGCAAGGCTTCTGTCTTTCATACTTAAAAAAGAGTAACTAAATGGTCAGCACACTCCCATCTCGAACCACATACGCTTCATTCTGCCAACAACTCGTTTCCTTTTTGGCAGCACCCATACCAAAAACTTATTGTGCAAATTTACTGCCAACAAGAACTGAATTTAAAGTCACTGATGACTCATGGGGGAGAAAACTGGAATTTCTATTTAGGGATGATTCTGTTTCAGTATTGAATCGTGTTTTTTCAGAGTGACTTTCACTGTGTTTGAAGCAGGATACTCGGTCTCCTCCCTGCACCAACTTCAGTGGTTCCTGTTATTTATCCTTCACCTGAAGTCATCATCTCAGTTTCTGATGCTACAATTTGTTGCTATGGGAATTATTATGTGGTGTCAAAAGACCAAAGGATAATGGGTTCATGGAGAGCCTAAGTAACAGGAGATGACGAAAATCTCAGTAACAACAGTACGATTTTCACATTGAGGCTGCTAGTAAAATGTGTTAGGAAAAGGGGAGACAGGTGTGAGAGGAAAGAAGATGTCACTTGAATGTGTCTGTGGTTTCTTGAGGAAAACCTTTGTTAAATCTGAGTTGGAAACTAAAAGTGTGTAATGAGCTCATGATTCCTCCACGGTGCTCCAGAAGTGCGGGACTGAGGTACAGTTTCACAGAATTTACCTGTCAGAGCCTCTCAGCCACTATCAGTAAAAGGCAACTGGCAGTTCTGTGTATCTTCTCTTCACAGAAGGAGGTGTCGACATCAAGACAAGAAAGCCAGGTAGACTCACAAAAATCACAGCAAAATTCAATATAGGATGAAAATTTCAGCTATGGTTGCAAAGCAAAAAGCAATAATGACTTCATATAGCCCACATTCTCAAGAGATGCAGCCACCAAGGGTACACCAGCCACATCCCCATGGCATTCACTAGTGAGTGATGACACCATCTCCCCTCCATTCTCACTGTATCCCTGGTTCCCAAACACGGCTGCACGTTAAAATAAGCTGAAGAACTTTTCCAAAACACTCAGGCCTGCACCCTATCAATCAACTCAGAATCCCTGTGGATGGGCCCAGACACACTGGTATTCTTTCAAAGGCTCCTCAAGGCAGCCAGCATGGAGAACAAATGGTCCACAAGAACAGATGATTAAGAATCTTTGGAGTTGCACACTGAATTTAAAATGAACTCTTACATCTTTTTCACGTGTGATGTTGTTAAGGCACATGTCTTTAAGCTGTGTTTTTGCCATTAAGTTTATGGACCTGTGAACAAGACTTTCTCCTTTGGCTTATCTCCTTTTGCCTTGTTCAGGTCAACATATCGATACGTTTATGGAGCTCTCCTTAGATGGTGACGGCTATCAAGCCAAGCAGCTTCATCTCATATGTTCCAGCTTCATCTCATCATTTGCTAACTTCTATAATTGATAATCTCATGGCCTGTTTGCCCTTCCTGACTCTCGGGCACCTTTTACTGAATGATTGGTTTATGGCATCCTATCATCATCAGTACCTGCCCGCCAACTATTTTATTTTTATTTTTTTGTTGTTCTTCCTGATACCCCATTTCCAGTCCCGTTCTTCTCCTTGCAGCTTCCCCACCACATTCAATCTGCACTAAAAAAATAAAAAATATTTGAGGGCTCTACAGTCTTAACTTTTCCATGGATGAGAGGGGTATCTCTCTCCATTTGTTGGGATTCATTCATTCATTTGGTGAATTCTTCAGCGCTTGCCATGTCTTAAATGGTTCTCTAAAAGCTGTGACTACAATTAGACACGTTTCTTTGTGTCTTTTAATAGAGTTTTGTTATTTTTCCAAAAGTATTTTCTTTATTTTCTTAGGTCACTTTCTAGTTAGATTTTTCAAGTTTTGTTGCTTTAATGAAAGGCATCGTATTCTCCACTATATTTTTAGCTAGTGCAAGTATAGAACTCTGTTGATATTTTTGTTGTTGTTATTGTTGGTTTTCTATATATTGACCTCATTGAACTCTTTCATTAGTTTTAATAGTCTATTGGTTGTCTTAAGTTTCCTGTCTCGTCCCTTCCAGTCCTTGAATTTTTTATATCTTTTCCTTGCTTTACTGCATTGGCCAGAGACCATTACTTTTGCAAGCATTCACAAACCACCCTCTCAATAATTTAGTCTAAATTGATAATGAGATCACCAGACTGCAGTTTGCATATTAACTTCTCTTCTTCCTTGGAAAAAAAAAAGTCTATTGAGTTTTCCAGAACCTCTCATTCTCCCCAGTATATGTTTTTAAAAATCTCAGTCTATACTGTATTGCATAAGTAAAACTTGCTGACAGTATATCTTAAAAGTTCTCAACACAAGAGGGGCACCTGGGTGGCTCAGTCAGTTAAGCCTCCGACTTCAGCTCAGGTTGTGATCTCATGGTTCATGGGAGCCTGCTTCAGATTCTGTGTCTCCCTCTCTCTGTGCCCCTCCCCCACTAATGCTCTGTCTCTCTCTGTCTTTCAAAAATAAATAAATGTTAAAGAAAGAAAAAGAAAATCTTTGGAGTTCAACAATATTGGCTTATTGGGAATGCTCCACTTTCCCCCTCTCTTTCTGAGCCTGGATCAGGGAACTCTGCATTAAATGCAACCTGCTATGCTTCCCAAAGGACCCACTCGTATACCCCCATAAGAACCAGCACTTGTATACCAACCACACAGCAGCCATGGACAAACAGGGATGAACAACAATAGCAGCTGTGAAAGCAAAAGATTTTGGCTCTTTTCTGAGATCTCTCTTATCTGGTCTATCCATCCCAGAAGGAGCTAAGGCAGAAAAGGAAGAAAGGAAGGGAGGAAGGGTAGATAGTGACCTCTTTACCATCAATACAAATCCTTCCAGCTGCGGTCAGGATGGCTCTAAGTCAAGGAGGAGGTGAGCACTAAATTGGATGTGAGACTCAAGTTTTAACATAGACCAAATAAGATCAAACATTCCACTATCTGAAAATGACTGAAGACATAGAACCTGCCCAAGATGCAACTACTACAGTGACTGGCAACATGATCACCAGAACAGAAGCTTGGCCTTCAACTGAGCCTTTGGAACCTGAAGGTGATAAGAGAGCTAAAAGTCCATTCAGAATGGACCACTCCATAGTTGTGGATTGCTGGGGCTTCCTACAATCTAAACTGGCTTGACTGCCTCTGTTTAGTGACTCTTTTTGTTATCTACCTTCTAGTCAGCTTTACTCATGGGTGAGAGATGAAGGAAAAGTCACAGAGACCTACACCCCACTACAAAGCACAGACCACGAGGCACCTCCCTGGATAAGGGTCTTGACTCTAAGTAGGTGACTAAGCTGTCCTGAGGAAGGCCATTTGAGCAGGTACATAACTGATGACTAAATGGATGGCACATTTCTTTGTGAAACACATCAGATATTGAAAGAAGAGGAAAATAAAAACCTCTTTCCACAATCAAGTCCAAAGCCCACTAGAAGTTGACTGAAACATATCCCATCAGCTGACTTTGTCTTCTTTTCAATCAACCAATTTCAAATTCCTTTCATAATCACTAACAGATAAAATCGCAAAAGGGTAGACATCATTTCTAGAAGGCCCAAAATGAAATGTATATATTTCTTAAAATTCATTCTATTCCATTCGTATAGCACATGCTAAATAAACCTATATGTTGGGCAGATGGACAGAGGGGTGAAGGAATGAGGTGAAGAACAAATGAACAGAGAACATACATGTTCGAGTCAGCACAGGCTGAGAGCAATTTTGTGTTGGGGGTGGGGCCTAAGAAAAGTAAAAACTAAAGGAAAGACACATCATGGGGGGGAAAATATCTAGAAACAAAATTTACATTATAATTTTTCCCAGAAATATGTAATTAATCATTACTGAAGCACAGTTAAGTGTCATCCCTTCATAATGAATAAGTTTCCAAAGTCTGTTTGTTTAATGATCCAAAATTTAAATATCCCTAGTTTGGCCTTGAATGGTGACCTGGCCTTGGTCTTCTCATTTAAAACTGTCAGGCTTTTTTATTTCCTCAATCCACAGCTGGAAAACTGCAGAGTTTCAATATTTGAACCAGACTTGAACAACTTTATACATAATGAAATTTCAATTAAGAATGTTCTTTGAACTCAATCATTTCTCGCAAATTAGGCATATCCTACAAATCCGTGTTTGACAAAGTTAAGGTTGAGGCCCCTTAGATAGTCAAGACTGTGTATTTGAGGGGTTTTGACAATGCTGAATGCTGAATATGTGATTTTAAACAGGAGTTCTAGTTATTTTAAGCTATTCCTGTCTCCTTGATAGCACTGTAATGAAAGAACTTCCAAGGGTGCTTATTCTCTCTTAAGTGTTTCAAGCAAATGAATGAAAGAAAGAAAGAAAGAAAGAAAGAAAGAAAGAAAGAAAGAAAGAAAGAAGAAAGAAAGAAAGAAAGAAAGAAAGAAAGAAAGAAAGAAAGAAAATTGCTCATTTTCTTTGTAAAAATTTTCCGTTGCCTAATAAATGTATCCATCCCCCCAAAAGGATCAGTTAATAAGTTAATATATCATCAATATATACAGAGTGGAAGCCAACTGCCCAACATAAATCCTCATTAATCAAATATTACTTGGGCTTTCCAATTTCCTGGGAAATCAATATATAATTTAGCTGGTGATGGATGTGCAGCCACAAACCATTAACAACATAGTTGTGAATCTCTGATCACTTGAGGGGTTCATCAGTTCCCAGTGAGATGTGCCAAATGGGAAAGGCCACTCCAACAGAGTGTCTCCAGGCATTAGTAGCCTATGTGGATGACCTAGGAAGCTCCCCTCAGAAGTCAAGATCCTAAAATACATACTGTGCTAATGTGAAAGGCTAAATTTGTGCCATTCCTTTGAGTTAAGTAAGGCATTTGGAAGCAAATACAACTGCAATCTACACTGTTGGTAAATATTTTCCCCCAGTCCTAAGGAGATATTTCCCTAGAAAGAAACACCTCCCTCACCCCATACTCTCACTCATTCCTTTCAGTGGGGGATTTTTCAAGAAGAAACAAGCCTCACCATACTCTTCTACCTTTGTCTACTTGCATTCAGCTATAAACTCTCTGAAATATAGGAACAGACTACCAGGAACCCTAATTCTATTTTTTACATTATTTAACAACACTCTGAGTTGGAGTATAACATACGCACAGAAGAGTAAACCACAAGTATACAGTTCATTGGATTTGTACTGAGTAAAGACCAGTACAAATAACCAGCATCTAGATCAAGTAACACCAGCATCTAGATCAAGAAATTAAACGTTACCCATATCCTCAAAAAATCCTTTGTGTCCTGTGTTACTCATCCTCCCCCACAGATTAGTTTTGCCTGACCCAGAAAGGTATATAAATACAATCTATGTCTGCTTTCTTTTGCTTAACCTTCCGGCCATGAGACCATACTGTTGTTTGGCCATGAGACCAACCATGCTGTTGTCTGTGGCTCTCAAGTGTTCAGCATCTGCTGTGTCACACTGCACTGTGTGAATATACCACAAGTCACCGAATGGATTGTGGACGAAGATAGGAGGTATTTTGAGGTTGGGGCCATTGCCAATAATGCTTATATATGTTTTGGTGACATACACACCACTTTTCTGCTGGATATCTAACTGACTGCATTTCAACTACTGACAAAGATGAATAAATGGTGTTCCCTGCCAGGGGATTGTTTATTTATCTAGCTCATATCTACTGAATGATACACTGCGGTATCTTTTGTTCCTATGGATTCGTTCCAGAGTCGAAAGAAGAAACATTATGGTCCACAGAGAACTTGATCATCACTGTGCTCAGGCAGAAAAAAGAATGACATGGACAGCTCAGGTTTATTTTGCTAAGATGGAATTTTGTAAAAGAGAATAGCACCTAGTATGAATAAAAATGAGCGATATGATGAGATGAGATTTGATGGAAGGGACCTGACTCTTTGGAGGGATACATAGAGAATCAAAGCTGGAGTCCCACCTGATATTGGCCCACCTAAACAAAGAGCCTGGGGACTAGTGTGAAAGGTCAGAGGGTTGTCACACTCTGTTTTGTGGGTTGTGTTGTTTTACCACCTTTTTTTTCAACAAGTCAATGGGGAAAGAGAAAACTGCCTCAGAATGTGCCGAGGAACACAGAGCCACTCAGCCAGATACGCATGCACATTGGCCAGGGGGCCACCCCACCCAGCAAGCTAGTTTAAAGATGGACCACACAGCAGAAGCCTCTGCAACAGGTCACAGTGGCATAGGAAATATTTGTGACAAAGAAGAATGTATGAGTGACCACTTACTTTCACAGGCCCCTTGGCAGGCATTTGGACCCACTGGCAATGAGCTGTCTCAGTTCCTGCTCTGAACATCAAACTCACCACTCTATCTGGCCATAAACTTCTTCAAAAACCATTCTGTGAATATCTTCAAACAAAATGAATAATACTAAGTATTTATGAAAATGATTACCAAGGTTAAAAAAGAACTGTCGTTTATAGATAAGCTAAGTGAATGCACAAACATCACCTCCATCACCACACATGGCGTCCAGTACCCTCCCACAAACCAAGAAATCAGCCCTGATTCCTGGGTCCACCACAGAAGAGGCCTAAACTCAAGATTCTTTCATTCAACAAAGATTCATTCTAAAATATTTATTGAGCATTTAGGTGCCAAGCATTATGAGATTACCAGCAACAGAGAAGCACTTTCTCCAGTTAAAACATCTCTCCCCTGATTACCTTTGCATAGAACTTCACTTCTCAGTGTGTCCCAAAGAACATTTACCCTTCAAAATACTCTGCTGCACAATGATTCTGAGGTCAAGTAAGTTTGGAAAACCCTGCCTAGCATGTCACTTCTTGTCGATCCATAATGTATATTAATACATTAAAGGCTCTGAGAAGTTCTGCGATAAATAAGCATGTTTAATTTTCTTTAACCTAACATTTGCCAAACTTATTTCACCTTGGAATCCTACTTCACATAACCCAGTATTTGTGGACCACAACTTGAGAAATGATGTTATGAAAAGCCATTCATTAAAGAGACTACATAAGGGGTGCCTGGGTGGCTCAGTCGGTTAAGCATCTGACTTCAGCTCAGGTCATGATGTCACAGTTTGTGGGTTCAAGCCCCATATCAGGCTCTGTGCTGACAGCTCAAGCGTGGAGCCTGCTTTGGATTCTGTGTCTCCCTCTCTCTCTGCCCCTCCCCTGCTCACACTCTATCTCTCTCTGTCTCAAAAATAAACTAAAAGAAAAAAATTAAAGAGACTACATGAGCTCATCAAGAAAGCTTGTATTGGACGGCCTTCACTACACTCAAATGCTTGAAAGAGAGGCTTGGGGAGGCAGTTTTTTTTAGGACTCACTGGGTAGCCTTTCCCTCATTTCCAAATAAGCAAGTCCCTTTATGTTACGTAAAACTCAGTTTCATTATCTACAACATGTACAGTACAAACTAATATACTTTGAAGAGTCACTGCATTACAAAGAATGTATGCTAAATGCTTAAAATGTAAGTACACAAACACTGAAAGATATTCATTACTATTACTAAATCTTCCTAAGCTACAGTCTTCCTTCATAAGAGCTAATTCTCTAGAATAGGGATTCATCATAATGATGTATGTAGCTTTTTCCCATTAGAGATCATAATCCTAAGGTCTATAAGCAAGTTAGAGAGATCTTGGCATGCCCAAGAAGTGTCTTCTTGGGAAAAATCAACCCCCTTTTAGTCATGTCCTCTTCCCTTTCTAGCCAGGCACTGTTCAGTAAAACTTAGTGCAATGATGGAAATGTGGCTAGTGTCTTCTACATTGGACAGTGTAGTTCTAGACGCTTTCCATTGTCATTAGCTCTTCCCTCTTTTCCTTCCCAAATGTGTGGGTCCTTCACAGGTCAGGCAGAGCCCTAGGTGTATACTGAGCCTGTACTTGTGCCATGTCTAGTGCAAAAGCTGCTTCATCATTAGGGTCAATGTGAAGATCTGGTCAGAGAGAAAGTTGCCCATTCAGTTGATAGGAAGAGGGGTGGAGAGGTTTTCAAGAAGCCAAAACCCTTGCACTGGCAGACCCATTTTCTTGTCATCATTAACTTCTTTGGATTATAGCTCTGAAGGCAGCTGCTTAATGAAAATAGGTTTTGGATGAGAAGATATAGTAATACACTATCAATGAAAAATACCTTTGTATCACTAAATTCATCCACTCCAAAGCACACAACAGGACCATATGGGAATGAAATGTAAGGTACTTGACTTTTGATAGAAACAAATAATCATGAGTGTGGAGAAGTTTTCACACAATAGGGTGATGTACGAGGAATGGCGGCACAGCCAATCATAGGTGGAGGTGCTGAGGGCTTAGTCTGAGGGTTTTTGGGAAACAAAATAGTGAAAAAGAAAAGATAGAAGGTTCTAGGAGTAAATGTTCAGTGTCTTTTAAATTGTCTTGAACCTGCATATATTTCTGTTTTATTCTCTCCACTAAGTAAGCCATTGAGTTCAGGCATTTCAGGAATCTCTAAATTCTGTTCTTTCATCCTCCCATCCCCAACTCTTAGTGTAGGACACTAATTACTTCCTGCCAAACATACCATTACACAAGGCCATGAAATCAGGGCACTTCAAGAGGGCTTGTGAGTTTGAATATCCCCTTTGTCAGTTAAGATGATAACCTTCATGACATGAAAGTGGTTTTCAAACTCTTAAAATTGTGTGCTGTTTCAATGAAGTTTCAGATTTGAAGGAGAAAACCATTTATCTTTTTCATAAATATTTTTTAAATAGGTGGCTTATTTTTATTTATAAAGAATGATCGAGTCTCTGGTGAGAATATCTTTGGAGTTAAAAGTTTCTATATCAATCCTTATGGTAG
>NW_024412377.1:109855296-110002101 GCF_014898765.1 Herpailurus yagouaroundi
GTGGGGGGGGGCTGTTAAAATGTATTTGTTTATTTTGAGAGAGAGAGAGCGGGGGGGGGGGGCAGAGGCAGAGGAAGAAAGAGAACTCTAAACAGGCATTGCATCGCCAGAGGAGAGCCTGAGGTGGGGCTTGATCCCACAACTGCGTGGTCATGACCTGAGCTGAAAATCAAGGGTTGGATGCCCAACCAACTGAGCCACTCAACCACACCTTATATCTCTTTATATAAAAGTTAAGCAAAGGCTCTAGGAAGAAGAAGAGAGACAGACATCAAAGATATACGCAACTCAGTATCAGAGCAATACAACATGAGTTCAAGACTTTTAAAATAGGCTTGACTTCAGTACAACTATAAAGAATAGAGAATATGCAGATGATCAGGGAAAATGAGATTTCAGCCCACGTTACAGCATAATCTCACACTCAGCTTTTTAAAAAACAAATCATTTAAAACTCACTTTCCTTAAGCAAGAGTTAAAACCAAGAAACTTACATCAATGAAGCCAAAGCAGGAAGAAACAGCCAGAAAATAGCACATACAGAATTCAGACAAGGAGTTCCAAGTAGCGTTCTCACAGGCTGAATTTGGATTGCTCAGGGAAGCCCATGAGATCTCCTTTTCAGGAGAATTTTTAGAACAGGGGAAAACCATCTAGCACGTCTTCTAAGAAGTCAAGGGGTAACTGGAACAGCAAAGCTTTCTCAAGCCTCTTCCATGTGTACGGACAGCAGCTGAGAAATAGAGCATTTCCAGGGCGGAGTTGGTGTAACGTACTAGCCACATGTCAAGCCTTCCAGTAGGCCAGCTCTGTATTGGATTCCTGTTCCTTTTCACTGTGTAGATTTATTACAGGCAGGTTCCCCAGACACAGAAGCTCAGTGTTCCTCTTGCCACCCCCTCAATGTGCACCTGTGTTGGTTTGATGAATCACTTTACTATACACTAAAGGGTTGAAAAATAAAAATCAATGTAGGCCAATCAATAGACCTTTAGAAAGAATCCTGATTTCTCAGCTTCATGTGACTATAAAGGGAAACACCCTTGCGGCCTAAAAATGTACTAAGGAGAAATACTAATAATGTAGAAGTTTTGATTAAACCAAAGTCACTGCCAACTAGTCTTATCTCAAAGCAGAGTGAGTCAGGTGTCTTCCCAGAGTTTTGTGTTTTCTAATTCCACACAATCAAGTGCCACAGAAGGGGCAGCCAGAGAGTGGACCCAGCACACAACAATGCCCACCGCTGGAAGAAATACTGGAACTCAGATCTGATGGCCTTTGTCCCTTCCATCTACCTTATTCCTATTCTGGGCTATCCCAAGGGGCTTTTGGATCAGAAGGAGCAGCTTGGGAGGGAGTCCCCATGTTGTTCTGATTTGATGGGCATGGCTAATAGATGGCCTGACCAGAAACATCTTCTACTCTGATCACCACAAAAATGGAAGTCCTTATTTTGATCCTTTTATGGAGAGGAGTCCTAGAAGAATTTTTCTGAAAACAAGAAGTGGGTGGAGTATGTTATACATCATTCACAGGTACTGACAATTAGCAAGGCCACATGAATCAGTTATGTGGTCTCTATACCTAAGAACATTCTGCAATGGAAGGATAAAGATTGATCTGGGGAGGGGAACAGGGTTGTTAAAACAGTCAAGAGCCTCAAAGCTAAACAGTTCACCTTGGATCATCCCTGCATTCATCTCTTGGGAATGAGAATCCCAAATTAAGCCAGCTTTGAGCTTTCTTGACAGCCATTGCCTCCCTCTAGGCATTTGGCTACACATGGAAGGAAGAAAACTGACAAGTCTTCATTCTGTTAATTATGTTATGAGAACTTTTTATCAACAGTGCTACACTTCCAGAGGGAAACACTGGTGAAAGTTGAGATCTACAATGTCGCTATAGGCTGACCATGGCAAGAACCATTTTGCTTAGCAAAGCCAAAAAATTCTGTTCCCATTCTTAAGAGTCAAAATTTTCTGAAGCAAAAAAGATACTCTTAGCACTCATTCCTAAGAACCTAGGTTTCCTCAATTTGCATAGTTACCTGGCCCACTAACGTCTCCTCTCTAGACATGCAAGTGCCACCTGTCTCACAAAGTTTTGCATCTTCCAAGATTGGTACAAAGGATTTTGACCCACCTGTATGCACCCGAAACTCTCACTCGCTCTGCTACTCTCTCCTTCCTCCTCCTCCATGAGTCGGCTCCTTCCTTCCCCTCTCCAACTCTCTAAAACATTTATTTTTCTTTCCATCCAGCAGTTTTCTAAAAATACTTCTCTACCTAGAAAATGGATCATTGGTACACATGATGTCTCCCACAAACAAAATGCCAGCACCTTTCCTGAATCCAGTTACACTCTTGCCATCCCATCTGGACTTCATGAAGCCTGCAACCCTGTCACCCCAGACACTCTCACCATCCTAGTCCGCTCTCACTTTCTCATGATGACGGGAGAGTTCCAGACCTCAGGCAGGCATTGCCTATCCTTGTCCTCCTTGGTATCGACAGCACTGCCCAAAAGAAACATGACATGAACCACATCTGTAAATTTAAATTTTCTGATAGTCACATTCCAAACGTAGAAAGAAATGGGTAAGATTAACATAAGCAACACATCTCATTTAGCTCAGGGTATCCCAATTTAGAGGTCAACATGAATCAACAGAAGGAAATTGGGGCGCCTGTGGCTCAGTCAGTTAAGCATCAAACTCTGGTTTCTTCTCAGATCATGATCTCACAGTTTTGTGACTTGGAGCCCCATGTAGGGCTCTGCACTTGAAGTACAGATCTTGCTTGGGATTCTTTCTTTCTGCCTCAAGCCCCCCCCCCACCCCCCCCCACATGGGCCTGTGTTTTTACCAAATAAATAAACTTAAAAAAATTTTTTTAAAGGAGAGAGAGAAGAAAATCATTAGTGAGACGTTTTACGTTCTTTCCCCACTTACTCCTCAGAGTCTGGTGTGTATTTTACCTTTACAGCATATTTGTTTGGATGTTTATGTTTTCGTAGGAATGTCTTGGCCTTTAGCTAAGTTTCATATAATCTACAATGGAAAAGTAGATTCACACATCCAAGGTGTTCGAAACAGACAAAAGGTTTGCCAGTGACTGAATCAGTGTCAATTGTAAAATTTCAATTATTCAAAATTGAAAATTTAGACCTACCTTCAAGCATCCTCATTGCAGAGAACTTCAGGATCAAACAGTAGTGTGGCATTTTTCCTTGTTCACTGACGACACTTCCAAATATCAAATGCCCTCTTCTTGGAACTCATACCACCTTCTCCCCTCATGTTGCTTAGCACACCCTAGATGTCCCCCCACATCTGTCAGACGCTAAGAGCTGGCTCCCACTCTCTCTCTCCACCTCCATCCCTTCCACACAGGATCATCTCAGGGGTGTGTGATGTCCCAGCCAACACCTGCCCTCAGACTGTGCTGACCTCTGAATTCCAGTGACCTTCAGTTCTTTCCCATTTCTGCCGCTCATATCCACGGCAACCTTTGAGACTTTGTCATAACCCCAAACTAGTCCACATCTCAAGTCAAACACCCCACTCCATGTCTCCACTCTAATTTTCTCATCTACTCATTCCTCTGACTTTATAAAAACCCTCAGTTCCCAGAGGCTTCCCTTCCCTCCCAGTCCACCGCTGTTACTTACTCCTGTCCTCAAAGGACATGGTGGGGGGTAAGAAACAGAATTCTGGAAAGCAGATTCCCTGAGGTTACTCCTAACCTCTGCCCCTTAAAGGCTATGTGCCCTTGGGCAAATTATTTAACCTCTGCACCTCCACCCTGCCTCTGTCTAAACTGAGGGCAACAACTCTGTCAAACTGGTTGTGTGACAACCAGTTTGATAACTGCTTTATCAACTATAAAGCACTTAGCACCGTGTGGTCATTATATACATTTGTTAAATAAATGTTTTCTTCCAAAAACAGTACCTTCCCCAGCACGCCCTTTGTCCTTCTGCCCCAGGTGCTGGGCTAAACCACACCCAGATCAACATGCTGTCTGCCTTCTTACTATCTATACTGTGGCAACTAAGTCCTACTGGGGAAACCAATAGTCTACTGCAAACTGGCGCCCCTACAAATGCTCTCTCAGACACCAACATTACTGCTAGAGCAATTTTCTTGTCTTAGGTCAGCCCCTGCTACCATCCCACAAGCCTAACAGGCTTTTCTCCACTAGGAACTAGAGGCTATGAAGGCCAGGGTAAGCACCAGCAAATCTCTAATGAGAAGCTTCTGGAAAACTGAACACTAGCCAGAAACTAACGCGTTTTTCTATTATTATGTTGCTTGACTTCAAACTGTAGTAGTAGTTATGTTATAGAGAGATGTAAATGGCCTCTGCCCAGCCTAACTCCTATCTAGAGGGTCAAATTTGTCCCCTAGACTCAAGGAACTGGGATTTTAAAATCAAAAGGGAGAAGTGGGGGAGCAAAAGCAAATTGAAGAAGACTTGGAAATGAAGATGAAGGAAGAAAGGAATGTCCTTACGAAGAAAGAGAGGCACTTAGAGGCCAGACTGGGAAAATCCACTTTTTTTTTTTAATTTTTTTTCAACATGTATTTATTTTTTGGGACAGAGAGAGACAGAGCATGAACAGGTGAGGGGCAGAGAGAGGGAGACACAGAATCGGAAACAGGCTCCAGGCTCTGGGCCATCAGCCCAGAGCCCGACGCGGGGCTCAAACTCACTGACTGCGAGATCGTGACCTGGCTGAAGTCGGACGCTTAACCGACTGCGCCACCCAGGCGCCCTGAAAATCCACTTTTAAACCAGCAGTGGGTAGGCTGAGTAACGGCCCTCAAGAATATCCGCGTGCAGAGCCCAAAAACCTGAAAGTATTCCTTAAGAAAATCTGCAGGGAGATTGAGGATTAAGGATATTGAAATGGGGAGAATATCCTGCATTATCTGGTGGGCCCCAAACATAATCAAAAGTGTCTGAAGAAGAGGGAGGTAAGATGGAGATTTGATGTTGAAGGAGCTGTCACAATAGAAACCAGAAATGAGAATTATGGGGAAAAGGGTATGCCAGCCAGGGAATGTCAAGGCAGCTTCCAGAAGCTAGAAAAGACAAGGAAAAAGATCTTCCCTAGGGCCCGTAGAAGGAACCAGCCCTGCCACACCTTGACTTTAGCTCAGGGACACTGATTTTGGGCTTCCAAACTACAGAACTCCAGCAAGAAAAAATTCTGTTGTTTTAAGCCATAAACTTTGTTAGTAACTTGTTATAGCAGCAGTAAGAACCTAACACACACGAGGCAGTGAAGAAAACCTCATATGCTCTAGGAGCATTTCGAGGGGACAGGCATGGCATGTTCCATGAAGGGAACACACTCAGACTTGGTCAGGAGGGCCTCTGCCCTGCTGCTCAGACCAGCGTACAAAGGAGACTCCTCAGGACAGCCCTTGCTCAGTGCGGCCCTGGGTTCATCAGTGCTTTGGAAGGAATCAGCCTGCTCAGAGGGGGTGGTGAGTAGGAGTTGTTTGAAAAAAAGATGCTCTGGGTTTTCCCAGAATTTGTGGACTTTTCACAAATCTCTAAGTATTGGAGACCCCACAGAACCAAAATGGATGGGGTATGTTAGGAAAATAAATCTCTGTATAGATCTGTTATGGGTTGAATTATGTTCCCCCAAAATTCACATGCAGTCCTAACACCAATACTTCAGAATGTGACCTTATTTGGAAATAGGGTTGCTCCAGTTGTCATCGGTTCAGGTGTCACTGGAGTAAAATAAACCCCTACTCCCGTATGACCGGTGTCCTCATAAAAAAGGGAAAATCGGACACAGCAACTCACAAGAGAACACCATGTGAATACTGGCATTCTGTCACGAGCCCAGGAACTACCAGAAACAAAGCGAGTGGCCTGGAACAGATCCTTTCCCCATCGCCTGCAGAAGGAGCATGGCCCTGCCCACACCCTGATCTTGGCTTTCTGACCTCCAGACTCATGAGACAATACATGTCTGTTACTTAAGCCACTCAGTTTGAGGTACTTTTTTATGGCAGCCATGACACGCTCATACAGAATCCTGAAGGGACGAAAGCATACTAAAGCTGCCTGCCAACGCTGGCCTGATGCAGAGCAAAGAAAAAACAGGCCGAAAGGAAGGAGCTGGATGCAAATGGTAAAGCTCAGCTGGGTCGGCTTCAAAGGGAGGAGCAACAAATTTATTTTTATGCCTGTCTTCTAAAACCAGAAGGTTACTTGTTTTCCACATAGAATAGTGCTATAAAGTTTCCTGTTAAAATAAATGTCTCTAAGTCAAAAGGTTCAGTGATTTAAACAAAAATATTAAGTATAACCATACAGGCAATACTTCAAATGTTTCTTTCTTTACTGCCTGTCTCTTTCAACAAGAATGTAAGCTTTTTAGAGGCAGGACTCTTGTCTGTCTTAGTTACTAATGTATTCCCAGTTCCCAGAGCAATGCTTGGCATACAGTAGTTGCTCAATAAACGTTGTTGAATTAAGTCTAAAAACAAAAACAAAAACAAAAAACAGGGGCACCTGGGTGGCTCAGTCGGTGAAGCATCTGACTTTGGCTCAGGTCATAATCTCATGGTTTGTGGGTTTGAGCCACGCATCAAGCTTTGTGTTCACAGCTCAGAGCCTGGAACCTGCTTCAGATTCTGTGTCTCCCTCTTCTCTCTGCCCTTCCCTGCTCTCGCTCAGTCTCTCTTTCAAAAAAATAATGGTTAAAAAAAATTAAAAAAAAAAAAAAAAAAAAGAATGCCTGGGATCTCCTGAGGATGAAGACATTCAGAAAGGCTGGGACAGAGGACACCGTGAGTAAATCATTCACATCTGTGCTTTATTGAAAAGTTCCTGGCAAAATACCTCACTTCCTATCATAGCACTTCTGTGTTCTTTGCCCACCTCCACTGAGAAAATGCTCTTACAAATTGCAGCATATCTGCTTCCACAAATTACTTATAGGTTTATAACCATTGCTCTAAGAATGAGAAAAAGAACAGTTTATACTAAGAAACAGAAAAGAATTTTAACTGAATGAGAGAAAAGTGACTTCCTAACCAGATGAGAGGCTTCTTAAAGAAGAAAGAGACTTTGAACATGTAGAACCCCACTCAGTTTTCACCCCAGATTCCTTCAAGTGGTTGTGGGTGCAAGCCTGGTGGACCGTTGAACCATGGATCAGCCCCATGCCATCTGTGCTTACCGCCAGGCCCTCCCTTAGCTTGAGGGCTCACAGGGCAGGAGTCATCTTCTCTTGTATCTAGAATGGTCTCCACATCTTCCTTATCACTTATTTACAAAAACAGAAGCACTAAGTCATACCAACTCATCATCATTAGCCCAGAGGTACCATCCTTTAAAGGATCAGAGACAAGGAAAAACTCTTCATTATTGTCACCTTGATTTCTTAACAAAAGCATCATTAGACCAATCTTTGATGGGACAAAGCTGAGGGAACTCAGGGAAACGGAAGTTGATCGAGAGAAAATTTTAATATTGTCTTTATTCCCTTCACTGTCTAACTCACTAGAAAATACTGTCTTGTCCTTTGGTATTTAAAACACGTTAATTCAGGTCCCTTTTCCCACACACCCCACCCTCCAGGGGTGTATTCCCAAGGTCACCACCAGCCCTCAAGTTCTTTTCCTTAGAGACCCTCCACCTCTTGTAGACATCCCTGTGATGGCTGTTTTCTTGGAAATTACTCATTTCCCCTTCAATTCCCCTGCAACTTTGACATTGCTACCACCAATACAAAACAAATACAAAACACCCACTCACCCAAGTCATTAGCACATGCAGCGCAAGGCTCCAAGAGTTCCGAGGGGTTTGCAATGCGACAAAAAAAAACAAAAAATAATGTTAAAGTGAATATAAAAAATCCCTGCTCTTAAAAGGGCTTGCCTACTCCTATGGTGGGAAGACCTCTTGGTCCACCCCTTCCAAGGCTCCAAGCTCCTACGCTGTGGCCTCACCACCCACCCCAACACAAGGTATGTGTCCTACAATGATCGATGATCCTACTTCTCCCAGCTCACAATTCCAGGGAATCACCTTCCTCCCCTAATGGCTCACAAAGGTTTTCCCAAATTGAGACAATGCCCTCCCTAAGATGCCTTCTGGTGCCAATTACTAAGATGGTAAGTTTTCCACCCCAATACTGTTCAGATCTGGCTAAAACTGGCTCCTTATTTTTTTGTTTAATTCTGCCTGGTTTTCCTTATTTTTAAGAACCAATTAATGTGATTTGTTCCATTTTTTTTAGTTTACTGCTGCCTTTGGCTCGAGTTCCTGCTTATAAATAAACCTACTCTGGTTCACCTACTCCACGCATTTTTGCTTTATATCATGTTTTGACAAATTCTGACAAAGTTAAAAAGGAATACGAAGCAACCAACTGCCTTTACTTCAAGCTTAAGAAGTTCAATTTTATTCTTGCTAATAACAACCCAGGAAATGGATGCTTACATGAATTTGAAAATCTTGTTTTTCTAAATACAATAAAAAATTTTCATTCCTATTCAGAAGTAATTGTAGTGACAGAGTATATGAAAAATTTATATTGAGTTATTAAATGAGTAACAAAGGTATTTTCTTCCAGTCCAGGAATAACCTATAAAGGATTTTACACATACTTAGACCCCCACAGCGCCTTTAAATTCATTTTGCATCACGGAAAATTTTAAAAAGCAGGAAAGAGAGAAGAAATGTATATTTGCTAATATGTTTTGCTAATTTAACTCTTCCCTGATCTGTCCCACATCCCTCCAAGACCAGGAGCTCCTTGTATAAACTCTAGTCATCTAGAGTCATCTACTCATCTAGTCATGTGTGGGCATTTGAATTCTGGCTCTTCCATCTCTAGCCATACAACTCTGCTCAAGTTATTTAGCTCCCGTGAGACTCAGTTTCCCTATTCATACCTTGAAGTTCTTGAAAAATTTATCCAAAATCTCAAAATACGCAAAGGGATTACTAGATGTTCTTTCAGTGTGGTACTGGATTGGCCTTTGTATTGTCTGGAATATTTTTCAACTCTGTAGGAGCAGAGTTTAACCTGAAAATTTTTATCTATTTTTATTTTTTAATGTTTATTTATTTTTGAAAGAGAGAGAGTGAGTGAGGTAGGGGCAGAGAGATAGGTAGACACAGAATCCAAAGCAGCTGTCAGCACAGAGCCTGACATGGGACAGGAACTCACGAGCTATGAGATCATGACCTAAGCTGAAGTAGGACGCTTAACTGACTGAGCCACCCAGGGTCCCCCAAGTGATTACTTCTGTTAAGGCATAATTTCACATACATAATCTCATGAGTTTCATGCAAATGTAAAATGAACACATATCAAAGATTGTAGTTAGCTCATTAATTAATGAAAGGACCACTAAGATGTTAACACTAGTTCAGAGAGCAGTTGAAAAGCTGGGTATTCTGTAGCTGGGTATTTTGTATGGTTTAAAACCCATAATATTGGTGGTTTTATCTTCCACTATATAGAAATTATTTGTGTCCTGTTGGGAAAGAACGTTTTCCTTGACCCTCTTAAAGTCCTGGCTGGGTCTGAAAATTAAACTGACAAAGGAGATTGACTGATTAACAGGAGAAAAGTAGACAAATTTTATCAAAATTTTAAAAAACATTTATTTATTTAGAGAGAGTGTGCAAACAAGGAGGGAGAGAGAGAGAAGAAAGAATGCCAAGAAGACTCTGGGCCGCCAGGGCACAGCCTGACGTGGGGCTCGAACTCATGAACTGAACTGTGAAATCATGATTTGAGCCAAAACCAAGAGTCAAACACTTAACTGAGTGAGCCATCCATGCATGTCTTACTAAATATTTACTAAAGGAAGCATCAGACTCATGATTTCACAGTTTGTGGGTCAGGTCATGATTTCACAGTTTGTGGGTTCAAGCCCCACATTGGGCTCTGTGCTGACAGCTTAGAGCCTGGAGCCTGATTCAGATTCTGTGTCTCCCTCTCTCTGTCTCTCTGCCCTCCCCCTACTCATGTGCTCTCTCGTGCCCTCTCTCTCTCGCTCTCTTTCCCTCTCAAAAATCAACAAACACTAAAAAAAAAAAAAAAAGATAAAAAGTAATCACTTGTATCTATTTTGGTTATAAGAGGATTCAATGAAATGAAATTAATAACAGTTTACATTTTATTGATCACTTATTCTGGCCAGTACTGTTCCTAAACATGCACTATACATGTACTAACCCATTTAATCCTCACCCTCCTGTATGGTAAGCATAATCTCAATTTATACACAAAAATGTAACATAAAATAGTAGAGAAAGTCACCCAAGGTCAGGGGGCTAGTAAATGTTAGAACTGATGTACAAAGCCTTTACAGAAGGTAAGGGACCTGAGTACCTTCTACATGGTGATAGACTTCCTCTTCCTTTTCTAGGACCTAAGAAGCACCAGGACCTTAACATACAGCCTGTAAAGAGACTATGGTAGTCTGCAATCCCTTGCCAGCCAAGCATTTGCTGAGGAGTCAGTAGATTATTTGAGTGGGACCATCTACCCGCCAGTCTCACAGCCAGACTATTCCCTCCAATCATCCTTCCTTCATATTAGAACCACATCACCACCTCCAGGTGTCCCCCTAGTGTTCAGGAATACTCCTTCCTCTTGAACTCTGACACAGGTCTTTCAGATACTAAACAGACTGATGCTCACGGTTAAATTATTTTGGTCAGTGCCAGGATCCCTCTTGAAACAGTCTGGTCCTTTGAGGCTTGCAAGTAACTTATAAGAAGAAAAGAGAAGTCTGGAGATTGATCTTTAGGTCACGGTTCTTGTATAAGAAGATTCCCTCACAGCTCAAAAACCAGGTTATTTTGAACCAAGCTAATATGAAGGAAAGGGAGATAGAAAGACAAGACAAAAATCTCTTTCCCAAGTGCAGGACACCATCATAAGCACCCACACCAGGGGAAAGAAGAAATACAACATTACCGAAAGATACAGAGAAAAAGGCTGGTTCTAGTAACCTTCACTTAGAATGTTCTAGAGATCCTTTGCATTTTCTCATTGGTACCACATAGCATCTGTGCCTTGTCCCTAAGCACTGAAAGATCCTGACTTTTCTAGATATCTTGGTATCTGGTTCCTCAGCTGTGCTCAGCATCAAAAGGCCTGAAGGAAAACCATGATTCCACGACTTTTGCACATCATCTGAGGCAAGTAAAATTCTCCAAGTCTCAGTTCTCAGAGTCTAGCGCACAAAGCATCCAGGGTCCCTGAGACCCTGAGGTGGTCAGGGTCAGGTGGTCCATGAGGCTGAAATGTCTTAATTATATTAAGACATCATTTGTTTTCTTCATGGTTTCTGACATTTACAAATGCAGTGATGATTAAAACTGCTGGCATTTTAACACAAACCGAGGCAGGCAGCAGCCCCAACATGCACTAAAGTTCACTGTATTCTTCAGGAGCATATATTTGCAGTTAAACCAAACCAAACCAAACCAAACAAAAGTCTGTTGGGGGCGACTGGTGGCTCAGTCGGTTGAGCATCCGATTTTGGCTCAGGTCATGATCCCACAGTTCATGAGTTGGAGCCCCACATCGGGCTCTGTGCTGACAGCTCAGAGCCTGGAGCTTGCTTTAGATTCTGTACCTCCCTCTCTCTTTGCCCCTCCCCTGCTCACATTCTGTCTCTCTCTCTTAAAAATAAAACATTAAAAAAAATTTTTTTTAAGTCTGTTTCACTTAAAAATCTCGATGAATCAGTTAAAGAAATACCAATTTTATTCATCTCAACCCTGAGTACACATCTTTTTAATAAGCTCGTGTCAAAATAGGAAGTGCACATACAGCACTTCAGCTATCTTGGGGTGGTCTCTAGGAGAAGCAATTGTAGGATTGTTCGAGTTTAGAACTGAACCGCTTGGTTCAAGGAACAACATCTTACTTGAAGGAATGACTGACAGACAAACTGGTGGACATTTTTCCAACAACAAATCAAGTATGCCTGTCATTTCAAGAAAAAGTAACAGTATTTGTTAGCAACAATACAGATACGAGCTCTCAAGCAAGAATAAGAATTTTAGGGGGTGCCTGGTGGTTCAGTTGGTTGAGTGTCTGACTCTTGATTCCGGCTCAGGTCAGGAACTCATGAAATCAAGCTTAGTTCTGGGCTGAGCATGGAACTTGCTTAAGGTTCTCTCTCCCCCACCCCTGCTCACTACATGCTCTCTAAAAAATAATAATAATAATAATAGAATTTTGAAAAATTTCTATCTACCACTATGATATGAACAGTTTCCAAATGCTTAAAAACTTCTGTGATAAGATGGATGGTGACATAAACGTCTGTGATTTTCTGATACCATATAACAAAATGTGTCAGCATTGGGAAGACCTGCATAACTTAGTGACCTAATATTTTCCAAATGACCAATGCATCATGCTATAAAATCATGTATGGAAAAATGATCCATCCAAAGTGCAAGATACAAATAACAATAATAAAAAATAAAAAGATAAAATAAGAAAAAACAAAGTGCAATCTAGACTGATGGATTTTAATGTATGGTGGAAAAAAAAATCATTGACGTGTTCTTAGATTCTCCAATGCAACTCAATGTGAAGACACTACCTCTTACTATGGTTGAGTTGTGGGTGAACATCAAATAAGAATATTCACAATTATCTGAAAAGACTAACGAAATAGTTGTCCTTTTTCCAACCAGATATTCAGGTAAGTTCAAATTTTCTTCATATGCTTCAACCAACACAACAGATTGCAACAAAGTGCCATTCAGTTATCTCTCTTCAAGCCAGACATTATAGAGATTTGTAAAAATATAGAACAATGTCACTCTTCTCACTCAATTTTTTGTTTTGGATAAAAGAGTTACTTTTCATAAAACATTTATGTTATTTATGTTAACATGCAATGGATTTATTATTGTTAAATAAATATTGCAAGTATTTTAATTTCTATTATGATAAAGATGGATAGATAAAATAAAAGTTCTTTAAAATCCTCAGTAATATTTAATAGTGTAAAGGGACTGAGATGCAAATGTGGGAGAACTGCTCTCTAAGCAGGGGGTTTAGGTTAGCCATAGATGGGTCTCTTTGTTATGTAAGAGAGGACCTTCGCAGATGGAAGCCTGACATGGTCATATCCTGGAACCTGCCTGTCGGCAGGGGTCCTGTCCTTAAGTGAGGGAGTAAGAATACTTCCCATTCATATCAGAAACTACCCTAACACAATGTCCTTATGTATCTACACCACGTGCTTCTCTACCGCGAAGTGTATGCATCCTAGTGAATAAGAGCCATAACTTCAGAGGAGCCAAGCATGGAAGCTTTTTGTGGGTCTCGCGTCCATGAAATACAGCCTGACCAACACTCAACCATCCTACACACCTAGAAAACCGATTGGAAGATTAACACAACAATCTGCACAACCTGAACCACAGAATTCAGCAGGTACGTGACATGAAGAACTGAACTTGGGGAGCAAGAAGCCCCAAAAGGTAGGGAACCCGACAAAAGGGTGGAGAGAGGACAGAGACTGGGGAGGGAGGGGAGCATACGGGAAAAGCACCCGTCCCCAAAAGCAGCTAGAGAGAAAGCGAAAAATTGGAAGCAGCCGCAGGGACTAAACTAAAAAGGGAGAAAGGAGAAAGGAGAGGGTTTAAATCCCATTAAGACTGTAAACAAGGGGGAGCGCAAAGGCTGCAACTCCGCAGCTCGATACCTGGCTGTGCTCTGGTGGGAAAGGCGAATCCCCAGGAACAGAGTGGGGTCCGGGAGGTTCTCGGGCCACACGGGGAAAAGCGGTTCCACTGCTGGAAGGACATTTGGTAGAGACTGTTGAAGCCACCTGGTCCCAGCAGACCC
The DNA here is from genome assembly GCF_014898765.1 of Herpailurus yagouaroundi. Classification (NCBI taxonomy): domain Eukaryota; kingdom Metazoa; phylum Chordata; class Mammalia; order Carnivora; family Felidae; genus Herpailurus; species Herpailurus yagouaroundi. Next base: position 109,869,169 of record NW_024412377.1, read on the forward strand.
CAGAAGGCAGCCACATTCGCTGGTGCTGGGGCAAGGTTGTTGAGGGTGAAGCCTGGTGCCAGATGTGGGTTGCGATTTTCCATGGTCCCTGAAACGCTGAGGCTACACTGTCTCGTGATTTTTTGGGGGGGCGGGCTGGTACATGGCTGCAGTCTCAGGGCATGAGCAACAGCAGGGTCCAGCGGGCATTCCTGGGTGCAGCCGACATTCGGCCATTGCTCATTCGGCCATCGCTCGGTGAGACCCTCCCGCAGAGAGGCGGAGCGGGTCAAAGCCGCAGTCCTTCGGAAGTAAGGGACCGGGGAAAACAGCCGCATCTGAGACAAAACTTGGGAGAGAGGTACTGCCTGGGGCCTGGTCAGGGAGAGTGAAAAGCGGGGAGTGGATGAGAGCTGAAGACGGAGGACCGGTGTGCGACTGCTGATCGGGGAGAAAAGACTAGGTGGCTGAGTGACGCCATTTTTCACCACTCCCGCGCATGCACACCAAGAAGCACGGCAACAATCCACCCCAGTAGGCTAGCAGCGCCCTCTAGGGGAGAGCGGAGCTGTTACACGGAGCCCCACCCAACTGGGCCAACTTCGCTCTTCAAGAACACAAACCTCACCGCCGGCTTAATCTATGCACTATAAAGAGCTACATGAACTGACCTCTAGGGGAAACAAAGCAATTTCAGTCCTACTTCAATCTGTTAGCAGGCTCATCTCTTCAATTTTTTTTGCTCTCTTCCTCCATTTTCTCTTTTACAATTCTTTTATTTTCTTGAATACAGAAAGAGAAAAAACTCATTTTTATTTTCAATTTTTATTAAAAATATTTGTCTTTAATTTTTATTACTATATTTTTTACTTTTGTGTAATTTTTTTCAAATTCTACTTTACTTCCATCATTTTATTTTAGTCTACTTCAATGTACTCACCTTTTCAAATTTTCAAACAATTTCCTGTTTTTTTCTGTTTCTTTTTTTCTTTTTCATTTCTTTTCATGTTCTTGAATGCATAAAGAGAAAAACTTCATTTTTACTTTCAATTTCTTTTAAAAATATTTTTATTTAATTTTTATTACTATATTTTTTACTTTTATGTAAATTTTTTCAAATTCTATCCTAGTCCCATCATTTTATTTCAGTCTACTACAGTGTATTCACTTTTTCAGACTCTCAAACGATTTCTTTTTTTGTCTTTTCCTTTTTTCATTTTTTATCCTTTTTCTCTTTTTCGTTTCATTTCTTTTTTCTTAAATACAGAAAATGAAAAAATTCATATTTCTTTTTAATTTTTATTAAAATTTTTCTATAATTTTTTCTACTATATTCTCTACTTTTATGTATTTTAGTTTACTTTAGTGTATTCATTTTTTCAAATTCTCAAACGATTTCCTTTTTTTTTTCCTCTCCCCCCCTTTTTTCATTTGTTTGTGTTTTCTCTAATCTGTCAAACCACTTTCTACACCCAGACCAAAACATACCTGGGATCTAGCATCATCTATTCGATTTTTGTGTGGGTGTGTTTTTAATTTTTAAATTTAATATTTTTTTATTTTTTTAATTTCAATTTTTCTACCTCATTAATTACTTTTCTCCCTTCAAAATGACAAAATGAAGGAATTCACCCCAAAAGAAAGAGCATGAAGAAACGACAGCCAGGGATTTAACCAACACAGACACAAGCAAGATGTCTGAACCTGAATTTAGAATCACGACAATAAGAATACCAGCTACAGTCGAAAATAGATTAGAATCCCTTTCTGCAGAGATAAAAGTAAAAAATAGCCAGAATGAAATTAAAAATGCTATAACTGAGCTGCATTCACGGATGGATGCAGCGGTGGCAAGGATGGACAAGGCAGAACAGAGAATCAGCCATATAGAGGACAAACTTATAGAGAGTAACGAAGCAGAAAAAAAGAGGGAGATTAAGGAAAAGAGCACGAGTTAAGAATTAGAGAAATCAGTGACTCATTAAAAAGGAACAACATGAAAATCATAGGGGTCCCAGAGGAGGAAGAGAGAGAAATAGGGGTAGAAGGTTTATGTGAGCAAATCATAGCAGAAAACTTTCCTAACCTGGGGAAAAACACAGACATCAAAATCCAGGAAGCACAGAGGACCCCCATTAGATTCAACAAAAACCAACCATCAACAAGGCATATCATAGTCAAATTCACAAAATACTCAGGCAAGGAGAGAATCATGAAAGCAGCAAGGAAAAAAGCCCCTAATCTGCAAGGGTAGACAGATCAGGTTTGCAGCAGGCCTATTCACAGAAACCTGGCAGGCCTGAAAGGAATGGTGGGATATATTGAGTGTGCTGAATCAGAAAAATATGCAGCCAACAAGCCTTTATCCAGCAAGGCTGTCATTCAAAATAGAAGGAGAGATAAAAAGTTTCCCAAACAAAACTTAAAGGAGTTTGTGACCACTAAACCAGCCCTGCAAGAAATATTAAGGGGGACTCTCTGAGGGGAAAAAGATGAAATTATATACATATATAAATAAATAAATACCAAAAGCAACAAAAGATTAGAAAGGGCCAGAGAACAACACGAGAAACTCCAACTCTACAAGCATCATAATGGCAATAAATTCATATCTTTCAGTACTCACTCTAAACATCAATGGACTCGATGCTCCAATCAAAATACATAGGGTAACAGAATGGATAAGAAAACAAGACCCATCTATATGCTGTTTGCAAGACACCCACTTTAGACCTAAAGACACCTACAGATTGAAAATAAGGGGATGGAGAAACATCAATCATGCTAATGGTCAACAAAAGAAAGCCAGAGTAGCCATACTGATATCAGACAATCTAGACTTTAAAATAAAGACTGTATCGGGGCGCCTGGGTGGCTCAGTCGGTTAAGTGTCCGACTTCGGCTCAGGTCACGATCTCGCAGTCCGTGAGTTCGAGCCCCGCGTCGGGCTCTGGGCTGGTGGCTCAGAGCCTGGGGCCTGCTTCCGATTCTGTGTCTCACTCTCTCTCTGCCCCTCCCCCATTCATGCTCTGTCTCTCTCTGTCTCAAAAATAAAAATAAAGGTTAAAAAAAAATTTTTTTAATAAAATAAAATATAAAGACTGTATCAAGTGATGCAGAAGGGCATTATATCCTAATCAAGGGTTCTATAGACCAAGAAGACCTAACAATTGTAAACATTTATGCACCAAATGTTGAACACCCAAATATTAATCAATTAATCACAAACATCAAGAAACTCATTGATAGTACTACCATAATAGTAGGAGACTTCAACATGCCACTCACAGCAATGGACAGATCATCTAATCAAAAAATCAACAAGGAAACAATGGCTTTGAATAACACATTGGACCAGATGGACTTAACAGATACATTTAGAACATTTCATCCTAAAGCAGCAGAATATACATTCTTCTCCAGTACACATGGAATGTTCTCCAGAATGGACCATATACTAGGACACAAATCAGCCCTAAGTAAGTACAAAAAGATTGAGATCATACCATGCACATTTTCAGACCACAATGCTATGAAACTCGAAATCAGCCACAAGAAAAAATTTGGAAAGGTAATAAATACTTGGAGACTGAAGAACACCCTATTAAAGAATGAATGGGCTAACCAAGCAGTTAAAGAAGAAATTAAAAAGTATATGGAAGTCAATGAAAATGATAGCACCACAACCCAAAACCTCTGGGACGCAGCAAAGGCGGTCATAAAAGGAAAGTATATAGCAATCCAGGCCTTCCTAAAGAAGGAAGAAAGATCTCAGATACACAACCTAACCTTATGCCTTAAGGAGCTGGAAAAAGAACAGCAAATAAAACCCAAAACCAGCAGAAGACAGGAAATAATAAAGATTAGGGCAGAAATTAATGCTATCAAAACCAAAAAAAACAGTAGAACAGATCAATGAAACCGGAAGCTGGTTCTTTGAAAGAATTAACAAAATTTATAAACCACTAGCCAGTTTGATCCAGAAGAAAAAGGAAAGGACCCAAATAAGTAAAACCAAGAATGAAAGAGGAGAGATCACAACCAACACAACAGAAATAAAAACAATAATAAGAAAATATTATGAGCAATTATATGCTAACAACATGGGCAATCTGGAAGAAATGGACAAATTCCTAGAAACATATATATTACCAAAACTGAAACAGGAAGAAATAGAAAATTTGAACAGACCCATAACCAGTGAGGAAATCGAATTAGTAATCAAAAATCTGCCAAAAAACAAGAGTCCAGGGCCAGATGGCTTTCCAGAGGAATTCTACCAAACATTTAAGGAAGAGTTAACACCTATTCCCTTGAAACTGTTCCAAAAAATAGAAATGGAAGGAAAACCTCCAAACTCTTTCTATGAAGCCAGCATTACCCTGATTCCAAAACCAGACAGAGACCCCACTAAAAAGGAGAACTATAGACCACTTTCCCTGATGAACATGGATGCAAAAATCCTCAACAAGATATTAGCCAACCAGCTAATTATTCACAATTTAAAAAATTATTAAATACATTAAAAAAATTATTCACCACGACCAAGTGGGATTTATACCTGGGATGCAGGGCTGGTTCAATATCTGCAAAACAATTAACATGATTCATCACATCAATAAGAGAAAGGACAAGAACCATATAATCCTCTCAATAGATGCAGAGAAAGCATTTGACAAGATACAGCATCCTTTCTTGATAAAAACCCTCAAGAAAGTAGGGATAGAATGAGCATACCTTGAGATCATAAAAGCTATATACGAGTGACCCAATGCTAATATCATCCTCAATGGGGAAAACTGAGAGCTTTCCCCCTAAGGTCAGAAACAAGACAGGGATGTCCACTCTCACCACTGTTATTCAACATAGTATTGGAAATCTTAGCCTCAGCAATGAGACAACACAAAGAAATAAAAGGCATCCAAATTGGCCAGGAAGAGGTCAAACTTTCACTCTTTGCAGATGACATGATACTCTATGTGGAAAACCCAAAAGATTCCACCAAAAAACCCGCTAGAGCTGATTCATGAATTCAGCAAAGTCACAAGATATAAAATCAATGCACAGAAATCAGTTGCATTCCTATACACCAACAATGAAGCAACAGAAGGAGAAATCAAGGGATCGATCCCATTTACAATTGCACAAAAAACCATAAAATACCTAGGAATAAATCTAACTGAAGACGTGAATAATCTATACACTGAAAACTATAGAAAGTTGATGAAAGAAATAGAAGAAGACACAAAGAAATGGAAAAAGATTCCAGGCTCCTGGAGAGGAAGAACAAATATTGTTAAAAGGTCGATACTACCCAAAGCAATCTACATATTCAATGCAATCCCTATCAAAGTAACACCAGAATTCTTCACAGAGCTAGAACAAATAATCCTAAAATCTGTATGGAACCAGAAAAGACCCCGAATAGCCAAAGCAATCTTGAAAAAGAAAACCAAAGCTGGAGGCATCACAATCCCAGACTTTAAGCTATACTACAAAGCTGTAATCATCAAGACAGTATGGTACTGGCACACGAACAGACGCTCAGATCAATGGAACAGAATAGATAACCCAGAAATGGACCCACAAACATATGGCCAATTAATCTTTGACAAAACAGGAAAGAATATCCAATGGAATGAAGACAGTCTCTTCAGTAAGTGGTGCTAGGAAAACTGGACAGCGACATGCAGAAGAAAGAACCTGGACCACTTTCTTACACCATACACAAAAATAAACTCAAAGTGGATGAAAGACCTCAATGTAAGACAGGAAGCCATCAAAGTCCTCGAGGAGAAAGCACGCAAAAACCTCTTTGATCTTGCCTACAGCAACTTCTTACTCAACACGTCTCTGGAGGCAAGGGAATCAAAAGCAAAACTGAACTACTGGGACCTCATCAAAATAAAAAGCTTCTGCACAGCGAAGGAAACAATCAGCAAAACTAAAAGGCAACTGACAGAATGGGAGAAGATATTTGCAAATGATATATCAGATAAAGGGTTAGTATCCAAAATCTACAAGGAACTTATCAAACTTAACACCCAAAAAACAAATAATCCAGTGGAGAAATGGGCAAAAGACATGAATAGACACTTCTCCAAAGAAGACATCCAGATGGACAACTGACACATGAAACAATGCTCAACGTCACTCATCATCAGGGAAATACAAATCAAAACCACAATGAGATACCACCTTACACCTGTCAGAATTTCTAACATTAACAACTCAGGCCACAACAGATGTTGGCAAGGATGCGGAGAAAGAGGATCTCTTTTTCATTGTTGGTGGCAATGCAAGCTGGTGCAGCCACTCTGGAAAACAGTATGGAGGTTTCTCAAAAAACTAAAAATAGAACTACCCTACGACCCAGCAATTGCACTACTAGGCATTTATCCAAGGGATACAGGTGTGCTGTTTTGAAGGGACACATGCATCCCTATGTTTATAGCAGCACTATCAACAATAGCCAAAGTATGGAAAGAGCCCAAATGTCCATTCATGGATGAATGGATAAAGAAGATGTGGTATATATATACAATGGAGTATTACTCAGCAATCAAAAAGAATGAAATCTTGCCATTTGCAACTATGTGGATGGAACTGGAGGGTATTATGCTAAGTGAAATTAGGCAGTCAGAGAAAGACAAAAAGCATATGACTTCACTCATATGAAGACCTTAAGAGACAAAACAGATGAACATAAGGGAAGGGAAACAAAAATAATATAAGAACAGGAAGGGAGGAAAACAAAAGATACTCATAAATATGGAGAACAAACTGAGGGTTACTGGAGGGGTTGTGGGAGGGGGGATGCGCCAAATGGATAAGAGGCATTAAGGAATCTACTGAAATCATTGCTTCACTATATACTAACTAATTTGGATGTAAATGTTAACAAATAAAAAATAAAGTTAAAAAAAAAAAGAACTTGTTCCGCAACCTCACTGATCCCATGGTGATACATTGTCAAGACAGTATAACAAATGAGTGGACTGTACTGAACAGCCTTTTCATTTAGGACCCATTCAAGTACCCATTATGGAGCTGCCATAGCCAGGAAGGCATCACCATGCGTGCTTGATTTCCTAGGTTTATCAGGAGCTATGAGAATAAAATCTGAGTTTCTGCTTTGATTTTACCACAGCTGGATATCATATCCTCATTTGTCTTTTACCTGGACAAATAAAATCAGTTCCATTCCTTAGTGCCAAACTCTCTCCCATAACATAATGGCCCTCATTTTTCTGACAGGACATAGAATCCCTGGCTACTAGTCTAAGGGAAACTTCCCCTAGAAGCATTCTCTTTCCTACCTGAAAGCCTGTAAATACTTCATTAAAAAATCCGATCTGTTGGGCTAAATGGGTAAGGGACGTTAAGGAATCTACTCCTGAAATCATTGTTGCACTGTATGCTAACTAATTTCGATGTAAACTAAAAAAAAAAATAAATTAATTAAGAAATAAAAAGACCCATAACTTCTACCCTTTAGTAGAGGGCGCCAAGGGGGACAGTCTGATATCCAAGCTAAGGGGATGGGGAGAAGGGGGAGGGCACCAAGGGGGACGTGGGAAGAAACAGCTGAAAGAATAAGAGCCCATTAGGGAAGATTTTTCCAGACAGCCACAGCGTAGTTTATGCTGCTAGAGCCCTGGCTGGAACACCATCACCTGGTCAAGAAGTGAGGGAGCTCCAGGTGTGAGAATGTCCTGACTTTTCCTCCACTTTCCTCAAGGGATCCTAGTTATAGGAAAATAGCTGGTGGCTGACTTCTAGTGTGTGCTGCCACCTTCTGGAAAAGGCATGAATTTCACCTCCACATTACCCCTTAGTGGAGCATAGATCACAACCCAACTTAGAGGTGAGTAAACTGAGCTTCTGAGAGGCAGGTCACTTAATCGGAACCAAGATCGACCTCTAATCTGTGTCTTCCAAGTCCAGTGTCACTTCCAGGCCCCTCACACATGATTAATATAAATTTTTTTTTCTTGAAAGCACAAATCTCATTCACAGAAGAATCACAGTAAAAGTAAATTAATATACCCACTCTGAAATCACAGTCGGAGGCTGGCCCCGCATCCTTGGCTGGATTTCAGGGTCTGGCTGAGTTCTCTGAGTGGCTGACAGCTTTAGCTAATCCAACTAGCTTTCATGGACTTGCTTCCTACCTCAGTGAAAAATATTCATTATTTGGATTCAGACACAGTCAGTAGAGACTTGCCATGTGGGCCTCTTTTCCCTTCAGGCCCACCTTAAATCTCTTACTCTCAGACTCAAACCCCCTTCCATCTCGATCTGGAAGCATCTAGGCCCCTGTTCACAATTTATCCTTTTTTCTGGATTTTCCCTTCTCTGGCCTGAGATAGCACCCTTCTTCTCAAGATAGGAGGGCAATGCTGCCTCATCCTGGCAGATGTGGGAAGTGCACCCACTGCTCCACATCTGAGGAAGATGAGAAGGCCCCTGGAGAGCCACCCAGGTCCAACGAGCCTTTAGGGAAGTCACAGCACCAAGTCATGAGTACTGAGTTCACCGACATTGATGAAGAGAGTCAAGGAAAGAGAAGGCTCCATCACACCACCACCAAAGCCTCCGCCTACGGGACTTTATCATCTAACAGGGTAGGAGAGAGGATCAAGACTGGTAGTTTTGGGCCCTCACCATGCATCAGAATCGCTAGGCCCCACTGCCAGAGATGCTCATTCCATTACTGTGGATGGGACTCAGCCATCAGTACCTGTTTAAAGATGCTGGGTGTTTCTTTCTTTTTTTTCTTTTTTTTTTTCCAATATATGAAGTTTATTGTCAAATTGGTTTCCATACAACACCCAGTGCTCATCCCAAAAGGTGCCCTCCTCAATACCCATCACCGACCCTCCCCTCCCTTCCACCCCCCATCAGCCCTCAGTTTGTTCTCAGTTTTTAAGAGTCTCTTATGCTTTGGCTCTCTTCCACTCTAACCTCTTTTTTTTTTTTTTCTTTCCCCTCCCCCATGGGTTTCTGTTAAGTTTCTCAGGACCCACATAAGAGTGAAACCATATGGTATCTGTCTTTCTCTGTATGGCTTATTTCATTTAGCATCACACTCTCCAGTTCCAGCCACATTGCTACAAAGGGCCATATTTCGTTCTTTCTCATTGCCACGTAGTACTCCATTGTGTATATAAACCACAATTTCTTTATCCATTCATCAGTTGATGGACATTTCGGCTCCTTCCATAATTTGGCTATTGTTGAGAGTGCTGCTATAAACATTGGCATACAAGTGCCCCTATGATGCTGGGTGTTTCTAATGCAAAGCCAGGCCTCAGATCCATTGAACCAGACAAATGCAACCAAAATAAGAGAACATGATACTCACACCTAAGAAGGCGTCACTGCATGGCTGCCACAAGATGCTAGACTGGTCAGGGTGGCTGGAACAGCTGGGGCTTACATTCCAGGAGAGCTTTTGTGAGGCCAGGGGGCAAAACCTGCTTCGAGGAGCTCTGAGGGTATCCAGAGGGGGAAATAAGTCATGTGCCGGGGAAAGAAGAGACACAGCCGGGAGTCAGCGGGGTGCTGGTGGTCTCCTGAGACCTCTTATTTGCAGTTGTTACAAGCTGACTGAAAATAAGACTGTGACAGAGGAAGACAAATACCATATGATTTCGCTCATATGTGGAATTTAACAAACACAACAGATTAACATAGGGGAAGGGAAGGAAAAATAAAGTAAAAACAGAGAGGGACCTAAGAGACTCTTAAGACCCTAAGAGACTCTTAAATACAGAGAACAAACTGTGGGTAGCTGGAGAGGGGAGTGGGTAGGGGGATGGGATAAATGGGTGATGGGCAGTAAGGAGGGTAGTGTCGGGATGAGCACTGGGTGTTGTATGTAAGTGATGAATCACTAAATTCTACTCCTGAAACCATGACTACACTATATGTTAAGTAACTTGGACCTAAATACAATTTTAAATATAATAAAATAAATAAATAAAAAGATGACTATGAGCTATTTATCCCAGGGGAGCTCTTCTTTACCCTTCCTTTATTGATCTAAGGTTTTTCTAGAGCTCCAACTATAGCAACCCTCCCTAACTTGTTCACATCACAGTAGGTGGGGGAAGCCATTTTTCCACCTTCTGTCTTACCATTTTGTTCAAACTTGTTAGGTGTGGCGACTCAGTTGTTTGGAAATCAGTATCCCTGAGCCCTCAAGTGGGCTTCTCTTGTGGCTTTTGCTCCCAAGCTCAATAGAGCCTCCCTGTATGTAAGGTAGGCTGAACGGGGTAGAGTTGGAGCATTACAAGTGGAAGCAGACCTAAGACCCACACCAGCTTTCAAATCAGCCTATGGCTATCCAAAGCCTTCCAACCTCTTGTTTCTCTGTCTGTCTTCCCTGCTGCACTGCCAACACCTTGGGAAGTAGAACAGCCTTCCATTTCTTTCTTCTTTTGTGTCCCTGCTGCTTAGTGTCTAGACCTTCCAACTTCCAGTTCCCTGACTGGCCCAGGTCTTCAGCCTGTGGACCCCTGAAGGAAGGTGAGGCTTTCTCCAGCCTCCTTCATGCCAACCGTCTGCATACTCCGTCCTAAGACCCACCTCCTAAGCCTTTCATGGTGCTGAGTCTGATCCTGGCTTCATGGGGTAACCCCCAGAGATTAATGAAGTTCTCCAGGGAAAACTGCTCCTGGTCCTAAACATTAAATTATAGAAAATGTTGGTCCCTGATCCATTTTCAAGAGAATTACAAATTTAAAATATGCATTGGGGCGCCTGGGTGGCGCAGTCGGTTAAGCGTCCGACTTCAGCCAGGTCACGATCTCGCGGTCTGTGAGTTCGAGCCCTGCGTCAAGCTCTGGGCTGATGGCTCAGAGCCTGGAGCCTGTTTCCGAGATTCTGTGTCTCCCTCTCTCTCTGCCCCTCCCCCGTTCATGCTCTGTCTCTCTCTGTCCCAAAAAAAATAAACGTTGAAAAAAAAAATTTTTTTTTAAATATGCAAATAAAATCATGTCCTTGCTACATACATAAAGCTTGGTACTGTGAGTTCGTCAAAGAAGAGATTCTGTAAAAATTTAACAGTCTCCTTCAAAGAAGTGAGAAATGCCTTTCCATGACAGGTGACTCTGAGAGATACTAAAGCAATTCTCTGAATTTTTTCTGAGATTTCCCCCTGAGCCTCAAAATCGGTAGAACCTGGTTTTCTCTGTATGAAACAGCAAGCTGAACGTCTAATGGGCTGGAGTTATTTCAGACACGGAAATAAATAACCATCTCTCATCAGTTGTCTTTCCATTTCACATGGGTCTCAGTGGGCCAGTCTTTATTGAGCACCTACTGTGTACACATGATACGTCTCTTTACCCACAATTCAGCACTTACTCAGCTCCTATTATCTCCAGACAGAATTGAATTCTTTGAGAAGACCTGAGTTGTTCTTATCGTTCTTTCTGACTTTCCAAAGCTCAAAGCTAGCCTTGAGTAGTCCCCCAACACATGTTGATGAAGTCTAAGGCCTCCCTAAGACAGAATTAAAAAAACACCCATTTCCCATTTGGTAATTTACGTGCAAAATAACAAAATGAGAGGATATTAATCATATGTGCTCGCAGGTATCATTAAAGCATCTCTGTGAGGCCAGATCTACCACAAGCAGTCATATGAGACAAAACCTTTATAACGGAAGTCAGGAAAAGCAGAACGATGCCAGCCCACTCTTGGTTATGCTTCAAATCAGTAACCTCTCACTGGGACATACTGATGCCAGGTACACAGCTCCAGGTCTGGAGTGGGAGACATAAAAAAAAAATCATTTTTAAAACAACATGGAAAGGACTGTCGAAGAGGCGTGTGCAAGGGCTGTAGAAGCCGAAAGGGAGACTCATGGATCCTGAAAGAGCCAAGGAAGTCTTCACGGTGAGTTGACATCCGAGCTGTGGTGTGGAATGCATCAGGACTTACTAGGCAAGAAGCAGGGGAGAAGGCAACATATGTCAACAGAAGAACGTGGGGGCTCTCTCAAGAACAGGATGCATTCAGAGCAGCTGGAGTAGGGTACATTGTGAGAAGTGAGGCATCCTCTAGCAAGCAGGGGAGGAAGCCAGCCCATGGAGGCTTTCAGACAAGATATCCTAGAACGAGCTTTGGTGCCCAGAAAGACCTCCCTGGCAGGAGTGTGGGGGATGAGCTGAAGAGAGAAGAATGTGGAGAAAAGGAGCAGGTACAGCTCTGTCCCTTCCTTCCTCTAGAAGACATGCAAACAGTGTTGTGAGGTGTCATGTTGTCATGGGGAAGCAGTGTTGACACAGCCTGGGGAAGTCAGACCTTCCTCATAAAGTCTGCACTTCAGCAGCCACCACATGGGACTCGATTCAAGACAAGGGACACTGCAGAGGCATTTGTCTCATTTCCATCTTTGCCATTCCTTGCGCACCAAATATGGTAAGACAAAATGTGATGGATCTATTGGCAAATATCCTGTAGAGAAGACTCTAGTTTCTCAACACCCCGAAGTGCCAATACCTCCCTTGATGGTTTTGAAGTACAAGTGTCTGTAGCAGCTATTGTCACATTGTCTGACAAGGTGAGAATTTAACTCCTTCCAACGACAGAAAGATATCTAAAGGCATTTGTCTCTGATCCTATAACCTGTGGCTACACAGTTGGGGCTCAAGTTTTGCAGCTCTGGTGATCAAGCCTGCATTGGAGGGAGATGAAAAACAGGGAGCAGAGCTGTTTCCTTGAAAGAAAGGAATTTCGGAAGAAGCAGCACTCTGCTCCCTATTCCCTGGCAGGTCTATGGAATTCCTTCCTTATCTTGTTTCTTTTTCTCCAGGGAAGAATGATCGAATTGGTCTGCAGTTTCTCCTTACTCCCTAAGGAACAACCCATTGTTGGGGCACCTGGGTGGATCAGTCGGTTGAATGTGTCAGACTTCAGCTCAGGTCATGATCTCGCGGTTCACGACTTCGAGGCCCACATTGGGCTCACTGCTGTCAGCCTGTCAATGCAGAGCCCACTTCAGATCCTCTTTTCCCTTCTCTCTGCCCCTCCCTCAGCTACAATGTCCCCAAAATAAATATTAAAAAAGAGAAAAAAGAAAAACCAATTGCTCTGAAGGCAATTTTGAACGCTTCCCTATTTTAAAAGATATCTCCTGTGAAACCCAAATAGACTTACCTGGTCTTTCGGCTTAACACCTTAGGGGTACAAAACTGAGTCAAGCCACCTCTTTTTGGAGAAAGAACTGCTGTTTTCTACTCATAGAGGCTGGAAAAAAAGAGGCATATGCTGTCAGACAATGAGAACACACACAAGAAATCAGGGAGTCCCCTTGTCTCCTGGCAGTGGGGATCCCCTGTGCTGGGGGCTGGTTCCTCATGGACCCATCAGGCCTGCTGTCATTCCTGGTTTCTTGTCTGTCTTCCCCTCCGCATCTCAGGCAGTCTGAGTCTTACTCATCTCCTCACCAGCACTGCCTATCACCGTGAACGGCATGCCATCATAGGGATAACTTCAATCAAATGAGGGCTCACTCCATCCTGGAAATTGTGCCAATTGCTTCAGATACATACAAAGTTGTTTAATTTACTCAAGATCCCATTTTACATATGTGAAACTAAAGTTCACAAGGTTTATTCAACTTACTCAAAGTCACATGTCCAAGAAGGGTCAGCAGAAATTTGAGCTCGTTCCCTATGCCTCTTCCATTCACCATGCTACCTTGAAAGGGGAGAAATGCGTCATGCGACAGCTTCAGCTCTTCCATGAATTCTCCAAAGTCCAATTTGTGTGTATGGACTGAAGGACTTGCCAAATTACATTTTAAAGCAAACCCAAATGTCCATTTGGCCTGCACTATAAATCAAAAATATATATATTTCCATTGGAAAAAGTTCCTCCATAAGACCAAGGTGGACAGTTTTTAGTACAACTGTAAGAGACTATTAGAACATGTTACTATTCAGAAGGAATAGAACAGAACTACCTTGACTGTTGAGTAATGGCCCCAGTACTTGGTCCCTCGGGTAAACAGAGACGTGAAGATGTGAAATAGTTACAGCTGGGGCACCAGAACTAAAAATGCCACATTCAAAAGTGGGTGGGAGACTATCATCATGTAGGATTCACATTAGTGGGTGATCAAAGTCTGTTTTTCTGCCTTTTAACCATGAACCCCTCTTCTGTCTCACATCCAGCCTTCTCAAACAAAAGACTAATGTTAGATTTAGGGGAAACATTTATGAGACAGTTATTGCTACTCTGAGTCCAGACATCCTGTCAGGGGTCTCTCACTTCAAGCCTAAGGAAAGAGATCACAATAAGACCGCTTGGAGAGCCTGATATGTGTCTTCTAGTTTAGCGGACATTGTGACTCCCACATGGAAAATCTGGCTGACTGCTTCAATGGCAGAGCAAAGCATGAGGGTGTCAGGCCACTGCCCATTTGCCTGAACACATTCTTTTGGACTAGATGCAGGTGACTCACGTGAGGGAACCAATGGAAGGCTTCTTAGATTCTCTCCAAGATGGCTGCCTACAGAGGCAAGTTGTCCTGCGCAGAAAGATGCCAGGGGTCCCACCAAATGCCTCGGGCTGAGCAAGAGGAAGCAACCAACCACAGTGAGAACATCACCCTCACTAAAAGAAACTGCAGGTGAGAGATCACCAGCAGAAGCGGGAGAGGAAGTGGAGGTCTCTAAAGAGCCTACAAAGTATAGCTAAGGAATGCGTCCACCTTAAACACCCACCAGACCCGAGAACAAAATGCCAGTTCCTGACTGTTAGTCAAGTGTGAATTTCCCTGGCCTTTTCTTTTCACCCACCCCCTGCTACTGCCCTTGAGGGTCAGAAATGGAGGTGAGCACTTTGGAGGAGAGGCAAAACTGTGAGGCTGGGGAGAAGTGAAAGGGCAGCCCAGAGCAAGCAACCCAGCTTCAGTGGGTCTTTGCAGGGGAGAAAACCAAAATTTATTCTCTCACCATTGTGGAGGCCAGAAGTCCAAAACCAGTTTCACTGGACTGAAATCAGGGTATGAAGAAGGCCACAGTCCCACTGGAGGATCTAGGAGAGATTCTGTTCCTGCCTCTTCCAGCTCCTGGTGGCTCTCAGTCTTCCTTTCCCCATGGCCGCGTCACCACTGTCTCTGTCTTCACGGTCACACTCCCTCTTCTCTTCTGTATAATAAAATCTCCCTCTGATTCTCTCTTACAAGGATACATGTGATTGCATTTTTGGCCCACCCTGATTATCCACGATAATTTCTCCATCTCAGAATCCTTACTTTAATCACATCTTTTGCCATATAAGGTGATATTCAACCTTTTGTCATACAAGGTAGTGTTCACAGGTTCAGGGGATTAAAATATCTCTTGAGGGCACATTATTGAGTCTACCATAGAGGGTCCAGGAAATTAATATGTTTAGGGGTTAACACCTAATGAGTAATGAAACAGTGTTTAAGTAACTTTCTTAGAATCACACAGCTGAATAGTGGGTGAGTTAGGTCTTAAAGAAGCAAAGTCTCCTGACTTCTGGTCAAAAGCTTTGCCTTCTACAATACACAGTGACAAATGCCATTGGAATCCTTTATATGCTATAGCTATTTTAAAGTTTTATTCAAGCATCTGATAACAGTTTTTTTGGATGGAATTTATTTTCTTTATTTTATTTGTATTTTTACTTTTTTAATTTTACTTCAATCTAAGTTAGTTAACATACAGTGTAGTATTGGTTTCAGGAATAGAACTGAGTGATTCATCACTTCCATATAACACCCAGTACTCATCCCAACAAGGGTCCTCCTTAATGCCCATCACCCATTTAGCCCATCCCCCCACCCTGCTCTCCTCCAGCAACCTTCTTCAGTTTGTTCTCTGTACTTAAGAGTCTTATGGGGGCGCCTGGGTGGCGCAGTCGGTTAAGCGTCCGACTTCAGCTAGGTCACGATCTCCCGGTCCGTGAGTTCGAGCCCCGCGTCGGGCTCTGGGCTGATGGCTCAGAGCCTGGAGCCTGTTTCTGATTCTGTGTCTCCCTCTCTCTCTGCCCCTCCCCCGTTCATGCTCTGTCTCTCTCTGTCCCAAAAAAATAAATAAACGTTAAAAAAAAATTTAAAAAAAAAAAAAAGAGTCTTATGGTTTGCCTCCCTCTCTGTTTTTACCTTATTTTTCCTCCCCTTCCCCTATGTTTATCCGTTAGGTTTCTTAAATTCCACATATGAGAGAAATCATATGATGTCTTTCTCTGACTGACTTATTTTGCTTAGCATTACACATTCGAGTTCCATCCATGTTGTTCCAAATGGCAAGACTTCATTCTTTTTGACCACTGAGTAATATTCCATTGTATAACAGTTTCCTTAAAGAAAATCTCCATTTGGAGGCTTCTAAGTAAAGATGGAAGAAAAAAGATGGCATCAGTCAGCTTACTCTCACCCATTCTCACTCCGGGATTGTTTAGGGACCTCACAGAGCAAACATGAGGTTTCTTTTCTGGGAGGAGAAGTGTTGGAGCCATGATAGATCACCACCTGACAGTGGTCATGAAGTCTAACTGTGCAGAAAGTGCTCAATGAGCACCTATTTTGAGCAGAAACACGTCTAATTACTTACCATGAAATTACAGAGCAGAAGGGCCAGCATGCGATTGCTTCCAACCTTTTTCATCATTTAAGTGTAGCCAAGGCACTAGAGGCACACCTCTGGGTGTGGCACTTGACTTTATTGCGCTTCACAGATAACTGCATTTTTTACAAAGTGAAGGTTTGCAGCAACCCTGCATCAAGCAAATCTACCGGTGCCATTTTTCCTAGCGAATTTGCTCGCTCTGTGTCACACGTTGTAAATTCTCACAACATTTCAAACTTTTTCATTATTATTATTATATTTGTTATCCGTGATCAATGATTATGACTCACTGAAAACTCAGATGATGGTTAGCTTTTTATTAGCAGTAAAGTATTTTTAAATTAAGGAATGTACATTTTTGTAGACAAAACAGTATTACACACTTAATGGACTACATAAGATAGTGTAAACATAAATTTTATATGCTCTGGGAAGCCAACAAATTCATTTGACTTGTTTGACGGCAATATTCGCTTTGTTGCAGTGGCCTGGGACAAAATCTGCAATATCTCCAGAGTATTCCTGTACTTGTTACGAGTCCTTGTGCCTTAAATGTGTAAGCTATAGTCTGGACTGAAAGAAGGGAGGACTAGCCCAGTTTGGTGAAGGATGAGGGCAATCACCAACATTTGGAGAAGTCCCCAAAATAACAGCTCGCTAAAACCTCTACCGGGCAGAATCTGTCTACCTCCATGTGTCCACAAGCCCAGGGTTGACATGGAGCCATGCTCTAGAGGTGGAACACAGCAAGCCATCAGTGGTGTCACAGAAATCCAAGAACCCAAGAAAATGGAGCATAGGCATCAGGTAGGTGGTGACAATAGACGGGCTAGAGAGAGAACACATGGGAAAGAAAAGAGGTAGGACCACAGAGGAACCATGAGGTGAGAATGGGTTACTGGTGATAATGGGAGAAAACAGATTACCTGGAATAGAACAAGATTCATAGAATGTTGCAGGGCTTGGCACATCATAAAAGAGTAGGAAGTTTCATTTCCCTTACAGTTTTTCATAGAGAGGCGCTGAGGAAAAGCCAAAGGCTGTTTAGATAACTTGAAAAGCTCTTGTCTTAGACATCAAGAGACCAGTGGGACTCGCAATCTGTACTTATTTTAAACTCAGTGGCTGTCAACATGCTAAGTGCTAAAAATACGTTCATTCCCCCTTCGCCATATTACAGACCTGAAAATATTGAAGCTATAAGGGTGTTTCCACCTCTGCCACCCACTTAGTGTCAATTCAAAGGTGAAGCTGTTATAATTAGTCCTTTTCAAACGATCTTGACTTTCTTCTGCCATCTTCTAAAATCAGGAATACAAAATCTGTTGAAGGGGAACTTGCCTCTCTCAAGAAAACTTGTCAGCTAATTATATCCTTGATTTGAGCAAATCTTCGTTGCTTTCCTCTTTGTGAAATCAGCAAACTCACTCCTTCCCTTCCTCAGGGGCACATGGGGTGGTTACACTTCCTGGATTTCCTGCTCAACCCTGACCTCTGAGGTCTCCAGGCTGACTGTCTAACAAAAAAAAAAGAGAAAACTTTGCTTTTACCGATTTTGCACAGCTTCAGCCCAACATGAAAGCTGACACAAGGGACTTGACCCTCACAAACAACCCAAAGAGTTTGACAACGGCAATAGAAAATGTCTGAGCTCACTTGAACCAGTGGGGGTAACTCCCACTTCAATCCTGACCTCACTCATTTTATAGGAGCTACAAAGTCCTGCTTAATCTGGTTCCCCTGCCAATCTGCCCCATATCATTCTATTTTCCATGACAGTTTCCAGCAAGGTTTCAGGTCAGAATGATGTTACCTTTCAAGAGCCACACCGGGATTGTGATGCAGAGCCACTTCAGGCAGAAGACAATACCTGCTAACATTTTAGCCCAACCTCTGGATCATACATGGCAATCCTATCTGCTGCAAATACTGATGGAATTCATGGCTTGGCCAGCACTTCTGGGGAAGATTCTGAAGCTACAAAGCGCCTTAATGTGAAAGAACACCATGATAGATCAGCAGAGGCACAGCAGCACCCAGGGCCATATATTTGCCAACCTCATTCAAGGTGGAGACATCAGCGACAAAGTGTTTATTGGCCTGGTATGCAGACTTCTGGAAGCTCATCCCGGAACTGTGGTGGACCTCCTGTGATTTCAGACAATATCTCTTTGTTTCACTTCCTCCTGCAGGAAAACATTCTGTTGACAGTAATCCCTCTCAGGGGTGTTTGAAGGTGAACAGGTCTACTTAAAAGCACTTAGGGCTTTTTGAAAGAAAAGCACCACATAAATCCCAAGCAATAGTACCATCATTGTCTGGATTACTTATAAAAGAAATAAGTTTCTTAGGTCATTGAATTTCTTTGACTAGATTTCAGTCTGTGTGAGGTGGAAGAAATTGCTATCATATGTGGCTAAAACTAACTGAGCAAAAAGAATACTATATATAGGTTGAATTTATAGTTGAAGAGTTTGACGTGCTCTGCCAATAGCATTTGGGCCAATCTCTGGCGTGCTGACAAACAGAAGACAGTAATACTGGACATGACTGCCTCAAGCACAAACAAGACATGGCTCTTTACTTTCATGCTGTGAGGCTAGTGGAACCTGGTGCTCCATCGTACATCTCACTGGACCATCACTGTGGTCATCATCACTATTTCCAGCCACCCGAGTTAGCCCTGCACCCAAGGGATGGAGTCATGGGATTCACCAAAAAGGTAATCCCCTGGCTTAGCATTAGCCTCAAAGCCACAGATTTAGTAACTTCTGTAGCGGGCACCCGGGGCAGAAAACAAGTATATCTGTAATGGCCTACAACGTGTATGTCCCACAGGCTTTGGGCAGAATAAGAAGTAGGAACAATCTGCCTTAAAAATTCTATGTTATTAACACAGTGACAACAATGGAAAGTGAGCACAAATAATGCAGCATTGGTCGCACAGTGAGCGAGAACCCCAGAATTAGACAGACGAAAGCCGGATTCCTGTCCTTGCTCTGCTCTCTGATGCTAGGCATCCCCGACCCATCACTTTACCTCTCTGTCTCCTCACTGGTATGAGAGGAAATTGGACTAGATGACCTCCAAGGCTCTTCCAATTCTAGGTTTCCAGTGAATCCATGATTCTAGTTGTAGGTGCCCCGCTAGCACAACAGTTAGCCTTCTGAAATCCACGTGATGCCTTTTCACCTTGACCGTATTCAGACATAGCAGGTGCACATTTCTGAGTGTCAAGGCCACCTGGGGGAAGAAAGTATCAACACAACCTCCAGGGCCTTCAGCCTTCACGGGGCAGGAGGCCACCCTGTCCTCTCTCCAGACACTGGAGCCAGTAAGACAGGAGCATTGTTCAGACATGTCAAGGATGCCAATGAACAGGTGGGTCCACCTCTGCACCTTCCAGTGACATCCCAAACCAAAGAGACCCATGATACCAAGAGTTTCATGAACAGTAATAAGAAATTCAGAGACTGAGTACACCAGAGCCCCTTGGAAGTGAGAGGGCCCCTCTGTATACACTTTCTGTTCTTAAAAGGAATTCAATAGCAGGAGATCCCCCTGATCATTCCCCCAGTGGACTTCCACTCTCAAGGCTTAGAACTTCCGTTAGGAAGAGAGCAGCCTCCATAAGTGGGCAGAGGCTCTCTGGCCTTCTGCTGAGGGAACAGCACAGGCACAGACACAGACATCATATCATGAATCTTGGAGATACCAGGGAAGACTGCTTTTGAAGCAAGGATCCACTTTGGCCACATTTAGTGTCAGGACACTGGGCCCAGAAGACAGCACCAGCCTTGGCATTGCACAGGTTAGGCTTCCTAAATAATAGCAGTGTAAATTAATTGAGATATCACTTAATTAAGCCTTTGTGCAGTGCTTCAGCAGGAGTGGTCTCCAAAAAGTGAAACAACTATTTTGTAAACACCTTGTAACAAATGCCCCAAGTCAGCTGATCTACTTCCAACGTTAGAGAAGTTCGGTGGCTTTTCACCATTCTTTCTCATTCTGAAGAGCTCTCCTGAACTCTTATTTTCAATCAAGAACCAAAGCTCTTTTCAACTGCTCCACCTTTGAGATGTTTTTTAATTTTGTTTTATGGGTTTTCACATTTGATTCTGAAAAAATATTTTCCCGTGATCTTCCAAAGAACTTTCATCCAATAACATGACTGCAGGTAGATGTGGATACAGGGCCATATAGTTAAAAAAATTTTTTTAATCTTTATTTATTTTTGAGAGAGAGACAGAGTGTGAGCTGGGGAGGAGCAGAGAGGGAGACACAGAATCCAAAGCAGACTCTAGGCCCTGAGCCATCAGCACAGAGGCCGACGCGGGGCTCGAACTCACGAACTATGAGATCATGACCTGAGCCAAAGTCGGACGCTCAACTGACTGAGCCACCCAGGCGCCCCATAGGGCCATATGGGGAGTCAAAGGGCACTCCCCAATGACCAGCTCATAACCGCACTCCAAAGTAGCAGACTCTGCTACAAATGCAGAATGACCCTCTGTGAGGCTTGGTGGCCTCACCCAGCCAAGCTGGATGCTTACTTTGCTCTAAGGTTACCTTCTGAGAATTTCAACTCTCTTCCTGTCCCCTAAGGAAATCCTGGAATGGCTTTGCCAAAAAAGTCCCATACCAGCATTTATTTATACTTATTTCTGGAAGCTACAGGCTGAGAAGGAAGAGCTGTGCTCACGACCAATTTCCCTTTTGAAATAAGCGCATGATAATAACGTAGACCTGGGGGGTCTGGCTGGCTCAGTCGGTAGAGCCTGCGATTCTTAATCTGTGGGTTGTAAATTCAAGCCCAGGTTAGGTGTAGAGATTACTTAAAAAAAAATCTTGAAAAAAATAACATAGACTTGACTGGCCATAGATATCACTATAACTGTTTTTTGAAGAAGGATGGGAAAAAAATGTGAGTCAGCAAAACCACCTGAAACTTCTGTGTTATGGATTGGGTGGGCCAACTCTCAACCAAACTGCCGGGTGTTGGTGATGCCTCCATTCAGTTTTCTGTGTCTTTCAACTGTCATATCTCCAGATAATGGGGGCCCTTCCTGCCCACTGAGGCCTCCACAGAGCTACCCATATTTTATCAAAATCTGAAAAAGAACCCAAATAATCCAAGCCCAGTGGAATGGCTTTTCTGATGTGTCAACTTGGCTGTGTTAAAGTCCCCGCTACTCAGTCAAACTTTAATCTAGGTGTTGCTGGGAAAGCATTTTTTGGATATAACTGAAGTCTCTAATCAATTGATCTTCCTATAAGGAAGATTATCCTCAAGAATCCAGGTGGACCTGACCAATCAGTTGAAAGGCCTTCAAAGCAGGACTAAGTCTTTCCCAAAAAGAGAAGAAAGCTTCCTGTGTATAGTAGCCTCAGCTCATGCTGTGGGTTCCAGCTTGTCCAGGATCTTCCAGGCCCTGGGGTCCCGCCCGATGGATTTCAGACTTGTTCTGCCAGTTCCAATTACACTGGCTCATTTCTTGTAATAAGAAGATGAATAGATAGATAATTAGCTAATTGATAGATACATAGATAGATAATAGAAAGAGATGAATGAATGACAGATGGATAGATAGACAGATATGAAGAATATAGATACAAATATAGGGATAAACAGATATACAGATGCATAAATATATAGTTGTAAATCTCCTACATGTGGTTCTGCTTCCCTGGCTGAACTCTGACTAATACAGATTTTGGTACCAGGAGTGAGGTTTGCACACAGGAAGTCACGGTTCAACCCTGCCTTATGTGCCCAGGGCTCCCTGAGGTCCACAAATCTAAAACTTGCAAGAAAATGAAACAAAAACAAAAGTGAGAATAAAGGAGAGGAGAACAGCCTCCCATCATCATTTCTGGGGCTTTGAAGCAAGATTGCAGTGATTTATATCAAGGCTAAATGATACTGTAAAGAGAAAGCAATTGCAAATCCAGTAGCTATTTTTCTCTAAGCCTCTAAATCCTAGAAAGGTAGCACGCTCTCCTCCCAGGGGAGGAGAAAAACAGGCTACTTTCATTACAATGCCAGTGAATCCCGTAATAATCGGCTGAATCCTGACAATTGAATCATTCCTCAGTTGAAGGAAAAGACACAGTCACAATCTGGAAGTTTGTATCGTCCAGCAAAGAAAAAGATCCGATGACTGAGTTTCCCTGGCTTCTGCTCATGCCTTTCTCCCAAACCTCCATCCCCAGAGCCCTCCTGCCTTGAGGTCTCAGGGCAGGAGTTTGGTTTATGTGTTCATGGTTCTGGCTCTTCATTCCCATAAAGGTGGCCAAATCCACTGTCCTCGAAGTGTTTCGGCTAATAGACATTTATTGACTCTTAGTCAAGGTACTTCTCTGGGGGCTGAAGATAAGCTATTGCCATTAAGAGCTTGCTTTCAGGTTGGAGAAACGTTATTTTTTGTTTACTTTTAAATATATTTTTGGGGTGCCTGGGTGGCGCAGTCAGTTAAGCATCCGACTTCAGCTCAGGTCATGATCTCACAGTTCGGGAGTTCGAGCCCCACGCTGGGCTCTGTGCTGACAGCTCAGAGTTCAGAGCCCAGAGCCTGCTTCGGATTCTGTGTCTCCTTTGCTCTGTGCCCCTCCCCCACTCGTGCTCTCTCTGTCTCTCTCTCAAAAATAAATAAACACTAAAAACTTTAAATGTATTTTTACCTTATTTCCTCATCTTACTTTAATATATGCCTGCTTTGGCCATAAGACCTGATTTTCTTAATGGGGTGTTAGCAAACGTCATACAGAGACTTGAAAAGCATGGGCCTGTCAGGACTCATTCTCTTGCTACTCCTGAGGACCTGGGACTTCCAGCATGTGAAGACACCCAGACCCACCTACTGGATGACAGAAGACACTTAGCTAGTTGCCCCCGTGGTCCTGTCCAACAGTCTAAACAACCGCTTCCAGCAGCTGAGGCCAGCTGAGCCAGCTGAGTCAGGCCCGGAAGAACCACTCAGTCAATCCACAGACTCCTGAGCTAAATAAGTGGTTGTTTTAAACCACTAAGCTGTTGGGGCATTTGTTAGATAGAAATGTTCACTGATACGTGGGGGCAGTGGGTACTCACTTGTTACACTGGAGATGGGTCCTAGAAAATGTCATAAAGCCCGTGGTCTCCCTCAGTGTTCAGCTTTATCCACACCTCCAAGACCATTCCCTGTTATTACTGACATACTCCGGGGGTACTGGCAATTTCCTACAGGTGGCTCACCTGTCTTCCAATCAGCGGGACTGGAATCACCTGACTTCCAATCAGTCTTTGTTCTGGAGTATCTTTTCAAGGATTTCAATTTAGTGCACAGCCTTGGGAGAGGCCCTTCAGAGCACACTGTAAAAGATTCGAGATCCCTAAGCTCAGAGGTCCGCTCCTGTGACACATCCCACTGCATGGGCAGGCATCACCGGGTCCTGTTTGTGTCACCCATGAAGGCTGGGGCTTGGGGGTGCAAAAAGTTGCCCATATGGCCACGTGTAATAAAGGCCTTTGTCTCCCCCTCGGGAGTCTCTGGTCTTTGCCAGCATCCACGACGCTGTGGCAGACTAACTTGTTAAATTACAAGAGGGCCAAATCTCAGACCTTCCTCAGTTCCTGAGAACCAACTAACCCAAATTCCCGTATATAAAACTATCAGCCAAACTCATATAGGGGATGCTGCTTAGTGCCTATAAAAGTCCATTTCTCTGCAAATGACCCTGGAAAAGCACATGATGCCCCTGTTCCCAGAAACTCCAGGGTAGGGACATCTGTACACATCCTTCTTGTTCTTTTAAAGGACATGGGATAGAAGTATGGGGCCAAATCCATTTTTCGAATCATTGGAGAAACAGGAAATGGTGGGCTAGATACCAATATAGTAAGAACATAGAGCTTTCAAGGCACGAGAAAATATAGCTGGTCTGCCCTCTTTCTGCTTTTGCTACCCACAGCACCCAGCCCAGCCCAAGCACCCATCAGAAAGGAAGTTAACCTGAGCAGCCCTGTGCACACACTCCATCACTGGGGCGCAGGGATTCAGAAATCAATGAAGTCAGGGGTGCCTGGGTGGCTCAGTCAGTTGAATGACTTCGGCTCAGGTCATGATCTTGCGATTGGTGAGTTGATCCCCAAACTGAACTCTAGCTCAGAGCCTAGAGCCTGCTTCGAATTCTGTCTCCCTCTGTCTGCCCCTCCCCCGCTCGCTCACGCACACTCTCACGCACTCTCTCTCTCAAAAATAAACACTAAAAAAAAAAATCTAACAATAACAAAAATAAATCAATGAAGCCAAAATACTTTTTAAAGCCTTTGACATGACAGCCCGAGAAAAACAATTACAATTCTTGCTCCATTGGCTACCTGCACAGAACTTTCCAGACATCCTAGCATTTTAACACCATTCAAAATTCCATTTTCTTTTTTTTTTTCAACGTTTTTTATTTATTTTTGGGACAGAGAGAGACAGAGTATGAATGGGGGAGGGGCAGAGAGAGAGGGAGACACAGAATCGGAAACAGGCTCCAGGCTCCTAGCCATCAGCCCAGAGCCCTACGCGGGGCTCGAACTCACGGACTGCGAGATCGTGACCTGGCTGAAGTCGGACGCTTAACCGACTGTGCCACCCAGGCGCCCCCAAAATTCCATTTTCGAGGCAAGAAAGATTATATTTGTTTCTAATCCCTGTCTTCAATGCAGCACTTCCACAAGGAAGCTGCATCTGCACATTTAACTCATTCTCAGGTTTATCAGATAAGCCACTGACCTTACTAGAATATGGGAAGGAGAAAGCTGATGTAGGAAAGATGCTGAAGCTCCTACATAAGGAGCATAAGCTCCTGCATAACTTACACTTCCAGCATAAGTTAAATGCCCACTGAGACGTCCTACAGATGAGCAGTTACCTAACCAGAGCACCTTAGCAGAGCTGAGCCCCTGAGATGAGCTTCCAGAGAATGTCCTCGTCTTTTGTTTCTGGGTAAATGGTTTGGGGAGCCATTATCTTTTCCCCCACGAGCTTCAGATTCTGCTGGACATGAGCCATCCACGTGCTCCAGCAGCTGTAGGGTACTACTCCTCCAGGTACGTGGAATGGTGGTTTTCTACCCTGACTGTTCAAGAGAAGCACCTGAGGACTTTTAAAAATAATACTAGTTTCTGTAGGCCCACCCCAGGCCAATTAAGTTAGAATCACAGGGAGAGCCAGGAATTAAAACCTTATTAGAACATAACATGAAGGTACAGTTCTAGGCATTTAAATATCAACTCCAATGACCTTACTCCCAGATTTGTTCCACTCTCGAAGGGAAGATAAAGTTTAGTGTTGAGATATTTATTTATTTACTTATTTAGCCTGAATTGGAGATCAGAACCCTCATTCATTCATTCATTCATTCAGTATTTGTTGAGTACCTGGTAAGTGGCAGGTACTATTTACCTCACAAGGGGTCACAATCCACAGGGGAAGACAAGAGAACCAGCAACTTTAATGCCTCAGAAGGGGAAATGCAGAATACTACAGGAATACAGCAGAGGAGCTCCCACTCTTCATTTGGGGGGCACATGTCTTTCTTTCTTCTGCCCACCTCAGTCCTTGTCCTCCTCACTTTCACTTCTGTAACTCTCAGTCATCACTCACTTGTGGCTATGGGGTCTGGGTCCTAAGGGAACCTTTAACCTTCATTTGCAATCCTTTTCCAAAGCTAGATGGCGCTTTTAATGAATCTTGTGAACACCTGGATGGCATTTTCCTCTCTGATTTGGAACAGAGGCTTCCAGAAAGAACAGGAAAAAACAAGTGACATTCCTAAACCCCAAGGTTACATGGAAATTCAGAAATGACACATTCCGAGTGGGTTTGAAGATAGTGAATGAGCTGACATAATGGGTGCCTGGTACCATCTACGTGGAGGAAGCAAATGCCACGGCAGAAACTTCTTTGGAAAAGTATCTTCCCAGAGCAGAGATGGATGCCAAGGAGCACACTGCAAAATCAGAGCTGGAGAAAACAAGACCATGCTCAGATCTTGAACTACAAAATATTACTTATTCTTAGGAAATGGGTAGTAATGGAAAGTAACTATCTTCTTTCAGATTATCAGCGAGTATAATTTGCTTTTTTTTTTTTTTTCCATGCACTACCAAGCATCCTCCACAAAATGAGCCATACAGACCAACCTCTTTTCTGGGAATGCCGAATCCTGTAGTGCACCTTTTTCGGTTTTCTAGAATAAACACTACTGTGTGGGTCGTTCACGCGGTGCTGTGACTAAGACAGGAAAACTGAAACTTGAATATCAGTTCCGTAGCTTGAAAGCTGGATGATTTCAGGAAAGTCATTCAACAGCTCTGGAAATGTACAACCCTGGTCTGTAGACTAAGGATGACAAGCACAGGATTGCTGCAGAGAATGAAGGAAATGATATGAGCAGAACCTTTAGTTCACCATCTGGCACACAGTAGGTATTCAGGAAGAGGAGCTACCGGTCCCTCCACGATCCAAACCCACCCTGGGAAGGGGACATAATATAGCAACTTGGAATTTCTGGCTTCCTGCAAGCATGCCCTGTTGTTTCTCCTTATCTAACAAGTGAGAAAGCAAAAATCCTGCATTTAATAAACAGTATCTCACAGATCAGCACCGTGTGACTGGTTCTGAGCAGATACGGGACACTATCAGGAAGCTGACACGCCAAAGCCCAGCTCTCTCACACATTGTCGAATTGAAAGTGTCTGTAATATCCTGTTGCTACGCATCTATCTGGACTCTTCAACGTTAGCACTTTTAAGCCAAGTTTTCAGAAAACTCTGGTAGGCAAACGAAGAAAAATGCGACTTCCTCTCAAGTTCCACAAGGTTCTTCTAGTTCAAAGCCCTTTTCCAGAGTCAGGCGGGCCACTGTGAGCTGATAGAGAAGAGCAGGGAGGTGAGATGATGAGGCTAAGAACCCTTTAAGAAGCATCCAAGTCAAAGAGAAGGGTCTGATGTGGACACCCAAACGAGGGTGCATCTGGGGCCCGGGTCTGCTGGGCTTGGGGACGAGCAGGGACAGCTGCGTCAGACTGCAGGAGTTTTAAATGGCAAGCACTCGCCTCCAGGGCCAGCATCCACTTCCTCAGTTCATCAGAATGGCTCTTCTTGATGCAGAAGGACCAACTAGGACCATTTGCTGAGAGCCACTCTGACAGGGACTTCCAGTGGCTCACCGGGTTGCCAGAAATCTAGCTCCTTTGTGCTGAATCTCCAAGTAAAATGGAGTCATCTGGACTTGTGTAGCAGGCATTGTGTGGAAGCAAAACTGGACCTGGGAAGCACCTTCTCATCATCTTTAATCTTAGCCTTTTCTTCTTTTGGCACCAGATAGGGAGTAGGTAAATGTAGATATTACTGTCTTCCTGACTTACCTCAATCATTTGGCCACATCTGAAGCACTGAGCTAACCCTGCATTTTCTTTTAAATTGGGACAGTACCTCAGAAATACATATGTAACACCAAAATGATTTGCGGGCACTCGAGTAGTCTGCCATATTCTTGAGTCCCAAAAGTGAATATAAAAGGAAAATGAGGGATATTGAAGAACCTAGAAAAAGAAAGAATGCAAAGTCCTCATGTCTAATTGGTCAATTAATTTTAAGGAATGAAGGCTATAAATCATGAAAACAGATACATCATACCATAAACATGTTACTTTAACTTAAAATACAGACATGCACAACACCTCACTAAGGCCTTCCCACTGGATATAGGTCTATTAATTAAAGCTTCCCATTGTCCTTTCTGCAAAAAATAAATAAATAAATATAAAATATAAAATAAAATAAAATAAAATAAAGTAAAATAAAAAAGACATATCACTCTGGTGGAGATTGCTGGCTCTTTACCCAAATTTATTTTCTCTCACTCCATAAGAAAGGGATTGGGGGGGCGCCTGGGTGGCACAGTCGGTTAAGCGTCCGACTTCAGCCAGGTCACGATCTCGCGCTCCGTGAGTTCGAGCCCCGCGTCAGGCTCTGGGCTGATGGCTCAGAGCCTGGAGCCTGTTTCCGATTCTGTGTCTCCCTCTCTCTCTGCCCCTCCCCCGTTCATGCTCTGTCTCTGTCCCCAAAATAAATAAACGTTGAAAAAAAAATATTTAAAAAAAATAAAAAAAAAAAGAAAGGGATTGGGGTTCACTGTGTTTCTGGCCCCAAACCATACATTTCCTGGTCTCTCTTGCAGTTAGGCATGACCACGTGACTGAGTTTGTGTCAATAGAGTGTCTGCAGAGACATCGAGGCTTTTCTCCATGCTCTCTTGCCTCTTCCAATTCCAGAACCTGTAACAGGTTTGCAACGACTTAGATAACAACAGACCTTAAGGGCACACAGGTCAAAATGATGAAAAAACTGGACTCCGGAATGCCTGCACAGACTTCCGTAGAATGCTAGGAAATGATTTAGAATGCTCGCCATGGATTACTAGGTAAAAAAGCAAACAAGCACATAAAACTTGATCTTCTGTGAACCATGGAATTATTATGAAGCATCTTTGTTCAGCCTTAGTGTTGCCTCCACAGTTCAATCATCTGTGGTGTCCGTTTTCAATTTTTTAAGTTGGACTAAACCGCAAAAATATATATATATATACAGGAAACACTCTGAGGGTAGAAACCATCATATTTTAATGGCTCTCCCTCTATTTTTTACAAATGTCTCACCACATCTTACTTGGCCTTTTTTAAAGTACTTGTTTTTACCAAGTTTAGTTTTCAATTTAGTTTTCATAGAAACAGTTTGCTTCATTTTCATGCTTATATTTCAGCCTTTTAAAGTAATATTGGACTAAATTCTTTTTTTAAGTTTATTTGTTTCTGAGAGAGAGAGGGCAAGCAGGGGAGGGTCATAGAGAGAAAGATAGAGAAAGAGAGAGAGAGAGAGAGAGAGAGAGAGAGAGAGAGAGAGAGAGAGAATGAATCCCAAGCAGGCTCCATGCTGTCAGCACAGAGCCCAATGTGAAGCTCAAACTCACCAACTGTGAGATCATGACCTTAGCCAAAATCAAGAGTCTGACGCTTCGCTGACTGACCCACCCAGATGCCCCTTGACTAAATTCTTAATCACAAAACAACACAGCCGGCAGACACATGTTGTGACCCATGCTGACCTTTGGTGTATCTGCCACTGCTTGAGTGCAAACCATCCTCCAACTCAAATGTCTTGCCACCAGCCTTTCAGGCTGGGTTCTGCTCAGTGCCTTCCAGGCTCAGCTATAAGTCAGCCAAGCAGCTCTGTTTCTGGGAACAGTACAGTGTTGCCTGAGGCGAAAGGCGTCACTGGGCCATCATCCAGCAGACTACCTGGGCTTGTTCTAAGATCCCCAGTGTACAAACCCTCTTGAGGGCACGTGTCACATCGTTTGCATCCTGTGGTCCAAAGCAAGTCCCAAGGCCAGCCAAACTTCAAGGGCAGGGGAATGGATGTCACCTCTGGATGGAAGAAACTGCAGAGTCATGTTGCAAAGAGGCACAGATCCAGGAAGGGAGTTTATTGTGAACATGTTTTCTCAATAGTCTTTCACACTCAGTAAATGTACACCGAGGGGTGGGAACAGAAGTGAACAAGAATACCCCAGAGGACCCCACTAGCCAAGACTGTGCCTATGGGTGCCAAGCATGTCAGTCAACATGATCTGCAGTCGGAATGAAGATCACTTGCTGTTCTAGGAAAACCACGACGGGGACACCATTAAAGAGACCTCCTGCTATTCTCAAAACTTGAGAAGCTTTCAGAGCAAGATGAACAGCTTTTGCCTTTCAAGTTACAAACATTCTAGGATAAGAATGATGTGGCAGAGAAAGCTGGCCGGCGCTCATTAAATGTCCCATGTGCATACTACATTTCCACACCTCCCTGCAGTTATAGTGGGGCCATGGGATTAGTTCCGGCTATGGACTATATCACTTCTGGGCTGAAACACTAGAAGCCAGTATGCCTTCTCAATTCCTCTTTTGCCTTTTAGCAGTGACCTTGAAATATACATAGACCAGATGGTAGAGCTGTAAGATTAAGGAGGGCCATCCAGTCTAGACTAAACTTTACCTGAGTGAGTAACAGCACTGTGCTGAGTCACACCACTGAGACTGCAGGATTTATCTTTAACATATGCAGGTCCATCCCGATTTATTCAAACGGTAATGCTTGCTTGAAAATGCACAAGAACTCTTGGGAGGCCAAAATCATCAGTGGAGTGCATCCATGCTCCAGAATCAGAATTCAATGATTAGATCATGGAGTTCTTAAAAGAGTGTCCCAGGAACATGGAATTACTATAGTGTTAGGTTAGTTATATTCCCAAAAAGGAACTCATTGTTTTTAAGAGAGAGTTCTTTGACAAGATCCACATTTTCCAAGCGTCAGGAAAAAAACCCTCAAAGACCATTGTATGAATGCCCAATGTCACCCCCAACTCTGGAGCCTTGGTGGGAGGAAAGGAGGTCAAGTCCCATGGTAGGTGTAAGGTATTCAGTGTGCCTATTTTTATTTTACTTGGAATAAAACTCATTACTCAGGACCACTGGACACCGACCCAATCTGTAGACCACCCACCATTCCCCCAAACAGAAGAGCAGGGAGGAGTCTCCTTTCACATGAAGAGACTGAGAGTAGGAAATACTCTAATTGTACCACAGACCCTCTGACTAGGAACCTGACTCTACTCCAACCATGCCCTGAAGGGCATGCTATTCTCACATCCAGAGCTCTCTGACTATAAGTAAGAAACACCTTGATCAAACCCTGGAAACCAAAGTTCCAGATGCCACGTTCTGTGGAGAGCCTCACTTCATTTGAGTCTAAGTGGGCTCTACTCCCTGGGATGTCTTTTGTCTCCTTGTAGGTGGAGAGAGATGGAGTGTCAGCCTCAATATCACGATAATTAGAACTATGAAGAGCAGCAGATAAATGTGTTTGTTCATACTGTATCATAACAGTACGACAGTTACAAGTGTTCTGAACACTGAAACTAAACACACATTTAGAAACACGTGTAAGTCCTCAGGGGTTTGAGCTTCTTCCTCTGACACGACATCACTTGGGGTGACATCCCTCTAAATCTGTAATACCCTCCCAGCCTGACAAATCTGATGAAAATGGGGAAAAGGTCAACCATAACGTACACAGGTGAGGTACTTGGGTGGCTCAAGCATCCAACTTTGGCTCAGGTCATGAGCTCACGGTTCATGGGTTCGAGCCCCACATCAGGCTCTCTGCTGGCATCTCAGAGCCTGGAGCCTGCTTCGGGTATTGTGTCTCCCTCTCTCTCTCTGCCTCTCCCCCATTCATGCTCTCTCTCTCAAAAATAAATGAACATTAAAAAAATTTTTTTTATAATGTACATAGGTTGACAGAGCTGTACAATGAAAAAAAAGGGAACTAGTTGAGGAGGCTTGGCTTGGCTTGGAGGAGGATTAAGCAGAGAAGATAATAACAAGCAAGTGAGGAGGCAAATGATCCAATTTTCATATGCTGAGAATCCACAGCCTAGACTCTTCTCTGACATGAGGCTCTATGATTGGCTCTAGAGCCCAACATCACAAATTGCACCTCAATTCTCCTTAGATTATAAGAAATGCCAGTGTCCCTTCTCCCAGGGATCATGACTGAAAATCCTAACTGGTCAAGCACAGGCAGTGGTGAATAAAACACAATCGAAGACCAGTAAGGTTCAGGCATGGATCAGTCCAGAACCCTGCCAGCCTCAACCTCCAGGCGGCCCCCAATCAGCTGTCTTCCTTCACATATCTGGGCTCCACACTGGTGGCCCTTGTCCTGCTTCACCCAGCTCAAGCACATTCACTTTTTAAAAAATTGGTCTCATGCCCCTAGAAAAGGAAGTATCAAAACCATCTTTCAAATTGGAAGGGAAATAGGCCAGGTATGTTTTACCCTTTGGCATCCCCCTTGGCATGTCCAGCTCTCTGAGTATGTGGATTAGTGACTGGAGCCCTAAGGATCTGGAAGAAACAGAGGACCCTGAGAAGCCAGGGGACATTATCAGGTTCCCCTGTCCAAATCCTTTCTACTCCTGAGAATCCAGTCTCAGTACGAATTCTATAAAGTTGCCTCAAACACCTTGCCTCAAACAAAGGACCAAGGGACCAAAGGACCTCATCGGAAGCTTTCTTTGGGCATTCATGATGTCTTGCCTCTTAAAAATGGTTTCTCGCGGGGCGCCTGGGTGGCTCAGTCGGTTAAGCATCCGACTTCGGCTCAGGTCATGATCTCGTGGTCCATGAGTTCAAGCCCCACGTTGGGCTCTGTGCTGACCACTCAGAACCTGGAAACTGCGTCATATTCTGTGTCTCCCTCTCTCTCTGCTCCTCCTCTCTCTGGAGCTGTGCTCTATCTCTCTCTGTCTCTCAAAAAAAAAAAATTTAAATGGTTTCTCTCTCTTCTCAGACTTCAAACTCTGGGAAGACAGGGCTCACACCTGTGTACTCTTTGGGTTCCTGGCAAAGCTGAAGATGGTGCCCTACACCTCACCAAGTAGGTCAGTGCAGGTAGCACAGGCCAGCCTGGAGGACAGGGGATGGAAGGGAAGGTGACACAGGAGAGATGCTGGGAGGAGGAAGGGAAGGAGATCCACATTTAGAGCCCAGGAGTACACATGGCCAGACTCTATAACGCCAAGTGCACTACCAGGCCGGATTCTGACCCTGCCTCTGGGGACGTGTTGCCCTCCTGGGAAATCTGATAACATCTCCTCCACATTTTCTCACTTAACCACCCCCTTTACTTTCCTTTTTCCTACTGTAGGTACTATGGCCTCTGTATAGGACAAATAGTACTACTGCTACAGGTCACAAAATTAAATGAGTAAGTTACTGGATACCCACTCTGGGAGGCATTCTATGAAACTACAGGTCATGGTGCTTCTAGGTTTTACCAACTGAGTGTGAAATAAAACAGGGAAATTCTGCAACCCGGGAAATGATCAAGTTCATTCCACATTACACTCAGAGATGATTTGTCATCACTAGGTGAACATTGTCCTGGGACAAGCGCTCTTGTTTGTGAGTAAAAGCCGTCAGATACTCAATGTTGACAAGGGTAAAGGGAAGACGGTAGATCTGAACACCGATGGGGGCACTGCCACTAGAAAAAAACATTCATTTGATCATGTAATTCCAATCCTGAGGCTACATTCTTCGGCAAGAAATCAAAGAAGAAAAAATACATACATCTTGTCGAACGATGTTCAATATCCTAAAACGGAAGCAACCCAAATGTCAATAACAGAAAAATTATTTCAGAGCTTTGTGATGAGTTTGATTACAATGTATTATACATCCATAAAAAAATTGTAGATATACAAAATATTTGTACATAATATTAGCTGAGAAAAGCAGACCTCGAAGTTTTAGGGGTAGTAGGGATAGGACTATGCAAAAATCTATGTGCATCTGAACAGGAACAGAAAGATAATACTCAAAGACAAAAGCAGATGTGTTAGGGTAATAGATTATTTTTAACTTAATACCATTGAAAACAGGGGTGCTACTTGGCGGCATTCCACACCAAGAGAAGGAGAGGGGGAGTGAGAAGACTAAAGGCAGAAGAAAGACTGACTAGCCCAAGACAAGATTCACCAACAACATAGTTCGTATTCTCAGAGCTGCACTTCATATCTGCCATCAAGTACTTTCACTAAGGGTAACAATTAGATCAGCTGTAATTTGAAAGCATGCTCATGAACAGAAACTATTTATTCAGAAAGATGCTCGTTCATGAATTCTTTCCTCTAACTCAATCCCATGCATGCTTGGTTGCATTAGATCTTTATGGAGGGGGGGAAAGTAATTTCAACTTAATGTAAAAATGTGTCTGGAGGGGGCCTTCGGGCTGTGGCCCTGCCAGTTGACCAGCTGGGTGGAGCTGAGGGATGATTAAGGTTCCCCCGGGGCCCAGATTCTCAACACACAACATGAAGGGGCTGAACCACAGCTCTGAGGACCAATGGGCTGTGACATCTCATGAAAGTGGGAACTCTTATCCCATCTTGGGGAACTTGATGCAGTGTATAGGTGCAGCTCTATGCTTGATTTAGCAAGGGCCACATGCTCCCCAAAGGAGAATTAGGCAGAGGATCTGCCTTTGGAGATCCATACCTCACTAGGGTAGCAGTTATCACCACCTATAGTCATTTGCTTTTGACTCATTTAATCTTCACCCTAGGATGTAGAAAATACAGTAAAACCTTGGTTTGCGAGCATATCTCATTCCAGAAACATGCATGTAATCCAAAGCACTTGTATATCAAAGCAAATTTCAAGAACCACCGGCGCAGTTGTGATCATGTGACATTCAGCACCACGTACTGCTCATATTGCAAGATATCGCTTGTTTATCAAGTTAAAATTTATTAGAAATGTTTGCTCGTCGTATGGAACACTCACGGAACAAGTTACTCACAATCCACGGTTTTACTGTGTTATATATTCATTTTACAGATTATGAAGCTGAGGCAGTGAGAGGTTAATAATTCCACAAGGCCACTCAGCTGACAAATGGCAGAGTCGGGACCCAATATCAGACAGTGCAGCTCCAAGTTGATTGAGATGGTCTAGACTATTCATCTGACACTCCCTTCACCAACTCTTCAACCAAGAGCTGAGAATTTTATGGGAGGGAAAAAAGTCTCAGACGTAGAATTTTCAAAGTATCCTGCCTAAGAATGGCTCAGAATCCTCCAGCCATTATCATCAGCCCACGTGTTACATAAGCCCTGATGGATCCTTGTGGATTAAGCAGATTTACAACTGTCTTCTGTGAGTCCAGCATTGAGAACATACCCCAGGGGATTTGGAATGAGAGGAAAGGGCAGGTGGACAAGATCAAATACCATCCAGGGTGGGCCATCTCAGAACACACGCTTAAACAATGCAGTCCTCCTCAGCATCCAAGGGCCAGGCCTGGTCTTGCCAGGGTCCCAAATTTTCCCCTACCATTCCTAGTTCTTAGGGATC
The DNA here is from genome assembly GCF_014898765.1 of Herpailurus yagouaroundi. Lineage (NCBI taxonomy): Eukaryota > Metazoa > Chordata > Mammalia > Carnivora > Felidae > Herpailurus > Herpailurus yagouaroundi. Next base: position 109,904,763 of record NW_024412377.1, read on the forward strand.
CTTCCTTCCTCTGAACCAGAGGGAGGGATTCTGCAAATACTTGTATGTATAAACAATATGATCTGTGAAATAATAGATTCTATGAAGGGAGAATTTGGTAAAGTACCTATTTGCTGGGTTTTGCTCATTTAGGCAACAGATCTTTTTGAAATATAATCTTTCCTTCCCTGATTATAGTGGTAATACATGTTCTTTATAGATATTTTAAATGATATGGTAAAATATAGAGAGAAGAAAATAGGTAGCCACAATAGAACCACACACAGTTAACCTTATTGTGAATATCTGCTCTTTTTTCGATGTATCTTTGTAAATTTTTAATACAAAATTGACAGATTATTCAATAGCCTGCTTTTATTCACTTAATAACACAGTGTCATATATAATGGCTATCTGAAATCGTAAAGGAGTAGCATGATAAAAAATAAATATACAAAAAAACACAACTGGCAGGGGATGCTTCTGCCTTTTAAGTAGGGTAGATTACATAATTTTTGGAGAAAATTATACCTTTTGCAGAGACTGGTTGGAGAACTAGAAGGTCATATCAAACCCTCCCAATCCCTTCTGCATTACCAAAGAGATTGAACCGAGAGGAGACAGATCCTTTGTGAGTCTTTGGATCTACAAGCAGAGGACTAGAGTCACAGAAGGGGAAAGAGGTAGAACAATAACGTGGGGGTCTGGAGTGAGTTAAAGAAATTTTCAGGAGTCTACAGTGCTGCTAACATAACAGGAATACCCATCACCAACCTTGAGTGGAGGCTGTTATATATCCAGCTGCCTTACCAGCATGGTTTGAGGACACTCCAAGAAAAGGGTGTCTGGGCTGCCACGCACCCTGAGTTTTGATAGAGCCAGAACTCACCACTGAGAACGCCCATAAGAATTGAACCATGGAAATTCAAGAATCCCAGAGAGGATATTGACATCTCCACTGCCTGTCAGAAAGCTTAAGCCAAATTCACTTCCATCCCAGTGGATCGGGAAGCCGCAGATGCCATGTAGGTTATGTTGATATCCCATAATTTATTTACCGAATCTGCAAGTACTGTTCATTTAGAGTACTTACGTTTTCTCACTTTTACCAATGAAATAATGATAAGCACTGTAGCTGAGACTGCTAGCTAGTCCCTAAAATCCACATCCTCCTCCTCTTCCTGGGCACACAACTTGACTATGCTTCCTAGCCTCCGTGACAATTAGTTGTGGTCATGTGACAGAGTTATAGCAAACAGAACATGAGTGGAGGTGATATGGCATCTGTAGGCCAAGGCTTTTCAGTAATGGTGTCTTCATGCTTTCCCTTTCTCCTTCTTCCCACTAGTTGTAAAAGATGACAAGGTCCTAGGGAACAAAGGAGCCACAAGATGAAAGGATGTTGGATCCCCAAATTACTTCATGGAGGGGAGCCTTCTGCCAGCTTGGAATCCCACTCCAAACTGTTTCATGAGCAGGAAGGAGCCATTCTACATTTTGTGGCTTACCTGACCCTAGATTATTAGCCTATCCTAACTATACAAATATCTATAGATAGAAATGCTTGTACATCTATCTGATATTAGTTAGGATAGTCGCTAACTCATGTTCAAGTTTAGAACAGGTGAAGGTATTTGATAAAACATTGCTAAATTGAACCTAGAATTCTGACTCTGATAAAATCATTTAAAGTCTGTCCAATTCCTATAACAATGTATCAAATGGTTCTTCAACTCACCCCTTTATAAGGAAATTAAAATGTTGAGAATGACTGGACTTTCCCCCTGTATTAAGCACACTGCCTATTTACTTTACTACACACATTTAACCACAAAGAATAACATTTCATATTAGTTTTAATTCCTCCTCATTAGGAAACCACTTGGCACTCTTACTCTACATGGCACATCTCCATCCTCTTGTGCCCGTACATTGCTGTGATCCAGCACCATCGTGTCTGACCTGGAATGCATGCCTCTGACTTGAGAGCCTTTGATATCCAGCCATAATTTTTTTATGCTTGTTTGTTCCAAGTGATTTTTTAAGTGCTTTTATGTATTGTTTGTATAGGAACTCCTTTAGAGAAAAATAATTTTTAGTGGCTTAACTCATATGGGTAATTAGGTTCTAAAATCAGCCCTTAAAAGAAAAATCTTCAGGGGCGCCCACGTGGCTCAGTCGCTTAGACGTCCGACTTTGGCTCAGGTAATGCTCTCACGGCTCATGGGTTCGAGCCCAGCGATGGGCTCTGTGCTGACAGCTTGGAACCTGGAGCCTGCTTTGGATTCTATGTCTCCCTCTCTCTCCACTCCTGCCCCACTCGCTCTCTCTTTCTCTTTCAAAAATGAATAAACATTAAAATATATTTTTTAAAAAAAGAAAAGAAGAAAAGAGAAGAAAAGAAAAGAAAAGAAAAATCTGCATATGTCCCAATCCTTGCAAATCTCACTGAATCACCTACAAATAAAAATGTAAGATTTGACATAGTCAACCCTGTACAGAATGAGTATGTAAAACAAAGGGTATATTGTATATAAGAATATATGGCATATAATATGGACTACCTGAGTCACATCTTTCTCAATTTTTGTTATTTTATTTTCCTTCTATACTTAAAGTATTGACAGTTAAGGGTTTATTTTTTTCACGACTGCTTCTGAAGGCTGACCTCCCAGAAAAAGAGCTGCTGTTCTGCAGAGCCTCGAGAAAACTGGCTCAGGCCCACTGCTTGAGGCAGTATATCCTGGTCAAGCACAAGGTTTGGACTTCGGTTCACCATCTTGCCAGGATGAAGCTGAGGTGCCTAATCCTGCTATTAGCTGGCCACAAACATTCCAAGAGGTTTGGCCCATGGCCCCTCTCCCTACCACATCAGTGAAGAGCTAGTGATTCCCTGATCATGGAACTTAAAAGCCCACAGCTTTTTTTCCTCTCTGGAGCCTAATCCTGCCAGATCACCAGGCCCAACCTAGATGGTCAAGAGTAGACAGACACATTTTCTACTACTCCTGTCTGCATGTGTTTTCCCCTGTGAACACAGCTCCAGAAAATCTAGCATGTCTTGCTTGGCCATTTGCTTTTGTTGGCATGAAAAGCATATACTTGAATTTGTAGAAGTTAAGATATGACTCTACTGTACTAGATTTCCTCTCTCACCTTGTCTTCATTTTTGTTAATGTGACAAATGACATTTAAAAAAATTTTTTTTAACATTTATTTACTTTTGAGAGAGAGAAACAGAGAGTGAGTCGGGGAGGGGCAGAGAGAGAGAGAGGGAGACATAGAATCCGAAGCAGGCTCCAGGCTCCGAGCTGTCAGCACAGAGCCCGACACGGGGCTTGAACTCATGAACCGTGAGATCATGTCCTGAGCCTAAGTTGGACACTCAACAAACTGAGCCACCCGCGTGCCCTATTATGATGAATGAACAACATTAATAGCTGTTCTAGTATTCAACCATCTTTGCATTTTTACGTTAAATGAAATCAGGTCATTAAAGCTCTAGCTACACATATAGGTATACATACATCATAAACTGTTGGATTTTCATTCATATCTGACTTCTTTAGTTTGGATCCCAAGAGTATACTAATTTTATACGGTGAATTGAGGAACATTTACCTTTTTGTGCTCTTAAAGAATTGGTTCAAGCTTAGAATTATGTTCCACAAATATTTGGCAGAATTCACCTATAACACAGGTGGTTTAGGAGGACTGTAGAACTTTTGCTACTGATTCCATTTCTGTAAGACTGTAGTCACCGCCACGGCATTCCCAGAAGCCTTAGGTGACAAGTTCTGTTCTCATCATTACCTGTCATTGTAGATTTCCCTATCAGACTGTAAGCTCATAAGGGAAGCAACCGTGTCAGTCACATTACCCACTGTGTTTCCACTTCCTAGTACCAACTTGAAATATATTTGGTGAATGGATACACTGTTAAATAAACCACCAAGAGGATCTACCAAAAAGCTATTAGAAATACTAAAAATATTTAATAATATTAAGTTAGCCCACTACAAAACAATTATGTAAAGCCTTCTTAAGTATCAGTATTTACTAGTTTAAAAATATTTTGGCATCCAAATTTCCACTTGCATTCGCAACAACTACAAAGGGCCTAGGAACAAAATTAGGGAGAGGTATGAAGAAATTATAATAAAACTAAAAACATGTCTGAAGGACACAGAATATTTAAATAAATGAGCAGACATACACATTCTGAAAGCGGAGGGCTGTATCTTGTAAAGAGGTCAGTGCTCTCCAAATTAATCCACGTTTAAGTTAACTTCAAGTGAAACATCCTAAAGAAGAAGAGACAAATTATAGAGGTTTATGAGCTTTAAAAAAGTATGATAAAGCCTGAGAATAGAAAAACGGATAAACGGGACAAAAAGAGAAAGCTCAATGGAGGCAACAACGATAGCAGATATGTACACAGCGCTTACTAGGTGCCAGATACTGTTCAACATGTTTTATGTATTTTATCGTTAAAACAACACTGGACGGTAAAGTACTATTATAACCCTAACCCCAGTAAGATGGAAAAACTGAAGCCAAGAAGTGGAACGGTGGAAGGGGCCAGGGGCCATATGTAGACCTTCATGTAATCTCTGTGTTTATATATCATGCTCGTGGCCTCCGCCCAGGCCAATATCCCCACGTCGCCAGCCGCTGTGAGATTAAAGCTCCCATCTCCTGGATGATAGTGGTCACTTGGGATGGTGGCGGTCAGACTTCTTACACAGACTTCCAAGCAATCCTGCTTTCAGCCCCCACACTCCTCTAAGACACGGGACACCTCCAATCCCTAAAGTTTGCAGGGCTTCCATGGTTTACCGGCCTCCTCCTCTGCAGATAACTTCGGTTTCAATGTTCTTCCCTTTGATTGATCTGTTAACATTTACCTTAATATTTTTCCATTTTCTAAAATGTCCATGAAAGTCTCATTCATTGTTGCCTCTAGGATTAAGTTTGTAGCTTTTGACTTTGTTGGTCTCTCCATTTTTTACTGAGGTGAAAAACTTGTATTTGCAATGTACCATGTGCATCCAGAAGTCTGCATATTAATTAATTGCAAGGAAGTTATCATGAAGAACACAAAGATTTATGTCGAATAACATTTATTGTTTCATAATGTATAACGGCAACAAATGAGAATGGTCAAAATAGCTAACGATAAAGGGGTAATTCAAGAATTTTTGCTACCTCTGCGGTGACAGTGAACTGTTCCATTCAGATCTTCTTCAACACAATCTCCTGTGGGGGTAGCATAGTTGACCAGAAGCCTCCAGCTGTCATCCCTTTGGATCCACATCAGCGTTCATGTGGACGCCATGCTTCCTGCCCATTGCCCCCAGCCACTGAGTGAACATGGTGGGTGTGCTAGATCCAGGCCATGCTGGCCCAATACAAGAATGGCCCAATGGGCAACCTTTGCCCAGGTACGACTCCCCACCAGCCCGGGCAAGACCTTCTCAGAACTACGCTGCTCTTCCTACGCAAACCTTCCTTCCACTCTCCGTTCACACCCAGCCTTTCCTGCTCCTTCTCCCTTTGTCCTTCATAGCGACTGCTCTTGATACGCTCCCATACAGTGAGTCCTCCCTTGGCATCTGCTTCTTGGAGGGCGTGAACTGACAACATTCATCCGACAAATATTAGGGCAACTGTCAAATACTGTATTTGTAAGAAATACATAAGGATAGAAAAAATAGGATATGATGCTGTCAAAAAATCCCAGTATCCCAAATGTATATACAACATAATCCTAGTTTTTTTAAGTTTATTTATTTATTTATTTATTTATTTATTTATTTATTTAGAGAGGGAGAGAGAGAGAGAGAGAGAGACAGCACAAGTGGGGGAGAGGCAGGGAGAGAGGGAGAGAGAGAGAGAGAATCCCAAGCAGGCTCCACTTTGCCAGCACAGAGCCCAATGTGAGGCTTGAACTCATGAAAGCATGAGATCATGACCTGAACTGAAACCAAGAGTTGGAAGCTTAACCGAGTGACCCACCCAGGTGCCCCAATCCTAGTTTGGTTTTCATTAAAAAAAAAGAAAAAAAAAAGGATATACAGATATAGAGCAATAGGGGTGTGTGTGTGTGTGTGTGTGTGTGTGTGTGTGTAAAAATAAAATCTTTTACACATACACAACACTGAGAACGGTTACTTCCAGTTGAATGGATTATACATGTTTGTTGCTGCTTCTACACCCTTTTCCTTTTATTTTCCAATGGTTCAATAATAATCATTATTACCTTTATAACCAGAAACAAAAATAAAGTGCACACGCGCGCATGCACACACACACACACACACACACACACACACACACACACACAGAAAGTGCCCATACGCATTGTCAAGTCCCCCCGAAGTTGGACACCATCTGAACGGAGTGCAGTGGCTGGTGTCCTCTCTGGAGGTTGATGCACAGTAGCCAGGCACAGCTGAGTAGCAAGAAATACAGATTATAATGTCACTGCTAAACAGCTTCAAAACTGTGCTTGGCTGATTACAGATGTTTTGAAAATCCAGACTGCATTTAGGAGTCTTGACAGAGCATCAGAAGAGAACAAAGCAGATGGAGCGCCAATCCTACCGGGCATTGCTTGCTTTAGCTTCATTATGTTTTAAAAGAATTTTCTACCAAGGCTGTATTTAACCAAGCTCCTTTATTTTTTATTTTATTGCTTATTCTGTGAGCAAGAGTGGTGTCTTACCGTCTTTGAAGGACAGATAACTTTCCTCCCCAGTCTGCAAAAAGTACATCAGGGAACAATAAGCTGACATGGCACACACACACTATGCCTCCATCTGGCCACCATCCAACTTGCCCTCTGTCCCTCCACCATGGAGCCACCTCTGCACTTGCCATTCTTGAGGAACTCCAGGGAATCAAAATGTGAGAACAATGTGATGGCCACCAACAGAACAGCATGAACTGACACTTATCAGACGACTCTTGGGCGCTAGTCAATGTTCTAAACACCTTCCATATATTAAATAGCTCATTTCAATCTTCATAGGAATCTTACAAAGAAGTATGGATAACATCCTTGTCTAACAGAAGAGGACGCACGGGGGTAGAGAGGTAAAGCAACTCTGCCAGAGCCACAGTGTCAGTGTTTAGTGGAGCTGGAGTTTGAACACAGGAAGTCACAAAGGAGAAATAAAAGACCAAAATCCAAGTATGCAGCTCAGGTACACAGTGGCTGTCCTTGACGGAAATGAAAGTTGGACAATGCTAGATAAGCAGCACGGAAAGTGCGATTTCACTGGGGAGCAAATCAGTCAAAACAGACAAGAGGATATATAAAAAAAAGAAAGAACAAAAAAACAAGGGAGGATGTCACGCAAAGGCCACTAAATGTGCACTGAAAGACAAACAGATAAAGTGATGCAGATGTGCACGAAGTGAATGGGCTGGGGGACAGCGGAACAAGTCAAAGCAGCCGTTCCATGACGGAAAGGGCCATTGCAGAGGAAGGGAGTGAGCATGTGAAGACTGGGTAAAAGGGATACGAAATAAACAGAAATCAGTGGCAGAGAGAGGGACTGTCAGCCAAGAGGAAGGAATGCAAATGCAGGGGTTCAGATATCTCCACTCTGGACAAGCAAGAGGCAAGTAAGGGGGAAGGAAGGGATTTGAGAGGGTTTTGCATCATTTCCTGTTATTTTAACCCTTGGATGATGTCTTCCTCAGCTGCCCTGCCAAACAGGGAACGATGAACCCCTCCCTCAAGGCTGCTTCCATTAATGAAAGGACACCACGCCAGCCGCCCATGTCCCACGGTGCACTGAGTTAGGTTGGATGGTTGGTTTTCTGTAGGTCCTTTATGTTTTTAGGGATTCCTGCCAGGAATAAGGTGTGCTTTCAGGTGAGGAGGTGCCATTTGAGAAGGGGATTCTCCTCTTGCAGAATTATTGCAGCCATAAAATAGAATCACGTATGTAAAGGAGGTATGTATGGGCTGGACACTTAGAATGTGTTCAATGCACGGTGGTCATGAGGAGGCGGTGTCTCCCTCCTGTTCAGAAATAGTCGGGGTGCCTGGCGGGCTCAATTGGTGGAGCATGCAACTCTTGATCTCAGGACTGTAAGTTTGAGCCGCACGTTGGATGTAGAGATTACTTAAAAATAAAATCTGAAAAAAGAAAGTCAAGGGCTCCCCAGTGGGACCCAAGTCCAGGCACGCTGGCCTGGCTGTGACAGCTCTCCATTGGCTAGCCCTTTACTTATCTGTTTGTATACCATTTTGTAACATTTATAACAGAATTAATTCACAGCACTTACATCGTGGCAGCTTTAGTCCTCCTTAGAAATGCCCAAACGCCTCTGCAAGCTTCACGAATTAAATGACACAGGTCCCCTTCATCACAGAGCTTATTCATAGATTACGGAAGTTTATCTACCAGTTCAGCCTTCCAGCTCCAGGTAGGCCAAATGAGGAAATATCTTAAAGCTGTATCCTCAAACATCAGTCAAGTTGGGATAAGACGAGATGACAGGCCTGGGTCATTGGAGAACAGCTTTCTGTTCAGCCAGTAGCACAATAGGAGGGAGACGCCGGAGAATGCAAGGTCAAAGGAACAAGAAAGGGGAGTAAATGCCACACATAATTTCAATTAGAAAAATGAAGCTGGCGTACCGTGTTTTAAGATTGAGGGCCATAAATGGTCGGGATTAAAAATACGCTAACTGCAGCGTGAGCAGGGCCCGCTTGGCAAAGTCTGAGGAATGCTAGAGCAAGTAAGAAGAAGGCTGTTCCCATACAGCTAAGACTAAACATCACTTGGGTCTGTATTCCAGACACACAAATCTCATTTTTACCAATCACTTTGTTGGCTCAGTACAAAGAAGCTACTTTTATTTGTTTTTTGTTGTTTTTGCCCTTCTTCTGGCAATTTCCTCCCCTGCATTCAGTCCACATCCTCATGATTTTAACCCCAGTTCTAAATGGAGGCTTGAAGACTCAGAACACTACGTTCATTGGCCCCAGTGGCTGGTTCGGGGTTGAGTCTGTGACCTAATAAGAACCAATGAGATATGACAAGACCTCTGCTGGGCAGCAAGAAAAAAGGATCTTGTGTCTTTTCTACTGGAATTGCCATAAGTAACGTAACAGATACATGGGGCTGCCCTGGAAGCCAACACTACGGAAAACAGTCAAGAAGTGGCAAGAAAGCAGATCCTCACAACACTGTCTGAGCCCTTGGATCAGACTATACCTGATGCCAACATCTCCTAACAAAGTTAAACTAATCAATGAACTCCCATTTTTCTTAAGCCAGGTTGAATTGCGTTGAATCCTCAAAACCAAGAGAGTCTCAACCAATGGAGAAACAGTAGCTGAGGCTCAAAGAAACTTATCTCAGCCAGGGAGGTGGGATGGCCCCCAGACGGGGAGGGACTCTCGGATTCTCTGTACCTGTCCAGCATGCAAGAGCCTTAACTCAAAGGCTGTGCATCACCAAAGGGAGAGCTGGCATGGACTCCCAAAGTCCAAGGCAGCCCTTTGCTCACACCTTCTGGGAAAATATCCAACCATTTTTGGATACAGAGAGGCATCAGGCAGCCAGGAGGGAAAGCTAGTTGTAGGAGGCCCTCTCTGTGGTTTCTGTCCTGTAATCCTCACCATAGGATGCCCTCTTGCCCACTGTCCTCCAGCTCAATCCACCATCTCCAGTGGAACTGGTCTCATGGCTGTGCCCAGACCACATCAAGCAACCTCCTGACTCCACGGACGGACTCTTCCCCACCTGGCTTCCTTTAGCTCCTCCTGTTCAGCCATCTACCTTGGCCCATATTCCATGACCTAGCTCAGATCTTTTCCATTTTCTCTGGCCACAACAACCCACGCTTGCACTCAGACTCCCTATCCCTGATGGAGGACAATAATCTGTTAGAGATTTAGCTCTTAAAACATGTTATTAACATTGTTATGTTAATTATAATAATTGTAAGAGCCAATATTTGTGGAGCATTTTTAAAACTTATTTATTTTCAGAGAGAGAGAGAGAGAGAGAGAGAGCGCACAAGTAGGGGAGGGGCAGAGAGAGGGGGAGAAAGGGAGAATCCCAAGCAGGATCTGCATTGTGAGTACGGAGTCCAATGCAGGGCTCGAACTCAACGAACTGTGAAACATGACCTGAGCCGAAATCAAGAGTCAGATGCTTAACGAACTGAGCCACCCAGGTACCCCTGGAGCAGTTCAATATATGTCAGGCGCTGCATAAGTCCTGTCCATGGATGGCCTCATTTAACCTTTGTGCACCCTTATGAGGAAGATAGTGTTCTTAAATATGTTTAGGCAACAAAGGCACAGGAAGTTCAGTAACTTGCCCAATGTCATACAACTAGAAGGTGACAGAGCCATGTTTCCAACCTGAGCAGTTTGGTGGCCGAGCTGTCATTCTTTTTTTTTTTTTTAATTTTTTTTTTTAATGTTTATTTTTGAGACAGAGAGAGACAGAGTGCAAGTGGGGGAGGGGCAGAGAGAGAGGGAGACACAGAATCCGAAGCAGGCTCCAGACTCTGAGCTGTCAGCACAGAGCCCGATGCGGAGCTCGAACCCACGGACTGTGAGATCATGACCTGAGCCGAAGTCGGACGCTTAACGACTAAGCCACCCAGGCGCCCCTGAGCTGTCATTCTTAACAGCTACACTCCAGTGCTCTGAATGGTATCAAGATGAAGGAAAAGGATGGGTTGTGGGAATGTGAGGGCCCTGCCCCAAAACTCTTCCACCCTGAACTGTAAATCCCCTCAGAGAAGTACATCTACAAGTAACAAAGGCAAAATACCTTTTTTTCCAAATTATCATTTTATCACTTGACATCAAGGAATGAGGCCTAAGAAAGACTGTGCTTTCCCCTAAACCTAAATACAGGTCTTACCTATCGCCAGCCTGCCGCCCAAGTCTGAAGCAATGGTAACTTTGCCCCTGGGGAACTTGTGACAGAAGAGCCAGCGCTGGATTAGGACCATCTATCACGGAACCAGGAACTATAAACTAGCATAGCCAGAATTCCAATTTTCCCCAACAGTCCTGGCTCCTAGCTGTCACCCTGGCATAGATATGAATAATTTCATAATCTCCATAATCTTCGTAATTTGCTTTGGCCTATAGTGAGTTGGTTGCTGCAGTTGGTCAGTGGCCTACCTATATGCCAAGTAAGGGAGGGAGGGCATCGTATACTTCGTACCTTTCCCCATGTGACTACCTCTCTGACTCATGTCCCGGCTACCACCTATCTTCCTGGAGCTAGGGAGATGGCCTTCCAGACCTGTAGGGATAATTTCTCGAGCTTATCTCCAACAAGTTCTGAAATGAGTAAGAGCAGACATTAACTCAACAAGACAAAAGTCAAACTATATTAGTGAGCTTGGGTTGCTGTAACAAAATACTACAGACTGGGTGGCGTGAACAACACATATTTATTTCTCACTGTCTGGAGGCTGGGAAGTCCCAGATCAAAATGCCAGCAGATTCAGTTCCAGTGAGAGACCTCATCCTGGCCTGTAGACAACTACCTCCTTGTCTCCTCACAAGAGAGAGCAAGAAAGAGCTCTGGGTCTCTTATAAAGGCACGACTTCCCTCCTGAGGGGCTCCCGCCTTCAACCTCATCTAAACCTAATTATGTCCCAAAGGCTCCACCTCCAAATACCCCGCATTGTGGGGGGCGGGGCTCCAACACCCAGATTGGGGGAGAACACAAGCATTCAGTCCATAACACAAAAAATTCACCCCAATTTCATTACCCATTTCAAACAGTATTTAGCCGTGCCTCCCTTCACTCAGATATTTGCTTAAATATCACTAGCTGTCCCTGACCAACCTTTCTAAAACACAAGCTTTCTAAAACACAAGCCACCAGCTTCAGCCTTTTTAATCCTCATACACAGCTTAATCTTTCTTTTTAGCAACCCTGCGTGTGTGTGTGTGTGTGTGTGTGTGTGTGTGTGTGTGTGTGTGTAAAAACTATTTCTGATGGTCTCCCCTTGTGAATATGTTCCGTAACAAGTGGTCCCCAGAGAAACCTACCTGAAATTTCAAGAGGTAAGCTACCCCACCTACTCTTGTCTCCCACCACATGGCCCTCTCTCCCTGGGCTGTGGAGACAAATGTGTTAAAGCACGTGTGGTGCATATAAACTGACATTGTCAAATCTTCCATGGGCCAACATGAAACTTGTTTTATTTAACTGTGCGGTCTTTCCTTAAAAAGGGAGCCCTGTGCCCACTCAGCAATGGGAAAATGAAATTTGTCCCAATCCAGGAAATTCAAACACAATGGTATTTTTTTTAGTGACTGTTTGAAAATGTAGTCCTTCTTGGGTAAATATTCAAATTGGGGTACTTTTGCTATGGCTGCATTTCCAGCTGAAAGTGCTCCCTTGGGTCAAACTCTACGTTACCACCTCCCTCCTCTGGTCCACCTCAAATCACCAGAAGGTCCTGCCTCTGCCCATCACTGGGCAGCAATGGCTGCTGGGGGAAGGTGAGAGTCACTTATTTGACCAGTGGTTCAAGTTTGCTCCTGGCCTCACCCAACCTCCAACAGAAGACAGCCCCCTTGCTTCCAGAATCACCGGGAGCCTCAGGAGAGAATTCCCCAGGCTCTGCTCTTGGTGGGGGGTGGGAAAGAGCCCCTCCCACACACTTGACCTCTGTCCTCCAGGAAGCTCACTTCTCTTTCTAGGAGAGGCTGTGACAGGAGGGGACCCACGGGCCACCCACAAACTCGGGCACCTTCTCCAGGCTGCTCCCTGGTTTGATCCACTGTTGTCCTTACCTAATTATCTGTGGGGTCTTTGATCTCAGAGATTTGAAGGAGCCGGTCATGAAGGAAGGAGGGCACACTTCATACTCTGTCTCAAGTACAGCCACAAAAAAATACCTTGTATGCAACACCATTTTCCTTACGTAACACGCAAAGCCCCACCACCTGTGAGGGAGTGTGGGTGCCTGGTTCCTATCATTCCTGACTTCCTCCCGCCTTGCTTCGATAATATTTTATCCTGTGGTGTTTGCTGTCTGCAGCGATGAGAAGACAGGAAGCGTACGGATCCTGATTTATCCTTCTCTGCGTGGAGGCTGGAGTTGGAAGCCTGGCTTCAGAGCTTTGCTTTGCCACTTGCAGTGTGACCTTGAGCGAATCACTTAACGAGTTGTATGTCTTCTCTACAGAGGGGGTAGTCTCATGAAAAGTAAGTAAGTTAATACATACAAAGCACTTTAGGATTGTCTCTGGCACAGAGGCACACATTAAGTGCCGGGCCATAATTACTCACTGAACAAGGCTAGTCTCTGGACGTGAGGGCTGCTGCTGTGTCTGTAGAGGGTCCAACTGATTCAACCAATGTGCCACTCATCATCACTGCACCTCACCTGCAGGCTGTCCCCGCGTGGTCCAGGGGGATGACATTAGCGGCCTTTAGCAGGACAGGAGGCCCAGCGATCTCAGAAGAGACTACCTGACTTGGGTCCCGAGATGATTGCTTTTCAGAAATTTGGCTTGACCGTTTTTAATTGCTCAGTCTTATTTTTTTCCCGTCAAAGAACAGACCTTCCTGGCTCGACAAGGAAGGTCACTGCTCACGAGGGGTTTTTCTGCATATGTGAACATCTGCTTCCAACAAACTCAGATCAGGCCATCTGCATAAATCACACAGACCTGGCAAGTGCAAAGGGAATGCGGGGCGACCTGAGCAGGATCCTTTACCTGTTGGAAGGAAGCACAGTTCTGGCATTGTGCCCTGCTGGGCATGGGCCTGGACAGTGGTGAAATGCAGACAGTCTCGGCAGGCAGAGACAAGCCGGGCAGCCGGAGCTGGCGGCCCTCCAGAGCCCAGGCCTGGCGGGCCACATGTACACCCGCACACCGTGGTGTGAACGCCGGCAAGGGTGGGCTCAGCAGCTGGAGAAAGAAGCGCCTCTCCGTTGCTGGGAGTTTCTAACTTACAGACCCATGAAGCAGCCAGGGCAGGCTCTGGTGGGCCAGACTTTGTTTCAGACAACCCGTGATCACGCACAACCTTAGAGAGAGACTGCACATGTGCGTAGGGATGGGCGTCCTGGGAGAGGATGTGTGGGAAGGCCGGGGGAAGGACGGCTCAGGGCAGAGTTTGAGAAGGCTGCGTGGCAGAGGAAGGATGGCAGGGCTGGTGGCCTGGTGGGTCTGGGGAGGCAGGGGAGAGAGACCGTGGATGGAGAGCAAAGGGGGTGTGCGACATGGTGAAGGGCACGTCAGATGTCGGGCAGCCTGGTTAACACCACGGACAACAGTGACCATGTGACCCGGGGCAGACTGCTTGGCCTTTCTAAGTCTATCTTCTCACCCAGAAAATGGAGGAAACTGCACTCTTCAGGGTATTGTGAGAATCAAATTAAATAGTCATAATTATTTTTGTTGTTGTTCACTGCTGGGTTATAATCATGGATCTAGAGTGAAGAAAGGTATTCTTTAGGAGGACCACCTAGGCAGTGGCTCTCAAACTTAAGAGTCTAACTTTTATATAGTTTGTGCTCCAACAAGGGACAGGCTCCGAAAATGGGTTCTAAGGTGATGAGAGCCCTGTTGTGTTGGCCCAAGGTTCTCTCCCCTGGACCGCATGGCACTGACAACCCCCACCTCTGGGTGCCTGGTGTTCTGGTAGCACCTGTTGGAATCGTACAGGAAGTTACACAGGGGGTGGTGTGTAATTTGATATGATTTACAGGTATTAGACAAGAGTGACTTTGGACTTGGCATGTAAGACTGAAGAGACAGGGGAAGGGGCGGTAGAAATGAGAGACAAGGGAAAGGAAAGAGAGGAATAGCAGAAATATCCCAAACCTGCGTCATGAGGAGACTTTGAGTTGACTAGCCATGAGCCACAGCCAGCCAGTAGCACAGAATAAAACTCAGTCAAGTGTCCAGTCAGCCCCTGCAGCCTGTGGTAAAACCAGATTATATCTTCATTTTCATACCACATGAGGTTTCTTACAGGTCATTTTAAGTGGCTTATTGAGGGAAACAGCAACCCTAATGAAAGAATAGGTATCATATACATACGTCAGGACTCTGAAAGAAGCGTGGAAGGAGGTATGTCTTGTTACTTTTCTTCTAACAAAAATGGAAAATTGTCATTTCTGATCATAAAAAGGCTGTCACAGGGTTTTATGTTCATGGAGGAGGCCACCCCAGAAAGGCTCGCCCAGGCCTGCATTACCAGACTCTCCCACAGATGCTTGCCCGTGGGCACAGATGTTAGGCTCCTGGTGAGCAGGGCCTGGGGGGACCCCACAGGACCACTTCCAGAGCAGGGACATCCTCGAGGGAGCGTGGTTATCAGAAGCTCTTGTAGCCAGCGCGCTGGGTTGCGGAGCCCTCGCTGGCTACGGTGGTGAGTTTTCTCTTGAGGCCCCCATTGGCTGGACGTAGGTCCCAGTTCATTCTGCTTCTCACGGTGGAAGCTTGAATTCCCCAGAGCTATTTGTGGCAATTGTGTGGGCAGCTTGTCACTGTCTTCCTACCCTTGTGTCCTGGTTTGTGCTCAGCTCCTCATTCTCGATTTTGACCCTTGTCTATAGCCCTCACCCAGATGTTTGGATTGGGAGCTCGCGGGTAAGAGTCTGAATCTGAACGCTGTCTCTGGTTCTTCTGCCCTGGGTGTGCTGGAGAGAAGCCATGCTGGTTTTGGTTCTTGGAAAGCAACTCAGTGCTCGGGGTCGTGGCCACCTGCAAGTGTGGCTGGGCTGCCCTAATGGAACTGCTTCCTCCTTATGCTTTTGTCTATGGAGGAAGGGGTGCATGTGCTCCTACGATGAAGAAAGCTCGCCAAATACATTTGCTTGTCTTCTGATAATAGTAAGAAGTCTTTAGATCTCTCTTGCTAAAGAGAAAACAGCCAAGAGTTTTTAAATGCCAAAGTTGCACAGTCATAGAGTTATCTAAGAAATACTCCCTCTAAGTGAAGCAAAGTTGGATGAGTCTTACGGAAGAAGTCTAATTAAGTGCACACGATAAAGTTAGAATAGGCATCAGGACAGTGAGAAAGTGTCTCTGCTGTTCTGTGATGTTTTCTCTTTTACATATCTTTTTAAAATGTAGCACTCAGCAATACTTACATAGCATGGCTGTTTGCCTCAGAGAAAAAGGTATTAATTCAAAATTTTACAGTTCCGATTTGAATCTCACATATTAAAGTGCATTTCTAAGTAAGTATTCCAGTAGTCATAACCTTCCGTGCATTAGAAATAACTGGAAAGCATATTAAAAATACAGATAGTGAAGCACCACCCCCATAAATTCTGGGCCCAGGCATGTGTTCTGTTGGCATCTAGGACGTTTGAGAACCACCAGTCTGGTATCCCTCAAACTTTAAAGTGCATATGAATCACCTGGGGATCTTGTTAAAAAATACAGATTCTGATCCCATGGATCTGGGGTGAGGCCTGAAGTTTGGTAATTCTAACAAGCTCCCAGATGACACTGATGCTCCTGAACCACACATCACCCTGTGGTGACGTGCACAGACCATGGAACATGATACAGCCACCCATGTGATGACAGCTGGGCCCAAACTGGAGTTAAGTAGAAAAAGAGAAAATTGTCAGACTCCTCATGACTGGACTCCTAAGTCATGAAGTGATTAACAATGGATTTGATCATATATCACCTCAGCAGATCTACAAATAAACCACACAGGATTAGTATTATTATATTATCGTTTATGGATGAGAAAACCAAGACTCAGAAAGTCATACAGTAAGTGGGTGTATTGGTTTCCTATGGCTGCTTTACAAAAGACCACATGATCTTTAGGTTCTAGAAGTCAGAAGTCCTGAAATCAAGGCATTGGCCCTAGGGGACTGAAGGACAGAATCTGTTCCTTCTAAGGGGCTCTAGGACAGAATGTATTTTCTTTCATGTGCATCTTCCAGAGGCCACCTGCATTCCTCAGTACACGATGCCATCTTCCAACTTTATTTTTGTTTATTTTTTTTAACGTTTTTATTTATTTTTGCGACAGAGACAGAGCATGAACGGGGGAGGGGCAGAGAGAGAGGGAGACACAGAATCGGAAACAGGCTCCAGGCTCTGAGCCATCAGCCCAGAGCCCAACGCGGGGCTCGAACTCACGGACCGCGAGATCGTGACCTGGCTGAAGTCGGACGCTTAACCGACTGCGCCACCCAGGCACCCCCCATTTTCCAACTTCAAAGCCAACATCTCTGACCCTTTTTCCTTCATTACATCTCCAACCACAGCTGGGAAAGCACCTCTGCTTTTAAGGACTCACTAACTATTGTGGGCCTATCTGAATACTACATGGCACTCTCAGGTCTCAAGGTGTGAAACTTCTATCACATCTGCAAAATCTCTCTTACTATGTAAATTAACACATGCGCAGTTTCCAGGGATTAGGGGACAGACATGTTTTGGGGGCCACTATTCTCCCTGTCATGGTAGGAAAACCAACATCTGGAACCTGGAATCCAATTCAGATCTGATTCCAAAGTCCACGTTTCTTCCAGTACACAACTCAAAAAGCAGCCAAATTGAATGTTGTTGTTGTGTTTCCTGGAGACCAGATGAAGAATGCAGCACAGCCTGAATTCCATTATCATCTTAAAGTGAACTAAAATAGGGCTGAAGTGGATTTTGTTTATTGCACTTCATTTTGCATTCTCCTTAGACTCACTGAAGCCCAGTCCTTCTGTGCAACAGCAGTACCTTGGGAAAAGGCACAAATATCTATCGTTCCTACTCGTTATTTAACCTAACTAAAAAATAAGATGGAAACCAAGGGATATCTTTAAGATTTGGCAGTGAATTACATATACTTCCAAGCAAGCACTTTGAAGCAAGATTAGTAAATGAGCCTCGAACACTCAACTCCCTGGCACAAAGCTTGATGACTACCGAGGGGCTCTGATGACCTCATCACTTAGACTCCCCATTGCCACTGCAGCCAGGCACTCCTGCCTACAGAGATTTAGCCCTGAAAATGAGCCAGAACTCACTGTACGCTTCGCGAGTGCATTCAGAACTTGGCTTTATTTTGCGAGTAGCAATTCCACGCACTAAAGTAGGGCTTATAGTTTCTGGACACATCATCAGGACAGTATGAACACGGGAATATTTAAAGTGAGTTCTTTTCCACTCATCCGTTACAGGTTGAATTATGTCTCCCCGCCGAAATAGGAACTGAAGTTCTAACCCCAAGTACCTCAGAATATAGTCTTATTTGAAAACGGGGTCATTGCAGATGACTGGTTTCCTCCTCAGAGGAAAGAGGCACAGGGGGAGGAGGCACCCAGGTGATGACAGAGGCAGAGATTGGAGTGACCCATCTATAAGACAAGGAACACCAAGCATGCAGCAAACAGAAGGTAGAGGAGGCAGGGAAGGACTCCTCCCTACAGGCTTCAGAAGGAAACCTACCACACCGACTCTTCAGTTTTGGACCTCTAGCTTCCAGAACTGTGAGAGAACCACCTGCTATCGCCTAAAGTCCCCCAGTTCTGGGGTTTTGCTCTGGCAGCACTGACAAAGTGATATATACCATCTCTTGGGATGTTACAACTTCTTCGTCTCACTTGACAGAATGGCTGTATTTCAGAACAGGTGGATGGATATAGACCAAACAGTGATCAGGATAGGACTTAAACACAAGAGATGGGGTCCCAGAGAAGGACTTTAATTACAGCATGTTATCTAAACCACACCACAGAAATCTTGCCAGAACACTATACATCATAAAGTTCACATGCGTTTCTAAGCCTGGTTTCAGGAAGCTCTAAAGTAACTTGAGAGCACGGGCCCAGGAGACAGCTCAGCGATGGGAGCCCACAGTCCGAAGAGGACCCGCTTGCGTGTAGAGCACCCACCATGCACCAAGCACAAACTTTTCCAGAATATTACTCCTCCCTTTTGTGAAGTGAAAACAAGCAAACAAACAAACAAACGTTTTTCTCTGACCTCCTGCAGAGGGTAGGAGGAGAGGAATGCCTAACAGAAGCAGGTACAACTGTCCTCCCTGGTCCCACAAAGATGCTTGTCATCCCTAACATGCTCCTCCTTCTGAAGCGGGAATCTCAGTGCCTCTCTCACTGCCTCCACCTGTCCGTCCTTCCGAGTTGCTTATTGACCTCTCCAGCCGCCACTGTTCTCACTGCAGTCCGTCGAATCCCCTCTTCACTTCTCCCTGGCCTTCCCCTATCTTCACTTCCTTCTTATCCATCTTAGGATTCACTGTGCATCACGTGGCCTGAAATCAGGGCATTCTTGCGCCAAACTCGCCTCAGTGGCTGCAGGGAAAGCCGCGCGACATCACTGGGGAGAGCCGCGCACCAGAGAGCTTAGTCTCCGTCTGAGTTCATCAATTCCTACTCATATCAGCCCTTAAATATTTATCTAATTACTCACTTCCCTCTCCTTTGACCGTTACCATTGTGAAAAATGATTAGAGAAGACAATTTAGGTGACAGAGAAAAACTTTATTTAATATGAAGCATTCAAGTTCCAGAAGGGGGCACTCTCCCTTTCCAGGTACAGAGAACTGCAAAATGGGGTGGAAGGCAGGAAGCGTTTACAGGATAATAAATAAGGAACATGGAAGAGAAAAAAACAGAAACTGAAGAAGGAACAAGGAAGTAGGCACAGAGCCCCGAGTTGGCTTGGTGTCTGGGCACTGGCTGAGTTGATATACTGTGTCTGGTCAAGCAGAGCATGTACAGGAACATTCCTGAAAGCTTGCTGATTAAGCACCGCAGGCAGAAGCGCCTCCATCTTGGGGCTAGAAACTTATTTCAGTACCACTTTCATTCAAGCCACCATCATTTCTCTCCTAGACTAGCCATAATTTCTTCAGTCACTCGTCAACTCGCTCCGACCCCACCGCCCCCATGTGTTGCACTCTGGCAACGTTCAGCGTTCTGGATTTGAAAATTGCAAATCTGTTCTTGTTACCCTTCCACTCCCCCTGAAATTCCTGTTGTTCTTAGAATAATGACAGCATCTGAACATGACCAACAAGACCAAAAGGGAGACAGATCCATTCCTGCCACGCGGGCCTTTCCATGCACTCCCTCCTTCATGCTGCCAAGGAGCCTTTTCCTATGTTGCTCCTCTGACAAGAACACTCACTGTCATCCTACACGCCATGCCATGTAACCTCCACATTCTTCACGCCGCCCCTTCATCATCACCTTCACAGAGTGGCCCAGCCTTCCGTAACTCCTGAGGTCGGATCCACCTATTGGATGCTCTTAGAGTTCAAGGCCACAGTTCCATTGTTACATTTATTTGCGGGCTTATTTGATAGATGTCTTCCCAGTAGACTGAAAATTCAAAACAAGACCAGGCTTATGTGTTTTTATCATTGTATGTATCCTTAGTACCCAGCATACGTCATATGCAGGTATTCAATTATTTGTTCATTGAAAGCTGGATGAATATTTAATTTTCACGACCACCTGGAAAGGAAGCAATTATTCCCATTTTACAAATGAGAGAAATTAAGAAGCTCAGGGGAGTTAAATTACTTAAGTTGTAGGTAATCAGAGACTCACCCAGGCTGTCTGATTTTTGGAAAGCTCATCTTCTTCCCTGTGTACTCTATTTCTCGTAATATCATACTTAAAGGTCAGAAGATATTCTGTGCTGACACCGTCAGAGGAGCAATCAAAGGTAGCATCCCCGTGGTGCTAACTGCAGGTGAGAAAACCTTTACCACCCAAGAGCAATCGGCCTATATCAAAAGTGCAAGAATGTTAGTATTTCCTCCATGTCAATAGTTCTTCCTCTAGTAATTCTGTTTTTTCCTAATTGTAAGGAAATTTTAAGACATGTACACAAGAATTTGTGAATGATACTCACCACAGTACTAGGTTCAGATAATCAAATTTTGATACATCCTTATAGCGAATTTTTTATGCAGACACTAAATATGTATTTTTAAAGAATATTTAAATGAGGAGAAAATGGTTAAATAGAGCACTTCCTAATTAAAAGGGCAGCAGATTAATAAAAGGACACTGATATGATCCCAATTTGGGGGGCATGTGTTTCTATCCACACATAGCGAAGAAACAATACAGCAAAATGACAACTGCTTATCTCTAGGGAGTAAGATGATAGGCAATTGCTATTTCCTTCCATATACCTCAGTGTATTTTCAACTGTTTACCATGAGCACACATTGCTTTTATGACGAGGAAGAAAGTCGCTTTATTAAAAAGCAACGGACATGTAATTTGCTCAAAGCTTTCTCTGGTGTTTTACCAGCTTTTCAACTGCTACTTCTGAATTATTTCAGGGACAAAGTTGCTAGTCTTCTGGGGAATTTTGCTTGTCCTAACGTTCGTCCTTTATATTTATATAACAGAAGGGTGTATGGTGAGTACACTGGACCAAGTGCCCCAGCCCCACCACATAAAGGGCTCAGAAGTCATCACTCAGGTCCTTACAGCGAGACACTAGACAAACTGAAAAGCAGTGACTTTTCTTGGACTTGGCAGAGTCTACTCCTGCAGGGGGGTGAGGGGGTGAGGGGAGTGGGGGAGAGACTTTACAACAAGGCTTCTCCCTGAGGTCCTGAGAGAATGGCATTCCTCTCACTCCAGCAGCTTCTCACCTTCCTGTCACCTCAGAGGGATGGGGAAGCTATAGAAGAAGAAACACAAGCACAGGTCGCAGGCCAGAGACTCAAGCTCACTAAGAGACTTGAGGTTTAATCCTAAGATTAGAGAAACTCTCTCCACACACCTGAGAACCACACACACCAAGAGGGCTCCAGTATAATGGCGGATTCCTGCAAGACACAGGCTCTCTGTAAGGAGGAGTACTTAGGGAAGTCCGAAGGAAGGAAATAAGAACCCCAGAATGTGAAGCCTTGGACATCAAGAGCTACAGCACACAGTAATCATAGCCTAACTCCTAGATGAACACAGATGGTCACACTAGACAAATGTTTATCTTAGTTCCTATTACCTAATACAGTATGTCCAGCTTTCAGTAAAAAATTACAAAGCGTGCTAAAAAGCAAGCAAAACCCACAGATCAAGTTCTGTGATCCAGTAAAAAATTAGAGAACATCTCAAGCAAGCATCAAAATGAGACTATGAGACACAGAATTCTCAGACAAGAAACTTAAAATGACAATCATTAACATGTTGAAGGCTCCAAAGGAAAAAGCAGCCAAAAAGTAGATGGGTAATTTAAGCAGACAGATGGAAATTCTAAGAAAGAATGAAAAATGGGGCACCTGGGTGGCTGGCTCAGTTGGTTAAGTATCCAACTCTTGATTTCAGCTCAGGTCACGATCTCATGGTTCGTGGATTTGAGCCTCGCTCTGGGATCTGCCCTGTCAGCATGGAGCCTACCTGGGATTCTCTCTCTCCCTCTCTCTGTCCCTCCCCCACTCTCCTTCTCTCAAAAATAAGCAAACTTTCTTATAAAAAGAGAAAGAATCAAAAGTAAATGCTAGAAACTAAAAAGACATCCAGGAGTATCATATTCAACCTACAGAAAACTAAAGACAAAAATATCTTGAAGTCAGAGGGAAGGAGGGAGGGGAAACCATTTTACTTATAGAAGAATCCCCATATAAAGAATAAGGAGAACAGTGGGATTCTCTTCAGAAACCATGGAAGCAAGGTGGCAATGAAGTGAAATATTTAAAAAATTGAAAGAAAAACCCCCACCAACTTAGAATCCTACATGCAGCAGAATATCCTTCAAAATTTAAAGATGCTAAGACAAGCAAAAACTTGTCTGAGGGACAAACTGAGGGAATTCATCACCTAAAGACCTATACCCTGCAAAAAAAAAAAAAATGTTAAAAGAAAAATCACATACATCAGAAATTTGGGTCTACATGAAGAAAGGATGGGGGCTGGAGAAGAAACAAAGATAAAATCAAATCTCTGATTTTTAAAATTCTTAATTGACCTATAAGGTAACTAATAATATCAGTGTATGGGTGAGTATAGCATCGGGATTGAGTTAAACAAGTAATAGCAACATCGGAAGGGATGGGGGAGGGGTTGAGAATACTTTGCTCCAAGGTATCTATACTATACACACTACACATGAAGAATAGTGTTATATGAAGGTAGGCTTAGGTTAAAAATGTACAGCGTAAACCTGGGCAGCCACTTATTATTATTATTATTATTATTATTATTTAAATATATAATTGAAAGTACATTGGAAGAGACACCAGGGACCCAAGGCTGTATGCCTCAACTTCTGGGCCCATTTCTTCATCTGTGAAATAGTAAGGTTAAGATAGGTCAGTCTTCCTGATTCCCTTCCAGCTCTAAATTCTGTGACTAAAGGAAAAAAAATAAATAAATAGCCCACCTGCTTCCTATAAATCTATCTATGAGGAGTGATATCTGCAAAGAGGAGCTTTTATAAATATAAAAGCCTGTTAAAATAATCAGTTCCCTAATCTATTACTTCAGTAATTTTGGGTTTCCCTATTTCCATACTGTGAGTTGCCTTCAGCAGGCTTATCTCGTAAGTATTATAAAATATGTCACAGATGTTGGAAACTACTAGAATTAGCAGACAGGAAACTTACTATTGCTCACCTGGTTCAGCATTTCTCAATGCGTTGTGCCAGAAGTAAAGAACCCACCAGGCTGAAAGGAAAAGGCCACTTCACGGTATTGATTTCACTGCCTGAGACGGCACGAGGTATGTGCCTTTCAATCCAAAAAAGAAATAAACCAAGCTGCCTGCCTTGCCTAAACAGAGCTCATGCTTCGTTTGTGATGACGTCCAGATCTGTCAATAGACTTTCTTGCTCTGGCTGGCTGTCAATACACTTCTGCGCTCGATGCATGTGGTTATGAGCTACAACTTCCTGTCCATCAAAAAGTGTTGCTCTTCTGGATTACTGCTTAAATTGCAGAGTTCACTAAAAAGGAGGGGTGGGGAGGGGAGTCACTCTGGGCCAGCCTGGAGAGCCCTGGGAAAATGGCCTGCCCCTTCTGAAATGAGACAGTGATCTTGCTTCCGGTTCAAGCTACTGAGAAAAATGAAGAGCTCACTTCAAGGTCTACTCACAGTCTCATCTCCAGCCTTTTCTTCTCTAACCCCTGGCAATAAAAATCCCCAACTGGCAGACTTCTCGTCCTAAAGCCAATTTCCAAATTTAAAACCATGTGCCTGGTGCCAGACAGATATAAAGGTGCCAAGCCTCACTGGACTCATACCTGTTCTGGCAGTTACTTCCATTCCATTTCTGCCCTACTGGGAAATTCAAGTGGCATGAAAATCAATACTTCATTTTGAAGGGAAAGAGGGCCGGAGGACCAGACATCGACACATTCCTCCCTGGATTAGACAGTTCTTCCAAGCACACTGGACTGAATCAATTCCAGCGGCCCAAATGAGTTGGCTGCAGGCATTAGCTGGAACCAGGAGCAAATCTTGCTTGTTAAGATCTTTGGCTAATTGGGGACTCTACTTGTTACAGTAAGAAAGAATTCAAGAGAAAATGTAGCCAATGCATCTCAGTTTTGAATTTTATCCAAGTGCTTCAGACCATAAGGAGTCCCTCAGGCCAGGAATTCAACCGCCCCAAAGTAAAGATGGAGAAATTCAGACTAATAGCTACAGCCCTGGGTATTAGGGTATTCACCCAAGGCCTCTAACACTCAACTCAGAAAACAGCACTGGCTGTGGAATAAGTTCAAACTTGCAGGGCTAGATGGATCAGTTTGTATACCCCTTCACGGGACGTCAGGATCTGTACAATTTGGATGTGATCGGGACAGAGTGCAATTCTTAAGGAGAAAAAGGTGACCTTAAACTGCTCTTTCAGATGTCAGTGTCTTATAGAGGTACCAAGATCAAAGCCTCACATTTCCAGAAATGATTGTTACATTTTCTTTCCCCATTTTGCCAGCTGATAACGTACAAGTGCTTCTCATCCTAAACCAAACTAAAAGAAAACTCCCTAAAGTCTGGAATGGTTCTGCCTTTTAGGCCTAGAGCAAACATGATAATGCATTTGTAAAGTAAAAAAAAAAATTTTTTTTTTTTTTTTGTCTCTTGGCAAACAGCTTACAAACTCAAATGAGAAATAGGAAGGCAGTGCTTGTCTTGGTTTCTTCCTGTTCAGTGGTGTGTGAGTTCAGGTTATACTGGTATTCACTAAGATCTACATACCTCTCAAAAACAGGAGGAAGTGGAGGGGAAGAAAGAGAGAAAAAAAAAAAAAAGGAAAGAGAAATAGATGTTGGCTGACAGGTATGCCATAACAATAATGGATTTTTAGAACTTAAAAAGGTTGATAAAACTCATACCAGGTTTAATATACCTTTTCCATAGCTCAGCCGCATGACCTCCCTAGGTTAAAATAAAATTGCAGAACCTTTTGTAAATGAAAAGGCAAGCTGGTAGTGGGTTAAGGACTCCAGGGTAAAAACAAAAACCAACAAAAGCAGCAAAACCACCACTGGAAATTTCTAGGACTGTACGGTTCTCTTTGAAAACTTATCCTTATAATGGGGAGGCCTGGCTGTGACCACCTTAACCGTTATAATACGGAGAGACAACCTGACGTTACATACCTCAGAATGTGATGTCAGGGCAGGTATACAACATTAATGATGGAGTTTCATTGCCAACAAATGTTAATCTGAATCGAACTATGAGGAAACAATTAGAACACTAGACCATAATGGACATTCTACCAGACAACTGTTTGGGATTCTTCAAAAAAGTCAATGGTATGTTAAAAGGAGTATTCTAGATTTAAAAATTGAACAGCCAAATGCAATGAATAAACATTCAATGGATCCTGGATCATAAAATGAATGGGCAGCATATAAAAGACATCTTCGGGGCATTAGGGAAAACTGGAATATGAATTGCTTATTACATATTATTGCATGACCCTTCTAATGTATTGGTGGATATGTAGAGAAATGCCCTTCTTAGAGGTACACTGGAGTATGGGGGAATGGAGTGTCTTTGACTTACTTTCATTAAGGTTCAGCATAAGTATATATATGCTATACATATGTGGGGGTGTGTATGGAGAGAATACATGTGTTAAAATTAAACAATTTAGTGAATTCAGATAAAGGATATACTACTGGTCATTATACTAGTCTCTCAATGCTTCTGTAGATTAAAATGTTTTTCCTAAAGTTGAGGGAAGAAAGTATTTTTGTTTTTCATGAGAGACAACTCTGGTCTTTCTTTTATCAGTTCTCCAAAAGCTTATAAATTTCTCTTTGTGTGGGATTTATAAGGTTTGTAGAACAGAAGACCACTACCCACAATACGTGAGCCTTACGTTTCAATTCATGGAATGAGGGATCAGTTGTGAGGCTGTCGAGCTCCAACATTTCCAAAATTTCAGGGATAGCACGTCAGAGTCATTTCAAGTGCTTCTGAGTTTGACATCACAGGGTCCCGAGTCCAGCCTAGTGGCAGTGACTTCTTCATAACCTCACCAAACTACACTGTTTAAGAGTTTTTAAATAACTATCAAATTATACAGTGCCAGGATCATTCTTCTGTATCTGATCTCTCTGCCCTGCACTCCTGCTGCTCTAGGACATATGTTTCCATTAGATCCACTATGTTTTTTTTTATGTCATGTTGGCAGGTATGTGTTCCCACTGATTTATAAAATTTTAGTAAGGTAAATACCCTGTTCTAACTCCAGAATTCAATGCAGCACCATGGCACAAAACAGGAACTCAACAAGTACTAGTTGAATAAAGGAATCGGTAAATAAGGATCTACGGTGAAGCTTTTTCCAGGGAAACAATGTGTGTTTAACATGTAATGATGTGGTTTCTCTAAAATGACTGGTAGGAGACAGATGGACAAGGGACCACTTATTATGAAAACTTGAAAATGTCCTTGTTGGCCACACGGGCCTTTGTGGGAGGAATGGGAGAAGTGTCTGGAACATAAATAGAAAAGAAGCTATGTTTATGGATGAGAAATGATCAGGAGCCACAGTTCAACCAGAGGCCTGGCTGAGAGGACTCATTTTGTCCAAATGTGTGCCATAGGCTGCATTAATGAATATACTTCCGTAAATTAACAAGTGTATTTTATGTCTAATTGAACACTTAAAATTTCAAGATACATGATTTTTTTTCTGACCTATTTTAAACATTTCCTACTTAATATTCCTTCAGTAATGTTACTTAGTGTTCCTACTTAAAGCCTATTTTAAACATTTCAGTTTTTTAAAAAAAATGAACCAAACTCTTTCCCTGAGGTTAAGTTTTTTACTGTTTCTGCAAGGTAGCTATTTTAGTAAAATTTGCTATAACGCTATAATGAAGTCTGTCAGGAATTGGAAAGAGAAGTTATTTTACTATAAGTGAAAAGCTGGGGCACATTTAGAATTTCTGGTAACGTTGGGAATAATGCCTTAAATGAAAATAATTACGTCAACAAAAAGAAATTCTTCTTAGATCAGTCCTGAGAACTGAGTAATAATGGTTAAGAATGATCACATTAAAGAAGCTTTTGGTCTTTATATGAAAAGAGAAAGTGAAACAGTAGCTAGGATTTACTACACACAGCACCACCACCTACTAGGACAGGACCAACACCAGGGTCTGGAAGAAAACATCCCTTTCAAATCCACGGGGCAATTTTTACCAACTCATTTTTCATGGAGCAGGAAAAACAGTCAGACAAATCAAAGGTAGGTATCTTTGGAAAATTTAATTTGGACCATATTTTCTTTCTCTTGCTCAAAACACCAAGTAGTTCCGTACATTTTGGGTTCCACAGCTTACAAAGGGGCAGTGGGCTTCCTGCAGTTACATATACTGTACCCAACTTTCTATAGAAAGATCAGACATTTCCCAACCTTGCTTTGAGTATTTCCTAAAAAATGCTTTAAAGGTTTCTTAACAATAAATGGCAAGTGAAACGGTAAGGCTTTATTTTCTCCTTTTTCCCCTTTTTTGGTACTGCGTGTTGGAGGAATAAGGAAGGAAGACTTGTCCTAACAGTGTGGTGCCCCGGGGGATCCTGACACACCGGACACGCTGCGGCCCTGACGGGAGCCCTGCGGTGCGTAAGGACCTTGGGACCTGGTACCTGGTAGGGCAGGTAGGGCAGGTAGGAGGGGCGGGGGCGCAGCACAGAACGGCGTGTGGGGTGGCCGGCTGCTGTCGGCGCTCCCGGCCTCCGGGAGGAACAGAGGGGGAAGAGGTCTCCCCCGGGGCCGCAGTACCACAGGTTCCCTTCCGCGGGCCTTACGAGATGCATTTAAACACTAAAGGTAATTTCTGAAAATAAAACGAGGAAAAAAATCCCTTCACTAATTTTTGTATCCAATTACTAAAATGAAAATAAAAGCATTTGATAAAACACATTTTCTACGTCAGATGAAAGCAACTCCCTTGCAAGATAACCTTAGTAATATATATTTGCACTATTTATATATTTTTGCCCGGTGCACACCCTTCTTTAATTGCATCATCTGAACAGCTTTGCCATTTTTCAAACTTGCAGTTTCATTAGCTTAAAAAAGGGATACAGCAGCCAAATTAATACTTCTGGTTGCAGAAAAACAGAGCAGACATTAACCTTCATCTTCTCAAGCGTTAAGAGCACATGATTAAAAGGTAATCAAACGGTGTCTTCTCTTAACAGAAAACTAAGCAGCTAGTGTCATCAAATCTATATCTAGTAAACACGGGGCCCCTCTTAAATATAAAATTAAATTCTTTTGAGGAATAGGTTTGTGATTTTAGTTGTGCGGGATTTACATTTATTCACTCATTTTGGTAGTAAAAATGTATGGTCTTCACTTCTTTATAGGCATACACGAGGGAGTTCTTCATCCTCTCAGCAGGCTGGCACACACCAATGGCAGGCTGGGGTCCGTGGCTTGTTTCAGAAAGGGGAGGCAGCCACACGCCACTTGCTCTCAGAAACCCTGCAAAAACTCCTGCAGCTGGGTGACGATCTCCGTGTCCACGGTCTCCATGAGGGACTGGAAGCCTTGCTCTCCCAGGAGCTCCTGCTGCGCCTTCAGCTTCTCGTAGATAAACTGCTGCAGCGACACTGTGTGCACCGGGTCCTTCAGAGCCAGCTATGGGACAGAGAGGGGCCACACTGCGTCAACGAGGCAAACACAACTCCCCCTTACACGGGACTACAAATCTCTGTAATCTCTTCCGCAGCCGCACGACTGCTTCTGCCTCCCTTCTCACAAGAGATCCTCAAATAGTAACACTGTGCAAAAGTCTGCCGAAGGAAATTTCACTGTTTGTCTATCCTCGGTTCCCTAGGGCCTCTGAGACTAAGTTGCCCGATTAGCCCAACTCTTCAACAGCTCAGGCTTCATCCATGTAAAGAATTGAAACCTGGTACAAAGTATTCTAGACAGAACATGCCGAAGAGCATTTCAACACAACTGTCCAGGGCTCCTCTGAGGAAGATAAGGTGCTACTGAGGCAGCTCAGGGAGGCCCTCGGGGCTGACAGAGGAAAGCGCCCTATCCTGGACTGCTCTGCTACTTACTACGTGCTTCTGGTAACAGAGAGAGAGAGACAGAGACAGAAATAATAAAGAAAAACATTTATAAAACCAAAACAAGCACATACCCCTCCTCTCCCACTGGGATATTTGGAAAACAAAAGAAATACAATTAAAAATAACCCATCATTCTACTTCCTAACAATAACAATCACAACAGAAAACACTGTGGCCTCCTTTGCTTTTCTGTGCAAGTGATCCACAAATACACAATATCACAATATATACAATTAGTGCTGCTCTTTGCATTTGTATATCACATGAAAATTCTACTCTAACACATTTTAAGAATTCTAAATCTATATGTGTTATCATCTTTTTGGTTATAGGTGTGTTGAAATGATCATGGTATAGTTAAAATACAATTTTAACTAATTTTCCTGAATAACCTATCACAAGCACTGTTCCTCTACATATCAGATTACTTCCTTATGCCTTTTTCTATTTTAGAAGAATTACTAAAGGACACAGACGATTTTATGATGCCTGATACACATTATCAAGTTGTTTTTCCGACAGTTATTACAAATGTAAAAGGTATGAGAGTTTACAGTTTGTGACATTGACTTTACCACTGGTATTAATTACCATTATTTAAATGCTTTATAATTTACGAAGTGAAAAATAATACACTCTACTTTAAGCTGTACATTTCTCTCATTATCAATAAAGGTGAACATCTGCAAGGCGTGAGTAAAATACAAGAATGTGTGTGCCCACTATGGCTGCACAGAAACTCTTGTCCTTCCTTACGGATATTCAATTTTAGGTAGATAAAACAGTTGAATCACATGCGCTGTTTGAGCAATTTAAAGAAATTTTAAAATAATGACCACAAATGGAAAATCTAACTGAGAGGCAGAGACATACATGGCATGAATTTGAAATGAGACCCCTTAGGTGACCATTCCAGAGCTACATGATAAATCCAAGGCAAGGATACATTCAGTATTCATTGCAGGTGAACAGGAGAAAAGAACTCTCAACACAAACCCCTGCCTTCACAAGCCTGAAGATATCACTGTACAAAAAGCACAGAAATTGAAGACGAACATTTAAAAGTAAATGTTCTCTTAAGCAAAATGCAGTAATGTTCGATATTATTTTCATTACTATGAAATAGATTTTTTGCTCAAGAGGATGTGCACTTTGTTGAAATATCATGAACTATCTGTAACTAAAACCATCTGCTACAATATGAGGGAAACAGAGCTGAGCTGGAAATTGATGTTCATATAAGTTACCCCAACTACTGAAATGAGCTTAGAAGGGTTGTTTAAATGCTGTTTCAATCTGCTATAGAAAGCTGCAAACAGTTAACATATCAAATCTCCACCCTTTAACTTTCAACTGACTAATAAAAGGAAAACTACTGCCATACTAAATCCCACCAAGGCATCAGTATAGTATTTTTTAAAGTATATTGACCAGTCATGCAAAGATAAAAAAAAAACCATTAGTCTCTTTTGAAAGAAAATTTGTTGAAGGGAGAAGGAAGGGAAAACAAAACACACAAGATCTCCAAATGCACATCTTTAAAAAATCTTAAAACAACCACCACAACGACTATTTTCTTCAGTTAAAAATATCATGTTAGCAAATAAATGTGGATTTTGGCTTGTGGTAGATAGTCATAAATCACAGCTATTAATACTTTCTTTTTTTGTTTTAATTTGTTTAATGCTTATTTATTTTTGAGAGAGACAGAAGAGAGTATGAGCAGGCAAGGGGCAGAAAGAGAGGGGGACACAAAATCTGAAGCAGGCTCCAGGCTCCAAGCTGTCAGCACACAGCCAGATGAGGGGTTCGAACTCAAGAACCGTGAGATCATGACCTGAGCCGAAGTCAGACGCTTAACTGACTGAGTCACCCAGGTGCCCCAATACTTTCTTTTGAATAAGTTTTTTGAAATACATTAATAAAATGATTCTCTTGAGAAAAATCACTGCTGCATACCCACTAAAACTCCAGATATCATTTCTTTGAATGTTACAGTGCCATTGATAGAATTAAAAAACACTAAAGTCACTAATATCATTTTCACAACTGTTGCTTTTATACAGTATATACATATATACTATATAAATAATGCCCACATTACATAATAAACTCAATTATATGATTTAACGTGAAAAAATACAGAAAGCTTACATGTTCATCAGGTGGTATGCTCCTGAGAAAATAATTAGTTTTATAATGTAATAAGCAAATTATAATTAGGAAGATAACTCTGCTGTTGGAAAACCACACTGCAAAAGTAGATGTGAAGTAGACTTCTAATTCCAAAATAATAGAGTAAAATATTCTTCTAATTCTTTCAGCTAAGTACAACTAAAACTCCTGGACATTACGTGTGTGTGTGTGTGTCTGTGTGTGTAGAGACACCCAGAACTGAAGGAATGACACAGTACTGAGTCCCAGGCTTTCTTCTTGCATCATATATCCCAAATTTGGGCCTGAAGAAGCCAGCAACCTGGACATGGTAACAAACGTAGACCAAAAAAAGGCTCCAACAAAAAGCCTGCTCTCTACCCAAGGGACCACAAAGCAAGACAGAAAACTTTAGATGATAACTAGTTTATTTCACTCAGCCCGACACCAAGACTAAACTATGGCCCCACCTCTACTCACACCAGGCTGTTAAAAGGATTCGAACCACCCATCCCCCAATAGCGTGTGTGTGGCGACACTTGGGGAGCTTGAACTCTCAGTTCCTCTCATGGGGAGAGGGGCCGAGTGGAGAACTTGGCTTTCTGCACCCACCTGACAGTAACAAAGTGGCACAGCCACTTCTGCCACAGCAATGTCAAAAGAAGGTGGCTAAAACAGAATTTGCAGTAAGATTCAGTCTAATAAAACCAAAAATATCCAGGTTTCAATAAAAAAAAAAGTCATTCATAACTAAAGGAGGTATCAGAGGCAGACGGGAAGTGGGTTTAATTATAAAAGGGCAAAATGAGGAGTCTTTGCAGCGACGGATATGTTCCATATCCTGACTACTTTGGTTGTGATGTTACAGTTTTGCAAGATGTTATCACTGAGGGGTCATGGACAGCAACACATCACAAACCGGAGTGAGCTTAGTATCTGGCAACCTCAGACACCAAGAATATATTTGGAGGCATGGAATTAATTTCCCGGAGGTGAAAGACCCAAACAGTTTGGTAATCCACATTCCCAAATTCAAACAAATTAATCACAGAAGAATCTTACAAATTCAGAAATTGTTTATCTTCTTTGGAACATATCTAACAAGTGTGGTTATCTTTGCTCAGATGTACAAATATAAGAAGGTAAAAACCCTCTACAGAAAAAACAAAGCCAACAGTACTGAGGTCCAGCTGACAATACAGAAATACCGGGAGTAATGGGAAGAGATACAAAACTATTAAAAACGGACCCAGATGAGACGCAATTTTTGGTACTCTGGACCACATCTTGCAACTAAGAGCATTAGTGGAAAACCAGCGATATCTCAATAAAACCTGAAGTTTAGTTAGCAATAAATATACCACTGTTGGTTTCCTAACTTTGACAAATGCACTCGGATGTAAGATGCTGACGTTACGGAAAAGGAGTGAGGGGCACGTGAGAAGGAAAGGTTTGTACTACCTCTGCTACTTTTCTGAAAACCTAAAACTCTTCCAAAATAAAAAGGGTGTCTGTCTTTATGCCAGTACCATACTGTTTTATTTACTTTGTGATAGATTTTGAAATCAGAAAGTGTGATGCCTCCAGCTTTATTCTTTTTCAAGACTGTTTTGGCCACTCAAGGTCTTTCATGGTTCCTATGAATTTTAGAATTGTGTTTTCTATTCCTGTAAGGCATGCCATTGGAATTTTTGACAGAGTGCACAGCCTCTGAAAATTGCCTTGCGTAGTATGGAAATCTTAATATCTAGTGTTCCAAACCATGAATATGAGTATCTACTTGTGTCTTTAATGTCTTTCATCAACGTTTTGTAGTTTTCAAGGTACAAGTCTCTCACCTCCTTGAAGTGTATTATGTATGCTCAATTATTGTATTTATGTTAAATTTATGCTCAGCTATTGTATTCTTTCTGATGCAGTTCTAAGTGGGATGTGTTTTCTTAAGTTCCTTTTCAGATAGTCCATTTAGTACAGAAAATACAACTGAAGTTTGCATACTGACTTTGTATCCTGCAACCTTACTTAATTTATTAGCTCCAGCAATTTTTTTTAAATAGGTCTTTAGTGTTTTCTATACATAAGATCACATCATCCGCAAAAAGGGACAGTTTTACTTCTACCTTAACATCTGGATTCTTTTTATTTCTTTTCGTTGCCTAATTGCTCTGTCTAGGATTTCAGGTACCATGTTGGGTATACAGAGCAAGAGACAGAACAGGAAGTTCAGAAATAATTCCACACATATATAGTCAACTGATCTTCAACAAGGGCACCCAAAAGTAAACAGTGATGAAAGGACAGTCTCTTCAACAAATGGTGTTGAGAAAAGTGGATATCCAAATGAAAAAGAATGAAATCCTTCTCTTTCTCCACACAAAAAATCAACTCAAAATGAGTGAGACTTAAACATAAGACCTCGGACTCCTAGGAAAAAAAGCCACAATTTCAGGAAAAGCTTCATGCCACTGGGCATAACAACGATTTCAAAAATATGACACTAAACGCACAGGCAACAAAAGGAAAACTGACAAGAGAGACTACAATAAACAAATTTTATAATATATTTAAAAAGAGGTACTAAAAGGGGCACCTGGGTGGCTCAGTCAGTTAAGCGTTTGACTTCAGCTCAGGTCATGATCTCATGGTTCGTGGGTTTGAACCCCACATCAGGCTCTGTGCTGACAGCTCAGAGCCTGGAGCCTGCTTCGGATTCTGTCTCCCTCTCTCTCTGACCCTCCCCTGCTCACACTCTGTCTCTCTCTCTCTCAAAAATAAAAAAAAAAACATTAAAAAAATTTAAAAATACAAATAAAATTTAAAAAGAGGTACTAAGAAGCTAAAGAAGTACATCCCTCTGTGGCCATCTGGTACGAGGACAACCTGCTCTGGATGCCTCAATTAACTTACCCAAGTGTTGAATTATAGAGCATCTAAATAGCAAGGCTGGCAAGTTCATTTCTGAAATGAGGAAAAAATGATGTCCCTAGGCTGTGAGTGACATTCAAGGTTGATTTTTCTGAAGTTAATGACAACAGGAGAACTGGCATACAGACTTTCAAATTCCTCGTTTTGTTCTCTTTCCATTACATCCATATGCCTAACCGCTCTCTCACCCTCCAAGGAAGTACATAATATTTAAATATTTCCATTAAAATGGTTAAGATAAAATTAGAACCCTTATAATAGATGTGTGATATTAGAAGATAATTACCCAGAATTCCTGACTCCAAGACAATGCCAAATAAATTAAGTGCTAATATTCTGACTCACTTCAAAAGTCCATACATTGGATTTTAATAAGCAAGTAGTTTGGTATTCCTTGACTTTGAAATTATAACTTTAAGAAAGAATGGTTCTGGATGAACTGTGTATCAGATTCCTCTGTTGGTAATTATAGCTTTCTGACGTTTGCTTCAAACCATAAGGTGGTTAGTCTTTAGAGCTGGTACAAGATTTTAGCTCCTGTGGTGCCACTTACCAGAATGTCCATTTCTTATTCTTTGAGATTTTGATTCCTTAAAACGAAAAAACATTTCACTGCATTAATCAGCAATTTCACCCAGCAGGAACTTGACAGCTGAATCCTTTCTTTTTCTTAGGTCATGTGGCCTTTCATATTATTGTTCAGTTTATAAGCCTCCATAGACCCACGATAATTTTTTGGAAATTATTTACTGTAAAGTTATTTTGGTTGGAATTTTGCTGGAGAGAAAAAGTTCCCTACCCTAGAAAATTACAGAAGATTTTTGTAAGAATAGTGATATACTTTCCATGAAACCTGGTAGATTATGTATGACCACCCTAGCAACGCAACAGACCAAAATTCTTAAAGGAAAATTTGCCTATGACAATGTATTTAACCCTGTGGTCTTCAAATGTTCTTAGTTCGACTGAAATATCTTTGGTTTGAAATTCCCTTCTTTGACCTCTGTTTCATATAGGGAATTGTCAATTTCTGAAATACATCTACATCTAAATTTTTAGAATCTGTTGGATATAAACTCTCCTAACCAGTGGCTTACCAAGGAGTTTGAGTGCTGTAGATGCCAACCAGAGCCCATCTCATCAATAAGGCTCAACAATGCAAATTCAGTCACTAATTAAACCCAGTGGGCAATCCAAATTCCAAGGCAGCGAGTGAGATTTTATCATCCCTGCTGTAGCTGTCCATCGAGGAATTTAGACTACAATTTCTATTTGACGAACCTGTAAATAAAGGAGCTATTTTACATTGCTATGTCTAGAATGACTAAAACCCAGACGTCATGAGATAAAAGTAACAATGCATACATACATGTCTCAGGGACAAAATGCAATTGCAATTTAGCAATTAGCTTATTACCGAGGTTTTCTGATATAATTATTTTTTCTCTCCATCAGTCCCAGACCATTACTAACTGGGTATTTTTACTCTAGTTTCAGTCTTCTTTTGGTTATGCCTTCCAAGGTGCTTTAAATCTACAAAGTAAGCGTGAGCAAAACACACAATTTAATCAATGAGCCAAAGTAAATATGCCAAGCCCAGATAGGAGCAACAGAACATCTTATTTCTTCACATTTGTTTCCGTAGGGAATGTCCCTCATCAGAGTGATTAAACAGCAATCAAAATATTCTATCTACATTTACTAAACTCCAACCGCAAACAGGGCATGTACTAGGCACAGACTAAACCTTTTATGTACATTTTTTTTGTTAGTTTATGTTGAGAGAAAGAGAAAGTATGTGTGCAAGCGGGGGAGGGGCAAAGAGAGAGAGACGGAGAGAGAGAATCTGAAGTAGGCTCTGCACTTTCATCCCCCAATGCGGGGCTCGACCCCATGAAGCCTGAGATCATGACCTCAGCCAAAATCAACAGTTGGATCCTTAAATGACTAAGCCAGCCAGGTGCCCCTTTACATAAGATTGTTTCATTTAAAACTCAAAATAAGAAATTCTAAAGAGAAAAGGAAACCCACAGCAATATAACTAAATATGTTTACAGAGTGTTCTTCACCCTTAGCAGCATACTGGGAACCATTTGTAGAATATTAAAAAACGCTGATGTCTAAGTCCCACTTCTAGAGATTCTGATGTAACTGGTTTCAGGCACTCGAATTTTTAAAAGCTTGTAAGAATCTGATACATATTTGAGTGAGGAAGAGTGCTAAAGAAAAATTTGGAAAAAACGGTTTTAAGGACTAAGATTTCAAGTAAACCCAACAAAAATGTCTATAGATATCTTCATATTCATTAAAATAAATGTAAGTAAGACTCAGTAAAATACATGACACTTAAAAACTCTTCGACTGGTACTTCCAAGCCCTACAGACTTGATTCCCATAGACCACCACCTACTTCTACATGCTCTTCAGGGCTTTCTTTCTCCTTTGGTTTCAATGAGACATTTTTGGGTTCCTTTTGTTTTAGCGTATGCAAAACAGAGAATGTCAGGATCCTTTTTTTTTTTTTTAAACTGTCTGACTCCTTCACCATCCAAAAGTTTAATGCTCTTTTGAGCTTTACTTTTGACTCTAGAATTCCAAAGGATTCCCCAAATCCCACGGCATGTAAAATCCACACTATAAGGATTTGGACTTTGCCTGCTTTTCCTAACTGGTTTGCTATTAACAGCAACATACATTTACATGTTTATCATTTAATTGGTTACCTTGTTAAACTCTCTTCATAGCTGGTTTGTTGATTTTCCTGGACTTTTCTGGCATAAACATTCATTTAAATGACTAATGACTTGCCTTTTCTTTGCCAATACTTAATACCTACACTCACTCAAATACACCCTTGCTTGTTCTTCTCACTACATTGGCTAAAAATTCTATGTGACAGACTATCACCAAAAATTTTTATCCTGCTTCCTAGGTACCCAGATAGACCACAACTCCCAGTCAACAGAATGTGAACAAAAAAGATGTGTCATAACCCATTCTTTTTCTCTCCAGCTAGACAGAAGAATCATCAATATATCTGGGTCATCCCTGAATGACTGTGAATTACACACCCACTCATAATCTTCTTTTTGTACTTCCCCTGAGTAGAAAAAAACAAAACAAAACAAAACTATTATATATTGAGATTCCAGGGGTCTGTTCTAGAAGGTGGCACTCTCATTTAGATCATTCTCAACAGTGGTATGTTTGTGCTTAGCTTCAAACAGTCATTTAAAACATCACGTTAAAGTCATATTTTTTTTAGGGATCCCTGGGTGGCTCAGTCCATTAAGCATCCGATCTTGGTTTGGCTCAGGTCATGATCTCACGTTTGGGAGTTCGGGCCTGCTTGGGATTCTCTCTCTCCCTCTCTCTGCCCTTCCACTTGCTCTCTTTTGCTCTTTCTCAAAATAAATAAACATTAAAAAATTGTTTTTAAAGAGTCCTATTACTCTATTCCTAATTCAGAGTTTTGACAGGAATAAATGGTGAATTTAATGCTGGGTTAAATTTGCTAATGGTAACTTACTTCTCTGCATCTATCTTCATAAATACAAAAACTTACTCTTTTTTTCTGTTTATTATTTCCTGACAGTTCCCACAGTTTTCTAAGTTCTATCTTTTCCTTAAAATGTGATAGCCCAAAAATAAGAAAAAAAGGACTGAAGGAAAAATGGGGAGAAAGAAAAAGGAAAAAGGGGAGAGGAGAGAGAGAGAGAGAAGACAAGCTGCTGATGAAAGGATGTCATTAGCAACATTAAATGCATTAAACTACACATTTTTTTCATTAATAGTACATTCCAGTAAAACCATTTAGAAAACGAGCAAATAAGAAACACTGTTAATGGAAAATTTTTTGCTTGTTTTTAGAAAAATGGGGAATCCATTTAAAACTTTTCTTCCATGATTTTTTAACTGTTAATTTTTTTGGCAATTATATTTTATGAAAAACTTGTCAATTCTGACAAGATCTTCCATTGACTAGCCAGAAAGTGCATGTATAATCCCTGAAGTTAAACGTGACTTTTTACCTAATATTTTATATTTATGTTCACCCCTCCCACATACCTCCTCTTTATTCATATTTCATGAACATTTTAAAAAGGCATATTCTATTTATAGGATAGAATTTTTATTTACAGGAACTAAATTAAGCTTACTGGTAGTATTGTTCAGTTCTGTCATTATATACCCAGTAGGAGACCATCTTAGGTTCAACTAAACCTAGAGATCACAAGACCACCACTGGCTATCCTTACCACCAGTTTACTCAGAAGGCCAGAGGGATGATAAGATACCACAAAATGGTAATGTGTAGGAGAATAAGTTTTGCACCAATAAAAAAGTTATAACCATAAGTGTGTTTTTAGAATCCTATAAAAATATGCTGCCTTTTGAAATGAACCTTTACCTGTTTTATAAAAGCATTTCTCCTGTAAACCAATCATAGCAATAAATTAAGGACTATCTTCATGGACTTATCTCTAACATTAAAAAAGATCAATTCTAATATATAACTAAATTAATAATAAATTCTGTAGAAACAATAGAAATAAATAATAAATAAATAGAAACATGTCCTCCTTCCGTTCATGTTATCATCCAAGTAAAAATGATTGTATAACAAAGTGTAACAGAATGTTTAGGGGTGTGTGATCAGTATTCCTAAATTAGGAAACAGCAGCCTCCTAGACATATCTAAATGTGTTAGTGCTCAGCACTGCCTTTGATTCTACTTCCTTTCCAGAAATGTCATCAATACTCATGTTTGCCCGTTCTGTGAGACAACAGACTATAAAACCAAACATATTCCATAATACATTGAGCCAATTATATGTAGTTTCCAGGTGATACAGAAAATGGAAAGAGGACAAAGAGAAATAGGAAAAACCAGATGAGATTTCTAGTTAACAATTTAAATGTCACCTTGGATTAAGTTTTCTGAGTATCACTTATTTTTGCCTACACTGTCATTAAAGGTATTGAGAGATGCGAACATCACAAGTGTAAGCCAACCTAACACAGGACACACCTGCTTCCTTATGTCTCCTTATTGTTCCAACTGCCTATTTGGTTCCAAGAAGTGAGATCACTGAACACGTCTTGGGAGAATCTCAAGTCTTTTGATAAAATGCTTCACAAGATCAAACTATCAAATGAAAGGTTAAAAAGTTAAGTGCTATAAATAAGAAATGCTAAGAGGGAAACTGTAAAGGCAATAAAGTTTAATAACGAGTCAGTGCTCTCAATCTATTTCAAAAACTGGGATGATCACTTCATCAAATTGTAAACCATCAATAATTTATAAAAATGACAGAATATGATGGGAATGAATGAGGGAACAAAACTTTCCATCATGACCATCTGCTGATATAGCAAAATCATTGACGAAATTGCAGTATTTTAAGACCTGCATTAACCCACTAGCTCTTGAAAGGGAAATACTGTTCTCTATGGCTATTTACCCTAAATTGACTAGAGTACTTGAAATGACTTCATGCATGATTTAAATAAACTATGTTGTGTATTTATTTGTGGAAGGAGGCCTGGTGCAAAACAAGGAACTCACAGCCAGTGCCTGTACTACTGAGTGATACATAAAAGCCAAATGGAAAACTCAACAAAACACCACCGTTGCACGAACAAAGATGTAACACACTGACAAATAATTAGAAAACACCACAATTCAAGCATTTCAAAATATCTGCCCCACTTTCACCAGTATAGTTTACTTAAATCTCAGAGAACTAAACCTATTAACGTTTAGATCACAAAAAATGCAATTACAACAATCAGAACATCTCCAACACCTGTGAGATTTAGAACTATAAATGAACATGTACCAATCTCTGAGGGTTACCTTTGGTTTTTGTTCAAGGAATACATCCATAGTGAAATAAGTACACGGAGAGCTTTAGAACCAATTACAAAGCAGTGAGTTAACATGGAGGTAACCAAATGCCAGATCTTTCCTGAACGAAGGTCACCCAAATCTCCAGTAGATAGCTCATGTTAACTGCTGACCTAAGGATTTAAGAAATTTGCTACCACTAACATCTAATTTGACAAAAAGTTAGTGAGAACCCATTTTGTACCATTCTAAGTGCAGGGATTCAAAGATAAAATAAATCATGGTCCTTGTAATGCTAAACGCAATAAAAGGGGAAGGTTAAGGTAAGATGAAAATTAGTGGTGTAACACTATTTTTTTACATTAAATGGTAAAAGGGCTGCTGCATCAACTGCTTTTTGGAATGGGGTAGTTAGTATGTGTGTGTGAGAGAGAGAGAGAGAGAGAGAGACAGAGAGACAGAGAGACAGAGAGACAGAGAGACAGGAGGAGATAAAGGGAGAATGTGTGGAGAGGAAAAGAGGACAGACAAGAAACAGAAGATATTTCTCTCACTTACTCAGGTTTAAGGAAAGCTAGGTGGACATGTGGACATATCAAATTGCATCAGTAATCACTGAGTAGAAGCAGTTAATTTGTAGTGAAGTGAATGGGGAAGGGGCTAAGATCCTGGAAATGGAAAATGCTATAAAATTCTCTTAAGTAGCAGCAAGCCCAGCAACACTGAAAGCTTGCCTCTTTCCCACCATATCAGCGTGGCTACGCATGCTCACCAGCACTTGTCATTTCTTGTCTATTCTAGCCACCCTGACAGGTGATGTCTTACTGTGGTTTTGCTTTGGTGACAACTTTCTGATGGCTCCCTATTCCTACCAAACAAAATCCAAATTCCTAGCTTTCTATGGTTGCCCTAACTACCACACATTTATTATTTCATAGTTCTATACATGAGGAGTCCAGAACAATCTCACAGGGCTAAAATCAAAGTGCGTCAGCAGGGCAGCTTTCCTTCCCGAAGGCTCTAGGGGAGAATCTGTTATTTTGCTTTTTCCAGCTTCTAGAGGCTGTCTTCCTCTGTTTTCAAAGCAACAGCACCACCTAGATAATCTCCTTTACAATCACCTGATGAGCAACCTTAATTCTACTTTGCAAAGTAACCAAACATATCCATAGGGGGATGTAACCTATTCACAGGACCTAGGGATTAGGACGTGGAATTCTTTGGGGGATGAAAGGGATTATAGTTCCCACCACACTTATCTGGCATATCAGGCCCTATACAACTTGGCCGCTATTTGGTACACAGTAGGCAACTACATCAATGTTTCTGAAGAGACACTCCTCCCAACTACCCAATGTTCAGTGGAATAAAATGAATTATTACTCAGTTCTGAGTACTGTAGGATGCTTAGCAGCATTCTTGGCTCCCACCCACTAAATTACAGTAGTACTTCTCAGCCTTGTGACAATAAAATATATCTTTAGACAATGCTGTAAGTCTCCTGGGGGGTGGGGGAATAAAATAACAATCACTTGAGAATCACTATTCTACAAGGACCCACTGTTTGCATTAGAAGCAAATGTAACTGCGTAATTCGCACAAGGACATAAAGTAATTTTCACTGTAATGGGTTAATAAAGAAACTCATTAGTCTCTTCAGCACAGTTTCTTCCAGGTCAGAAAAAAAGTGGTGGGGAAGAAATTAATTCAGCTTTAAGTTGAAAGAAAGTCTCAACACTTAAATAGTTTCTGTAACAAAAGTCTTCTCCCTTTCTATTTGTTTTACTTTAAAGTGCTTTATTTCAAGGGGACAACCCAAGAAAAATTGGATGACTTATTCATATGATATTCACAGACTATCACACGTGAGATACAAAATAAGTATCAAATGATTTGTGCAAAAGCAGTATTAAGGTCTGTCACAGATCATTTCACCTTGCTTGGGTTCATGTAAAAATGAATGACAGTGGCTAGGAGAGGGGCGCCTGGGTTGCTCAGCTCAGGTCACGATCCCACAGTTCTTGAGATCGAGCCCAGTGTTGGGTTCCGCGCTGACAGTGTGGAGAAGTCTGTTTGGGATTCTCTCGCTCTCCTTCACTTTCACCCTCCCCCCCCACCAGGTTGTGCTCTTTCTTTCTCTCTTTCTCAAAATAAATAAAACTGAAAAAAAAAAAATTGGCTAGGATATAGTGACATCCAAACCATTTAATAAGTAAATTCCTTAGTTTAATAAATCCCCTTTCAGCAGAAGTAATGTTTCATTTTTGAACATATCACTGTATACAGGAGAATTAAACTATTTTTAGATAGTTTTAAATTAATGGAAATAGACACGTTCTTTGATTTTCTTCATTTGACCCTGAATCACGGTAGTACACCCCAGCTTTTGATACAAGGTATGTCTTTTATTTCAGTTAGGCTGAGACCACAAAGAAGCAATTGTTTTCAATGCATGCTTGAAAGAACAAGATGGAGTATTATGAGATTGATCTACAAAATATCCTAGAAGGAAAATAAACCTGCAATTCTTAGCATTAAAATAGCCAAAGTCTTAAGTCTCTGACTTTCAAACAATATGGTTTTTGGTGTTTTCTAATTAGCATTAACTCCCATTTTCAATTGAGATTTTTAAACAATTCTTTAATAAAAGTGTTCAGTTTATTTTAAAAATTATATAATGATAAATTTTCAAGTAAAATAACCTCAGAAACATCATTAATGTGTAAAAAATACACTGTTAAACTGGAGTAATTAAAATAGTAAGGTCAAGGGACTACAAATTTGGGTTTCTGAAATAAATCTAGGCAAATCTGGCATTGTACTATCTGACAAAGGTGGTATTTCAAAACAGCAGAAAAAAGATACGCTTTTGATTAGTTTTGTGGCACAGGAGAGCTGTATCGAAGAACAATGGACACTCTCCTCCACTCCTTTATCAAAAACATTTCCACTTGGATTAAAGATTTAAATGAAATCACTAACACGAAATAAAAACATGAGAAACGATGTTCTTGAGCGTGGGGTAGCGTTTCCATAAAACCAGATAAAACAAAAGCAAAGTGAGAAAACAAAGTCAAAAGTAAACAAACTGCTGACGATTAAAGAAGATGACAACTACCACCACTGAAAACTCACACAATGAAGCCCTCTCAAAAGGCAGTGCGAATCTACACTGTTTACGCCCAAAAGCTAACAGCTCATCTTTCCAAAAATGAGTCTGATGAAGTAGCTGTGGGGGTGCGCGTGGGAGTGAGAAGCCCCCTGATAGCTCTAAGGGAATATCTGTGAAATGCAGGAGAGACCACAATGTGCAGAACTTTACCAGGACTCAGAAAACAGAAAAACTACCCTAAACCATGATACACAAGGTAAGCAATGTTTATCTTGCTCAGTCTTTTAAGACCGCTCATTTAGGTCCATGCATTCCAAGCGAAGACAAGTGAGGAACTGACATGACGGTCAGTTGGGACTTAAGGACTTAAAATTAAGACCACTGACTGTCCCCGTAACACGAATGGTTTGCAAATTCTGACCAATCCCTGACAAGACCATTCTAAGACTAACTCCAGCACTCTCAATCTGATAAAACCCCTCCATGATTTACCCACTGAGACCCAACTCGTGGTGCCACCAAGTGTGCACTCACCCCTGCAACAACAAGCTCATCAGTTTAATTCTGCTCCTGGTTTAAAAAACAAAAAGCAAAAACCAAACTGAGTGAAACACGGATGAAGAACGAAGGGCTGATTTCTGCATCTCTAACGAGCT
This sequence comes from Herpailurus yagouaroundi, assembly GCF_014898765.1. Taxonomy (NCBI): domain Eukaryota; kingdom Metazoa; phylum Chordata; class Mammalia; order Carnivora; family Felidae; genus Herpailurus; species Herpailurus yagouaroundi. Next base: position 109,948,977 of record NW_024412377.1, read on the forward strand.
TCTTCAGGTTTCTGATTATACTCCAAACTAGGTGGCATAAACAACAACTAATTTTTAAATTTTGAGGAATTCTGTGGAGAAGAGTAAGGACAGATGGTCTCTTCTCCACGATCTATGGGCTTCACTTGAGAAGACTTGAAAGCTGGAGGGGACTGACACTCTCCTGGGGAATCATCTATAGCGTTACTCATTCGTGTGTCTACCTGTTAATGTTCACTGTTGTCTGGGACCTCAGCTGCGTAAAACAAGACTCACATTCTCTTTGTGGACACTGGGTACCTGGGTTCCAAGAACAAATGTTTCTTGGGAACAAGGCAGAAGATAGATCTTATGATTTGACTCGGAGGGCAGAAAGCATCAGCAAGACTGACCAACTTCAAGGAAAGGAAATAGAGACCCAGAGCATGCAAGTCACCCTGCCAAAACAGCACGTGGAATGGGACATACTATTATGGCCATTCTTGGAAAATACAATGTATCACAGAACTCTTACTTTAAAGCAAAAAACGAACAATCAAATAAAATTTCTAATAGAAAAACTGGGGTGAAGAAGGTAAGAAAGGAATATAAACGAACTATAAACATCTGGAAAATGCTCAGCCTTGCTCATAATTAGAAAAAGTACATTAAAAAACAAGTTACTGCTTTCTAGCATATTGTCCAGGGTATTGAATAACTCACACCACCAATGGGCACATACTTTTAAATTCTTAGTTTTTCCTTAAAGTGAGAGCCTGGCTTTTGAGAAAATGTATGTCAAATACCCAAGCCTAAATCACCATGTTTCCCTGTCAGCCATTCTTCAATGTTCAAACGGTATTGCATGACAAAGACAGATGATTTAGCTCACAACTCTATTGCAAAAGGACTTTTCCTCATGACAACCGATGTCACAGAGAACATTCCCCTCGTGACACAGAAAGTATTTAAAAATGCATACTTGAGAGTGGTGATGTAATGAAACTGGTCATTTGTACTACTGCATCAAGAACATTCCTCAATGAAAATGGCTTTAAAAAACAAAATGTGAGTACACGGTAGTAAAAAAGAGGCTGACTACTAGCATAGTTTGCTGCCATCGCCTTTACTGATGCTCAAGGGCCAGCTGTTATACCTGCCTTTGGGTAGGGAATGTTGTTTTTGCACAACCAGTGCAAATGCCCACACGATGACAAGAAAAATACTATCTTAGAATGGCAAATACTGTCATCACTCATAGTACTGATACATAATATCACTTATGAAATAAGAATACTCTTGAGCCCCTAGTTGTTTGCAAACTACCTTTGGAAGTGCTGCTCAAGAACTGGGTACTGTATGCAAGCGATGAATCACTTAATTTTACACCTGAAACTAGTATTACACTGTATGGTAACTGGAATTTAAATTAAAAACTTGATAAAGAAAATTTTAAAAAAGTGCTGCTCAAGAAATGCATATGATGGAGATCCATTCAATGGAATGTGATCAAATACAGCTATTCAAAGAAATGATGCAAATCTAAATGTATGCATATGGAAATAGGCTCATGCATTTACCACATTTAAAAATAATCAAGGGGCACCTGGGTGGCTCAGTCGGTTGAGCGTCCGACCTCGGCTCAGGTCATGATCTCACAGTTTTTGAGTTTGAGCCTCACATCGGGCTCTATGTTGCCAGCTCGGAGCCTGCTTCTGATTCCATGTCTCCTATCTCTCTGCTCCTCCTCTGTTCACGCTCTGTCTCTCTCTCTCTCTCTCTCTCAAAATAAATATTAAAAATATTTTTTTAAATAATCAAGCAGCATAATCTTAAAAAAAAAAAGATTTTATTTTTAAGTAATCTCCACACCCAACATGGGGCTTGAACTCACAACCCCAAGATCAAGAGCTGTGCAATCCACTGACTGAGCCAGCCAGGCACCCCTGTAGTGTTTACTTATGAACTACATACAGATGTTTATATATGCAAATGTTTGGAAAGAAATACGTCAGTAAAAGGCTGTCTTGGGGAAAGGGATTTCATATCATAGAATTAATTTTGTGGTTTTTAAAAGAGTATAGGTTATTGTTACAATAAAAAAAAAAAAAAATCTTCAGGGCGCCTGGGTGGCTTAGTCTGTTAAGTGCTTGACTCTTGATTTTTGGCTCAGGTCATGATCCCATAGTTGTGGGAACGAGACCCGCATGGGGCTCTGCGCTGAGTGTGGAGGCTACTTGAGATATTCTCTCTTCCTCCGCCCCTCTCCACTACTCTCACTCTCTCTAAAATTAAAACAAAACAAAACAAAAAAACACAAAACTTCAAAAAAGGAACTTGCTACACAGAAGGATTCTTTGTAAAGGCTCTTTAATTTCCCCTCCCTCAAAAGACAGGCTCCTTCTAAAAACACAATTAGCATTACTGATAATTTATTAATAAAAAGAAAAAGGAAAAAGGAGGAATAAAAGAAAGAAAATAGTCTCATGTTCACTGGAATGTTACCTAAGTTATTGAAAATGTATTCTCCGAAAGGAGGTCATATTCTTCATGGATAAACACGAAGACTTTACTTAGCGTTGAGTCTAATACCACACTGCCAAAATTTCCAAATGCACACTGGCAAAGTTACTTAACTCTTTTTGATTAAGGTTTTTAGCAATAATTCAGGTAAATAAATTCAATTCAAGAAGCAATGAGGTTGCCTATTTTCTAAAACTCAACAACAATATTGAGGTCAGCAAGCAATTAATCTGACGTCTCATCTAAAAACAAAAACTCAGAAGCCATTACTTTATTTAGTTTCAAGGGCATTTTCAATGGCACTTTCTTTTCCAGAATCTTATGATTGTGATTATGTAACCTACTGTGAAAGATCTCAACCTCTGTATCTCAAACTATTTTTTGATTAACATTTTAGCTTGATCACAGAAAGAACTGCTTTCTCAGGAGGATGCCTGGTTATCAATTTGTGTCTTTATTACATCTCTGTTGGATTATTTCAATTCATTGTTGCCCATCCTCTTGAACTGTTTTAATGTCATTTTCAAGCATATACTTTCTAAGAGCTGAATTACCTATTAAAACAGTGTATTACTAAGATTTGGGTAAGTTTAACGTTGATTTTGAGCATCTCACTTATCAGGAAAGCTATGTTCAATCTACAATTTTGAAATATTTTATACAGATATCCTTAGGTAAAGTTATGTGCCTTAGGACAACCTTTTTTACATTTCAGCATCATCTGGAAATGCAGATAAGGATACTTTAACAACAGCATTAATAGTCAGGTAATTGAACTTAGAGAATGCAGACTCAGAGAGAAACATACATAAAAAGGAAATCCTCTCATTGTACGAAACCGGCTTTGTAATAAACTAATGGTATTCAATGTCTGTAAAGAATATGTATTTATTACCAATCAATATACACCAGAAGATAGGTTCTATGGGTATACATAATAGTAGAGGAAATACTAATTATAATGATCAATGCTTTGGACATGGTGAGCATACAAAAATGTATGTTGAATAAACACAAAAGAGAAACCATCCATTTTCAAGAAGCTACTCTTGCCATTGTGTTGAAGTCAAGAGCAAACAGTTGCATAACTGCAGCAGACAGGAATATAGTATTTGACAAAGAGTTAAGAGAAGTGTTTTCAAGAGAATGCAGAAGGGTGAGGATCCGCACACAATTTTAATAAGTTAGATCTTCTATAATCAGATTTGGCTGAAAATATGTGGGTGACAACCAACACAGAAGTGACAGCAAATAAGTCATATGGATAAAAATTACTTTAATAGTACAAATGCTTTCTTTGCAAAACCGGAAGCAATCATTTGTAATCAGAACTCTGCAAACTGCTATTTAATATTAAAATTTAAAAACTAAATTTCCACGAGGCAGGGGCACAAACACAAACTGTACCTCTTCATAACAGCTTCATGAGACATCAATAAAAACAGTCACAATTCACAACTGGGATCTACTTGATGTTCGTAAAAATTCAGTTCTTGAATAGGACTGCTTTTTCCTACTATCGATCTACAGACTTTAAAGACCACTATGTATCAAAGGCTGAAGAAAAAACTGAAGTCATCTCAGCAATTCTGAAGGGAAAAGGAATCACAGGGCAAAATGGAAGGGAACAAATGTGAGTACTTCTCCTCTGATGGTTATAAATAAAGCACTCATGCCTACCCTTTTGTGGCTTCATTCAAGCAGTAGCATGAAATATACCCAGTAGTGTAAGATAAATCTGACACTATCAGAGATTTTCTGTGGTCATCTACAATACTGTTATGGATTACGCAAATGCTCTATAAATAATCTGCATTGTTAAGTAAAAAAAAAACAAAAAAACAAAAAAACAAAACAACAACACAAAACAAACAAAAAAAAACACCTAGAAGACAGAATGCTATCATCCACTGTCATCAAAATAAAATTTGATTAACTTTACAAATTAACTACGGAGTAAATACAAACAAAATAGTTTTTACTTTCAATTTTATTCTGAAAGATTAATTCAGTAAAGAGAAAATTTTAAAAAGTTTTCTTTCAGTATTTTAATTTTTTTCACGTTTCTTATTTTTGAGAGAGAGACAGAGCACAAGCGGGGAAGGGGCAGAGAGAGAGGGAGACACAGAATCTGAAGCAGGCTCCAGTCTCTGAGCTGTCAGCAGAAAGCCCGATGCGGGGTTCGAACCCATGAACCATGAGATCATGACCTGAGCTGAAGTCGGATGCTTAACTGACTGAGCTACCCAGGCGCCCGCTTTCAGTATTTTAAAGATGCTGTTCTGCTGTCAGCCCGTCTGCATAGTTTCTGATGACAAGTTTGTTATCATTCTTATCTCTTATCCTCTCTATATAATGCATCTTTTTTTCCTCCCTGTTTTAAGATTTTCTCTTCAACACTGGATGTAAGTATCAAGTTGATTGTGATATGCCTTGGTCTACAGTCTTTTTTCCTGTGCTTGGGGTTCTCTGAGTTTCTGGGACTTCTGAACTCATAGTTTTCATTACATTTGGAAAAATTCTGGCCATCATTTCTTCAAATATTTCTTTTGTTCTTTTTGTCATGCGGGGACCTGTGTAACTTGTACATGAGAATGCTTGCACCCATCCTACACAGCTTACCTCCCTTCCTTTGTTGGGTTTTTTCCTGTTTCTTTTTGGAAACTTTCTATTTCTGCATCTTCATATTCACTCATCTTTTGTTCCCTAATACTTCATCTACATTAACCCCACCAGATATTCCAGATTTTAATCGCTACAGGTTCATTTCACTTTTTAAAATATCTTTAACATCTGTATTTACCAGATTAATCTTTCCTCTAGCTTCTCAACTGAGGGAACACAGTTATAAAAACTGTTTTAATCATCTTTTCTACCATTTCTACCATATGTATCTATTCTTGGGAAGTTATAAGTGATTGACTTTTCCCCCTCAGTAGGGGGACTTTCCAGCTTCTTTGCATGCCAGTAGGTTTTTACTGGATGCCAGGCATTATAAATTCTGCCGTTAGATACTGGAAATTTTTCTAGATGACAGTCATGAGTTTTGTTCTAGGATGTGACTACATTGCTTGGTAACAGTTCAATCTTTTCAGATTTTGCTTTTACCTTTGTTTGGCAGGATCAGAACAATACCTAATACGGGGATAATTCTGTACCAACACGGACACACACTTGTGAACCCTCTACCTAATGCCCTATCATTCCTGAGGGTTTGCACTCTGACAACACGATCTAGTCCTGGCTGTGTCAGCTCAGAATACCGTTCCCCTCAAAAACCTTCCTGGAGGCTCTTTCCCTGGCCATGGGTAACTTCTGCACTTCTATGTGCTGATCAGTACTCAGCTAAAGACTCAGAAGGCACCCTCCCAAGATCCCCCAAGTTCTAAGCGGGCTACTCCCTCTTCTTTGGTAATTCAAGCCGCTCTGGCTTCCAGCTTCATCTCCTCAAATCAGAGAGACCAGCAGGCTCCCTGTGCCCTCCCCCTACCCCAAGCGGGCTCCCTGTGCCTCTCCTCTCCCTCCAGGTAGCAAACTGTGGCAACCAGAGGGTTTGTTTTCTTTTTCTCAGAGATCATTATGCTTCATATTCTGATTTGCAGTATCTTAAAAAAAAAGCTGTTTCAAGTAATTTTGTCTTGTTTTCAGTGATTTTAGGTAGAAGGATCATTTCTTTTTTTTTTTTTAATTTTTTTTTTCAACTTTTTTTTTTTTTTAATTTATTTTTGGGACAGAGAGAGACAGAGCATGAACGGGGGAGGGGCAGAGAGAGAGGAAGACACAGAATCGGAAACAGGCTCCAGGCTCTGAGCCATCAGCCCAGAGCCTGACGCGGGGCTCGAACTCACGGACCGCGAGATCGTGACCTGGCTGAAGTCGGACGCTTAACCGACTGCGCCACCCAGGCGCCCCAAGAAGGATCATTTCAAAGCCTGTATCTCCATCTTTGTAAGAAACAACCCCAATTTAACAAATTTACAGTCTCAAAAAAACAAAGGAAATTATATCTCTTGTCTAAAGCATCCATGATGCGGGGCAAGGCTTCTCTCCTAAATCTGCCCTTCGGACCTCATCTTCGACTCTCTGTCATCTTCCGACACGTAACACTCAGTTCACACCAGCACTGTACCTGATGCATGCTCAATGATTTGTTCAAGAAAACAGATAAAATGTGTATTAACCTGAAAGTCATCCTCTTACTTTTAGGACACAGAAAGCAAACTGGAAAGGAATCTTTGGAAACATTGGCTTGTGAAAAACATACTCCTGCTATGGAAACCATGAGTGATATATAAGAACAATTCTCAAGTGAATTGGAAAAAAAAAAAAAAAGGCAACAAGAATAATCCCAAGGTTCTCTTACTTTTGGGCACTGTCTCCCTGGCCCCCTAAGCCCAACTTTATTTACTATTTCTCTCGGCAGCCTACAATGCATTTGGCTCGTGGCACGGAAACACTATGCATAACCAACTAGCCAGACTTAAAAACAATTTGGTTCTAAGTGCTTCAACGTTCGCTCACTATTCAAGACAAAGAAAGCCTGTGGGCCAAGTGAAGGAAAATTAGGATGGGAAGACAACACATACTGTGTATCTGAAAACAATCAAAGATCTATATCCAAATCCTACAGGGAAAAGTAGTAGAAACAGTCAAGAGGTTATCTTCAATTGATCTTTTATTAGCCCCTAAACAAATCTTATAAAAGGTATATATCACCTCTTCCCCATAATGTACATCCTCACCCAAATCTGTGTACAAATCTCAAGGTGTTTCTAAAAGTCCCCTGGAAATCAATAGACAGGCTGAAATTTAGGTTAAGGATTTCCGCCTAAATAAATACAACACTGATCCTAAAATTTACCTCGTCATCCAGTTTCTGAATTAATAGTTGTGAAACTAGGGTCTTTGGATGTTCCCAAAGCCAAATGTACACTTGGCATTTTCCCAAGTCTTTATTTATATGTTGTTATTGGAACATTGTTTTTAGGGACTAATACTCGTATACCCTGAAACATTCCCCCCACCCCGAGGAAAGGTAGGGTATAAATGCACATAAGGTCTTAAAAATCTCCAGTTTCTATTTATCACATAATTTTTGGCACTAATTACTCATAACAAATAATATTAAATACTGCCATTCCCTCAAAATATTACTTACAGATTACAAAGTAGCTTTTTACAAGATGTCCTGTAGGGCACATTGTTAAAGCAATAAAAAGCTTGAAAAGACTAAAAGCCACATGAGCAACAACTTTGGATGAGGATCAGGTTAACGGCTAATAGTATTCTGGAGTGTTTCCTGGATTTTATGTAAAGACCACCAATATGATGGACCACAACACACAGGATACACAGTTCTTGCCAGGATTAATTAGCTATAAAGTCAGTTAGGAAAATTATGCCTGCATGGTATTGCTGCTACTTTCCCATTGGTGCCAATAAGCTTCAAGAAGAGAAAGGAGACAGTAGGTTATGGATCTAGATTTGTTTTGGGAATGAAAAGAGGAGAGATTTCTGTCATCTTAAGGCAGAGGGAAACAGATCCGATGACACTACCCTCACTAACTTGAATAGTTGTCCAAGGACCCAAAGAAAACAGGAGTATATTTTAGAGTCAATCTCTTCAAATGAAAGGGAAAAAAAGGGGAAAAAAAGTTCTAGTAGTATATTATACATAGCATGTTAAGGTGCTTTAAATATTACAGAGAATGCCTTAGTTTAAGAAACTTTAATATGTAATATAAAAAATGCTTACTCAACAAAGCTTTACAGAAATATACAAAGATATAAGCACATACACACACCAACATAAGTGACACATGTTTCCTAATCTCAAGGAGATCACAGATGTGAGTTGCTAGGTTACATGAAGCAGAAGATGGTATAAGCAGTTGACATGTACAGAGAAGATGCTAGGTAAACCCAGGAGAGGGAGAGATTACTTCTATACCTGGGCATGGGTGAGAAGGATGATCAGTGAGTAGAGACAGCGCCTCATGAGGAAAACAATAAGTAAGTAAGCTGAGGGAAGGGAAAGAGGATTACGGGGCTACTCCACACGTTAGGACAAGTCTGAGAGCTCTGTAACAGACGCCAAGAAAACCTCTGATACTCATGGAGACAAGGCATCTGGTTTAGGAGACAGAGCAGGGTGAAGAAAACAAGGCGCAAAAGGCTGGGTGGAATCACGGTATCTATAAAAGACGGTCAGGGAATTTCATTCCTATTATAGTGGTTCTCAACCCTGGCTGGACACCAAAATAACATGTGAAGCTTTTAAGAAATACGTAAGCCTGATTTCTAGGCCCACAAACTTAGTAGGTCTAAAGTGGGGAGGCAAAGATTATGACTATGGCTTGTCCAAAGTTAGCAGCAGCAGAAAAACAAGAACATTTGGGTTAAAAGGTGGGAAAGTTAGTGAAAATAAGAGAAAGTTTATAAAAAGAGTGTGAAAGTGAGAACAAATTACAGGACTCCAGATATAGGTACACCACAGAATTTTCAGGAGACATGGTATGGTGAAGAAGAGGTTGTGATGAGAGACGAATGTCAGAGTTCAGGATTTTGGATAAGGATCAGTTTCTAATTAGGATGAGGTCAAGAGGTAGCAAGAAAGCAGGGGTGAAAAGTGTAATGGAACTGGCATGGTAAGAAAAAGCAAAAAGAAAGCTCTCTAAAGTCATAACCAGGCTGACAATGCAGGCAAGTTGAATAAGAGTATTTTCAACAATCCTATATTTACCTTGATTACTCAATGTGATAGGGCAAGGAATCTCAAAAGACAGTCCAGAAATATCAGTAAAATGATGCCTTAATTTCATATTACTTGCAAAATAAAGTATTTTGTTTATAAATCATGAACTTCAAGATTACTGTTAGTTAACTAAGAAAACAAAATCACAGTACCTTATCAGTGACAGCCAAATACAATTCTTTTACTAGGTCTGTTGAGTTTTTCTAGAGGTAAATAAATGAGAGCAGGAAACAATCATCTGACTGATTCTTAGTGGTTAAAATCACACTAGGAGGGTTTACAACCTCCCAACTCAACCACTAGCCTAGGATGCCCTTCCAACATTCTCTTTTGACTGAACATTTATGAAACAACATCACAGAGTATTTTCAAATGAAAATAAGGTAACTTTCCTTCTGGCAATGTGCTCCAAATTCTACTAAGTAAAAGTCTAAAGGAAAGTTGATGGATTTAATAGGCAGAGAGAAGTTCTGGGGGAAGAGGTGATGACAGGAGGAGCTGGTGTAGTGCTCCAGGGAGGCAGAGGTGTAGTGCAGGCTGAGGTGGTCTGGTCTATCCACTCTGAGAAAGGGGAAAAACATGTTAGCTACCTATAAGGCTCTGATTTTCAGACAATTTCATTCCCATACTGCAGCACTTCTGTCCCTTTCTGATCCAGTGCTATATCTGACAACAGCAGCACAGGAGACAATACTCACTCGAAGGCAATATGCAAGGCCTATTCAGGATTTATGGTATTTGCCAGGAGACTTAGGGTCTGGTTTTGAATTTAGCAAATAAAATGCAACCCAACCTAAAATAATATTAACTTGCTTAGATGTGCTACAGTCAAAGCGGAAAACTGTGATGCCAAGTTTGCCAATGTCATTCAGCCCACAGACACCTGGTTGTATCTGAAATTTAGTTCAGTGAGACTGCAGATTCTGCTTGAACTATATAAGGTACAAGTTAAAATTTATTAAAAAAAATTTCTTTTAATGTTTATTTATTTTAGAGACAGAGAGACAGAGCACAAGCAGGGGAAGGGGCAGAGAGAGCTGGAGACAGAATCTGAAGCAGGCTGCAGGCTCTGAGCTGTCAGCACAGAGCCCGACGTGGGGCTCGAACCCATGAACCGTGAGATCATGACCTGAGCTGAAATCGAACACTTAACCAACTGAGCCACCCAGGTGCCCCAAGATACAAGTTAAAATTTAAAACTCTGGTAGTCACATAAAAATTTGAGGCTATCAAAAGCTAAAGACTTGATTACAAACCAGTAAAAAAGTCACGTGCAGAGCTCATTCAGCAAACAGCAACTAAAGAGTACAATGTGTTAAAATGATATTTTCACTGGTTTGTAATATGGCATAAATGTTTTCAATTCTAATATACTTCTTGAGACAAATAATGGAAAAACAATAGTTCATATTCTTGGACTAGAGGGAAGACCGTTCTAAATATGTCTTCTAAAATACATTAAGATATAAGATATATTCCCACACAGGGGGCGCCTGTGTGGCTCAGTTGGTTAAGTGTCCGATTCTTGATTTCAGCACGGGTCATGATCTCATGGTTCATGAGACTGAGCCTTGCATTGGCTCTGAGCTGACAGTGTGGAGCCTGCTTGGGATTCTTGATCTCCCTCTCTCTCTGCCCCTCCTCTGCTCTCTCCCTCTGTCAAAATAAATAAATGTACTAAAAAAAAAAAAAAAAAAAAAAAAGACATATTCCCATAAGTGTACCCAAAAGATGAAAAACAGATCAAACTCACTGCAAGTATAAATGATCTTAAAAAGTGTTGGTCAAGAGAAATGATATTTCTCTTGAAAAAATTAATCAAATAGGAGGCCTGCAAACATCTATTAACACTGGGAAAAGAGAAAAAAATTATTGTCAAAGAAGTGAGGGGGACAAAACCTCAGCTACATTCTTTAACTGATTTATTAAAACAGGGTAAAAAATACTTCTTAGGAACACTATATATACAGAACTTCCAAGTTTCATGAACATGCTACAAATTTAGAAAACTGTGATATTTATTACTTAATCTAATAAACCTTCATAAACTTGACATTGTTAATATACATAAATAATTTCTTAAGACTATAAGCTCCATTACCCTTAGGGTTTATATATTTTGTTCACTCCAATATCCTCAATTTCAAGAAGAGTGGATCATGTAGTGGGCACTCAACAAGTACATAAAAATTTAATACTTAAATATAGTAAATACTGTTACAAAATAATTACCATCTGTGTGAATTATCATTAATGTCCTCCCTGAAATTGGGCATTCCTCACAGTGATTTCTTTAGCTCTTGGTTACAGTTGTGTCAATAACTGCAAACTACATTTAATTGTCAAAGTAAAGCAAATGTACAAATTAATTAACTACCTGTTTCCTAGCCATGCTACCACAAGACATGACAAACTATACTAACTCGACAGATCTAATCCCAATTCCAGTGACTTATGGTAGCTGAGCTGTATTTGAAGCTGGTAAATTTCCCCTCAAACGTGCAGTTCTCATGCATTCTGCAATTTTAGCAAAATGGTATGTGGGATTTCTGAAAACATTTAGAAAACCTACAGAAATTTTAGAAATCAAAATCATAAAGAATGCCTCAGGCTAGGAGTCAAGAAAGCTCAGTTCTAATTTCAGGCTTTACCTAAATTTGTAACTCTTGAGTAACAGGTTACTTCTCTGTGGCCTGGTTTCCTCATCAGTATCTGATCATTAAACTATTTTAAAGGTAAATGAGATGAGATTCTAAAACATTCCTTTGGAAAAAAAGGATAATGTTATGTAGATACAGTACTACTATTATTACTTCAAAGTCACATGAAACAATGATGTTTGGATAGACCGTTATTTGTGCTACCGCACTATCAGCACAGGTAAATGAGAAATTAGTGCAGTTTTAATAACGTTCAAACTTATTTACATCAACTAAAGCATTTAGTAAGCATATATAAAATTAGATTATTACATACAGAAGCAGATCACCAAAGCATATATAAAATTAGATTATTACATACAGAAGCAGATCACTGGGGCTTAAACTCAGTAATACTTAACATGAAAGAATGATCAGAAATACCTTATTAACACAGGCTACTTACTATATATCAAATGCTTCCTTAATGCTTACTTAGCCAGTTCCATCAACTTGCCAGAAAACATTAATATGCTCAAAAACTTCAATTTGGAAAGTACACCTTACAAATGCCTAGTAAGTCACACATCACAGAAAAGAAATTATAAGCAACTTAAAATGCTAATGTACTAGCTTAATTTTTTTTAACTTTTTTTTTTTTTTTTTTAATGTTTACTTATTTTTGGGAGAGACAGAGAGAAAGAGCTCAAGCAGGGGAGGGGCAGAGAGAGACAGAGATACAGAATCTGAAGCAGGCTCCAGGCTGTAACTGTCAGTACAGAGCCCAGGGCAGGGCTGGAACCCAGAAACGGCGAGATCATGACCAGAGCTGAAGTCGGACACTTAACCAACAGAGCCACCCAGGCATCCCTGTACTAGCTTAATTCTTTATGGAAGAAGTCACAAAATTGTCATTCTACTCCTAGAGCATACCAGATAGGGAGAGACCTTAGAAATTAAATGAAATGCTTTCAGCTGCATTTGATCTTCTGTTAATTCCCCCCAAACAGGTAGTAGAGACAGGAGATGAATGAAAGTGGACAAAATCAAAAAGTCTGGACAGCTTCATAGCTTTCCTGAATGGCAATTCCATCCTTATTTAAAACGAACCATGAGAATGATCATAATTTGATGTAAGCTGATCAACCACTTTCCCGAATTTCCATCACTGGTGGCTATCCTCTGCCAAAGCAGCTACTGAAATGCAGACACCACATTTTAGGGACCACTTGAAGACAACAATGACAGTAAGTAAATCAAACTTTCAATCATGCAGTCTTGGAACCAAGCAGCTGTACTTTTTCTTCCTTGTAAGTAAATATTTTCACTTAATATGAAAAACCCTTTGACACTAGACTGGTTTTTCTTTTAAATAATAATTCAGAATCATTTACCAGCAAACACCTCCACTTTTTAAAATTATAACCAAGGGACATCTAGCTAGTTCTTAAAAATTTTCTAATGATAAACATAACACAGTTGAATATAATTACTGAAAGAAAAAGCATTATTTATACTTGTAACCCTGAAGATACAGTGCGACTAATATTGTTACTGAAAAGTTACTGAAAAATTCTCATGGTATTCACAGTTAGACTTATTCAAGGCTAAGATATGTGATCCTAGCATTAACCATCAATGCTGTGGTATCCTCAGCATTAAGACTAAGATATAGCTTAGTCCACCCTAGTAGAGATGACAATATAAATCTACACCGAAAAGCTACTGTGACGACTGATTTCAAACAAAATCAAACATTTGAAAAAATAATGATTTTTCTGTAAATTATTACTGCCTATGATTAGAACAATAATGGTAAAATAATCAGCTCTCAAATAGTATTTCAAATCACAAAACTTGGGGCGCCTAGGTGGCGCAGTCGGTTAAGCGTCCGACTTCAGCCAGGTCACGATATCGCAGTCCGTGAGTTCGAGCCCCGTGTCAGGCTCTGGGCTGATGGCTCGGAGCCTGGAGCCTGTTTCCGATTCTGTGTCTCCCTCTCTCTCTGCCCCTCCCCCGTTCATGCTCTGTCTCTCTCTATCCCAAAAACAAATAAAAAACGTTGAAAAAAAATTTTTTTTTAATCACAAAACTGAATCAAGGAACTTAAAGTGCTATTTCTGAAACTATGCTCTTACAGGGCTCTTTAAGATAACATTTCACTTGCCTTCAAAATCAAGTTAGGATTACAATTAGTACTATATGATGTTACTGAGGATTCCTACAGGATGAAAAACAGATCTGAGTAGATTAATGTGCTAAGAGTAGATCTACCAGACTACAGGATGTGAATAGAGTGTGCACAAAAGCTGACAAATGAACAGAAGCAGAATACCCATTACTCATTACAAGTTTAGAATCCTATGAAGGAAGACGTTATATTTTTCTGTAACACCAATTATATTTTTAATGCTTAAAATAGCGGAGGTGAGAAAAGAGAAAAGACAAACTGTTAGATGATACTGAAAGGCTATCGTCACCCTAATGAAAATGCCAAGTAAAACGGATTAAACGGTAGCACAGTTTAAAAGCAGGCTGTCAGAGCAGCGCAGCACCAGCTATACACTGAAGATGAAGCCCCTGAGGGTTAGTGTGGCGTAAGTAATTCGAGGAGGGAACATCGCAAGCAGCCTGAAATAATGACAGCTAAAATAATGAGACACCCCTAATTACTAGCTGTTCGGCATCATCCCATGTCCATTTCATATATTAATTTAGTTACTCTACTTTCGAGGGATATTAGTGTCATTCTCAAGTACAAATGAGGAAAGGCGGCACAACAAGATTAATATTGGTGAGGCCAGGAGACTAGAATGGATTCCAAGAGGAAATGGGAAGACGTTTACTTATGTAGCGATTTTTATATTCATGGGTCACAGTAAATATTTAGAAGTTCAAGATTATAAATAATTTTAAAGGCAAAATATTTTAGGTGTTTCTGATTTATTTTCCTACCTAGCAGTTAATATAAGGTAATTTTTATAAAGGCCTGTGATTATCTGAGAAAAAATTCATTGCGAAAATTCATGAAGCAATTTCAGTAATTCTCCTAAAAACAGAAAAACATGCATCACAAATGTGGTGAGGGTCACAGGTTTTCGGTAAGTGAAAGAGTAAATCTGTTCTCCTAAGACAAGAAAAAGTGATTTCAGATTAACAGTTAAACTCTACTTCACGTACGAGGAGCAAAATTTATCTGTGTTAGGAGTACACTCCAAATTTCAAAGCTCAGCTTACGTTAATTCTACAGTAAGGGATGGAAAAAGAGATCGAAAGGTGGATGAATGGACCAACAGTTTCTTTCAGACCTAAAGAATGTGATAATATACAGCTCTCCCAAATTTTAAAAGCAGCTTTGGTAACTTACCATTTTTTTTCTCTTATCCTGTTCTGTGGGTGGTTCTTCATCTTCTGTTACTTTTGGTTCTTCAAGATGAGACATTAACATACAGCTACATTAAAAAAAATGTTTTAAATAAGTCAAAAATGTCCATAACATGTTAAAACAAACCCTGAAAATCACTCAGAACATTGTTTCTATGTCCGAAATGTGAGGAATAGCTAGATAAGTTAGATTCATAATTTTAAAAAATATTTAACTGCACAAAGATTTAACTACAAAAATACACCTCACTTTTAAAAAAAAGGGTCACACCAAAATACTGTAGAACATTTTACTTGAGAATTTAAGGTAGCAAGTTGCAAGGAATTTATGTATACATGATTTTTAAACCATACGTCACTTGTCATAATAGCAGTAATTTAAACAAATACCATCATTAAAACAATACTAATTATGCAATAAGCTACTTTGTTCTCAAGTGACATTACTATGCTATAAGGAACTTGTCCTTGATAGCACTTGTACATGCAGGACAGTCATAAATCATTTCATTTTATCTGCACGACTGCTCTTCACCATTAACAGAGATAATAGAAATATAGTTTCCTATTCAGTCAATAGTTTCTCTCTTCCAGGGAGATAAGAAATAAATATTGTCTAGTGAATCAAACTGATGGAATAAACCTCACTGCTTCCTAATTTAGAAAAGTACAATTCAGTAATTTATCAGTCATAGGTTTCTAACTAATAAACTGGGGCAAAGAAAGCTTGGTTTCTCTTCTTTCTTGTAGTATGTACAGAAGAAACCTAATTCTTAACTCAGTTGTGTAAATAGCTTTTAATTCAAGGTTAAAGACAAGTGCTGACACCAGAAACTTGATCAGGCTCACTCTTGCAAGGGACATGAGTCTCGCTTCCCATTCCTCACCACTAAAGAAAACAATTTTTGCAACAACTACCTATGACCCAGTCAGTGCACACTGGTACGATAAAATGGTAAGAACCTTAAACTGCAATCAGGAACATAAAGAGCTTAATCTCTAACTCACTGACTGCATGGTCTTAACCTCTCAAAGCTGCAATGCTTTCATCCACCATGATATACTATGATGTAACACAACTAGTTGGCCAAGGAACCCTAGCACAAAGTGAGAAATTATGAATTATCCCAGCCCAAACACGATTCAGTAAAGTGAAATGTGTAGTAAACAATCTCAATCCCAGTTTGTATTTTAGAACT
Source organism: Herpailurus yagouaroundi (assembly GCF_014898765.1). Classification (NCBI taxonomy): domain Eukaryota; kingdom Metazoa; phylum Chordata; class Mammalia; order Carnivora; family Felidae; genus Herpailurus; species Herpailurus yagouaroundi. The sequence continues at coordinate 109,965,434 of NW_024412377.1, forward strand.
GAATAAAAAGGAGTTCCTATACGAGCTATTTTATGTCTGCTGCAGATCTGAATTCTAACTGCAATGAATGTGGATCTCCTTCCTTCATCATATTCCAAAATCTGTTCATTCACTTGTAGAGTAAAAAAATCTCAGGATGTCTGGGTGGCTCAGTTGCTTAAGCATCAGACTCTTGAATTAGGTTCAGGTCATGATCTCACAGTTCTTGAGTTAGAGCCTGCATCAGGCTCTGCACATACAGTGAGACCCTGCTTGGGATTCTCTCTCTCTCTCTGCCCCTCTTCCGCTGTCAAAATAATTGAACTAAAAAAAAAAAAAAAAATCTCTGCTCTCTCTTCTCTAAGTTAAATGATTTATTACATAAATAATGGAGTATATTCTGAATATAAATATACATTTACACATATATTTTCTCTCCACTGACTAAAAATTACTGAGAGGGCAGAATATTTTTCCTTTGCAATTCTGCAAACTGTATTCATCTGGGTCTCTGGAAGGTGTAAAGTGGGGGGAAAAAGTGAATTTGAAAAACCCAAAGATGAAATTCTCTCCTGCAGGAAAATTTTTAATTAAAAGTCAAATCTTATTTTTTTGACAAAGATTAAGGATAAGGAATCATGATTTATATAAAAGGCATGTGGGCCAAGAATGTAATAATAGTAATAAAATAGTAACAGTCTAAAATAGGGAAGACTAATATGAGAACACAGGCAGCCAGCCACCTCTCACAGCACCCACCCCCTCACTGAACAGATTCAGGCACTGTAGACCACTAAATCAGAAACTTTCCCGGTAAGAAACGCCAACCAATGAAAAACAACCAACTATGTTAGCATGCAACATGGAACCCTTTAGATCATTTCTAATTTAAAAGGTACATGCAATAAAACAAACTCACTTAATCTAAACAAACTCACTTCTAAAAAGTCACAATGAAACTCAAACTGACAATATTATTCAAGTGGTCTCTGGAGTAGACACTTTGGTTGGTTATGTCTCCTTCCTAAAAGAACCCTGTATTTGTCCAGTATCTTCTTCTTCCATGCCACTAAATGCTTCGACATCACCATTTGCTTCAGTAAAAGCTGATCCCAGAGCCAGTGCCTCCAGAAGCAATCACAGCAGTCCTATTCCCCTGGTCTTTCAATAGAAGCATGTTTAAAAAATTCTAGCCAATTCTACATGAAAATGCTGGCTGAATCCTGTCGTTCTTTTTACTTCCTAACTTTGGCAAGGGGTTGTCAGTTTCTTTTCCCAATGTGCCTAAAAATGAAATATTTTTTCAGGAACAAAAGGGAAAGCACTCTCACCAAAGACAAGTAGAAGGCAAATCTCAAGCCTCAGTAATATATTTTCCTGGTTTAATGAATTATTTCTACTAAAATACAAACGTATAAAGAAATGCAAAAGAATGAAACTGAACCACTATCTTATGCCAGACACAAAAATTAACCCAAAATGGATAAAAGACTTGAGTGTTAAGACCGGAAGCCAAAACTCCTAGAAGAAAACGTTAAGTGGTAAGTAACCTCCTTGACGTCAGTCTTCGGATGATGACTCTTTTTGGATCTAACTCCAAAACAAAGACAACAAAAGCAAAAACACACAATTGGAAGTATACATCAAACTAAAAACAACATTCAGAGAGAGAACAGACTGGTGGTTGCCAGAGTTGGGAAAGCGGTGAGGGGTGGACCAAAACGGGTCACGGGGGTCAAATAATACAAACTTACAGTTACAAAATACCTGTCATCATTTCTTCCCAGTCCTTCCTCTACAATCTACCTCAAATTCATATCAACGGTGCTCACCAGGAGTAGTACAACAGTTACCTGAAGGGCTTCCCCATCTCCCAGGCAGCATATTCCCAATTTTTACAGGGCATATGACTCTCCTGGGTTCCTGTTTACCATGCAGGTTCTACTGCCTTAGCCCTAGGAATTTGGATATAATGGGTCTGGACTGGGGAAGGGAAGTGTGCTATCTTAACAAGCATCCCAGGATGTTTCATTGATCTAAGACCACTCACTGTGAGTCTTTCCATCCCTCCCAGTCATCCTCTACACTGCACTCAAGTGACCATTCTGAAGTATACATCTGTTCTCAGCACTGCCAATGAACCTCCACTAACTACACAAGCTACTCTGAAATCCGTTTCAAGTTACTTTACTAGTTGGTTCTAATCCACTACATTTTCTCTGGAGTTATTCCCAGTTTCCCCAGAACCCTTCTTCACCTGTAGCTGGTACTGCTCCACAGGTCCCCATTTCCCCTTCTAGGCAGGGAACGCTCTCAGGACAGAGCCTCAGTGCTTCCTCACACAGTACACTGCCTGCCATAAACAAGTCTGAATAAAGAGATGATGTGTCAACCAGGCTTCTTTACTGTGGACCAAAAAGCACCCAGGTATTTGGTTAAATATTATTCTGGGTGTTTCTAGATGAGATTAACACATGAATGTGGACATTGAGTAAAGCAGATTGCCCTCCCCAGTGTGGGTGGGCCTCAATCCATCACTTGAAGGCTTGAACAAAAAAAAAAAAAAAGGTCTAATTAAAAGAGAATTCAAACTCTCTTTTAGTTGGAACATCAGTCTTCTCTGGTTTTCTCACTTAGACTAGAACTTACAACACTGGCTCTCCTGCTTTTCAGGACTTTGGACTTGGACTGAAACTATACCATTAGCCCTCCTGGGTCTCTAGTTTGCCAAATGAGGATCTTGGGACTTCTCAGCCTCCAAAATCACATGAACCAACACTTTATAATATTGATATTTATGTGATTCTGAGCATAGAACAATAAATATAAGTCTCTCTGGCATTCTCTCTCTCCCTTTAATATATATTGGTTCTGTCTATACGGAAAACCCCCGACTAACATACTACTTACAGAGGTGAAAAAAACAGGGTTTTCTTTCTTTCTTCTACTTTACTTTCTTTCTTTTACTTTACTGAGACTACAATGGGAATTCAACAGAACTAAAAATATTAAATAAAGTTGAATAAACTGTTCTGATAAACTGTTCCAATAATCAGGAAGGGAAGCTGGAGGCTAAGTTAGCTACAGAAGTAAATATTTCATGTTTCTCACGTGCCATTTTCTGAAAGTCTACTTATACCCTACAGTTGAATGAACTGCAATTTCTAGAACTTTATTTAATTCACAGAATTACAGAATAGGAAGATTATCAGAATTCTTGTCTAACCTCTCTCAGAAACTTAGAAAAGTCAGGAAAACAGTTTCTACACTGTGCTTCCACATGCCAAATACCAGCCCCAGGGAAAAGGCAACGACCAGACAATTCTGGGGAAGAAAACAGGGGTTTTACATCCCAGCTACCCAGGCACCCCAGCCCTCAAGTCTAGGCCCTTCTAGTCCGGATCCCCATAACAGTGTCCTAGTCAGTCTGCCCTCCTTACGTTCACCACTTTCCTCTTCCAAACCAAAACCTTCTTCCCGGCTGAGTGGACATCTTGAGTCAGAACAGCATGATTCTAGTTTTGACGACTCCACTAAACTGCTGGGTCACTGTACTTTTCTGAGTCTCTGTAACCTAATCTTTCAAATAATGAAATTACACCAATTTCTAAACTTTATTCCTAACAACTTCCTGACCCTCATCCTTTGCATTTGCACCATTCTATCATAATGTCCACTTCCTATACCCTAAGTCCTATCCTTTCCTGAAGACTCTAACATACAGTGCCTTTTCCTTGTCTTCCTATTAAACCACAACCCAGAATTCTACTGTTTTGTGTGCTTTATTCAAAACAGATATAATGGTCTTTACTCATTACCAGTGTTCCATTTTACACCCTCCCCCTAACTAAATTATATATTCCAAAGAGGACAAGGAACATTTGTTTATATCCTGAACACTTCATAAACAGTTGCAAACTTTGTCATGTATGTATGTTATGTATATTATGCATAAATATACAATATTTATAGTCATGTGGCATAAACACTATGTTAACTTTAAAAAAACCTGCCTACACGCATGGTTTCTTATTTTGGTTGTGATCACAAAAGTTTGAACGCTCCACTTCATCTGAACTCCTACATTCTTGAAAGCAAGTTTACATGCCAAACCCATTATGTCTACGTATGTTGAATAAGATTCAACAATGTATATTTGCTTTCCATGTTTTTCAACAAAATGTTCAATGGCAACCGTTCCCATTTCCTATAGATTGTTTATAAAGAACAAAGAAAACTAACTCAGTATATTACTGACATAAAGTCTAGCGGTCTTAAAGCTCATTAAGTATTGCTTATCATAAAACACATACCCTTTATTAATAACAAGAAAAGGTATAGCAATTCTACTAACTTCAAAGGATACAATGAAATGAAATTTCAAATTTGTAGTTACATGAGAGTGTCAGCATTTCTGATAAAATGATTTTAACTATTCTCATAAAACATTAATTCTAACCGTTCTCTTTTAAAACTGGTCGAGTACCAGATGACTCTAATATTTAAAGGGGTACTTCTACCAGACAAATACAACAAATACAGGATGCTTTTCAATCATCTTTTCCCCATAACTTACCTAATGGACAGGGGAACTTTGTTAGTTAAAAAAAAAAAAAGGACATATTCAAAACATCTTAAAAAAAGGAATTTATACGCTAACATACACATAGATTATTTTTTAAAAACTTCATGCCACATCATGAACTGATTATTGGACCAAAGAAGTCCAATCTATCATTTCACTTTAGCAAAGTAAAGCTGATCTCAAGATCAAACTAATTATAAGCAAAAGAAATCTTTTTCTTTTTTTTTAATTTTTTTTTTTAACATTTATTCATTTTTTGACAGACAGAGAGAGACAGAGCGTGAGTCAGGGAGGGGCAGAGAGAGAGGGAGACACAGAATCTGAAGCAGGCTCCAGGCTCCGAACTGCAAGCACAGAGCCTGATGCGGAGCTTGAACTCACAGACGTGAGATCATGACCTGAGCCGAAGTCGGACACTTAACTGATGGAGCCACCCAAGTAACCCCCCCGCTTTTTCTTTATGAAAGACAAAATTAAAAAGCCACCACACTGTGCTTATATAGTAGTAGTGAACAAAAATGATTCAGGATATAATTAATTACCACCCTCCCCAAGTTCAAGTACAATTAAATGATCCACCTACTCTTTGTAAGTTCCTGTTTCAGGATCTTCTGTCATGACATCATGTAAGCCTTCCACTGAGATGTTTATAATCCCACAGAATTTATCTTGGATGACACTAAAATAAAAGAAGAGCAAAACAAATTAAACTGGAGTATTTTAACCAGTAGTTATTTTTTTCTTTTCTTTTCTTTTTCTAATTATCCCTTTAAACATCAAGAGAAATTTTAGTAGTAAAATAAAAAAGGAAAGCAAACTTCCAAAATATTTCTTATAATAGAAAGAGATAGGAAAAGATATACTTTAAAAAAGTATATATAGAAGAGATTTTTATTTATAAAAAGTATTTATAAAAGTATTTATAAAAAGTATAAATTATAAAAAGTATTTACAAAAGTATTATAAAAAGTATTTATAAAAGAGATAGGAAAGATATACTTTAATATTTTCTTATTACAATAGTCCTATGCTGATTTTATAACTAAAAAGATAAAGATAACAAAAATGTTTAAGATTAAAAATCTGTTTTCTTCTGAAGACAATGCCAAGAAAAGACAAGCCATCGACTGGGAAAAAAGTATTTGTAAAACATGTATGATAAAGGATTTGAATCCAGAACATATAAAGACCTCTAAAAGCTCAAGAAGACAACCACTCAATTTAAAAATTGGCAAAGACTTTCACAGACACTTCACTAGAGATATAAAGATGGCATACGAATACTTGAAAATATGTTCAGTGTTATTAGTCATCAGAGAAACGCAAATTAAAACCTCAAAGACATTTTGATTAAAAGTTAAATTAAGAAGGGCGACAATACCAGGTGCTGACAAAGATGAAAAACAATGTCATATACACACTGCTGCAAAGAATGAAAAAAACGGTATCCATTTTAGAAACCACAATGGCAGTTTTTATAAAGTTAGCACACTCCATGCAAATCAGCAATCCATTCTTATCTATTTACCCAAGACCAAAACAAGTACCTTCAGATGTGAATGTAAACATTTATGGTAGGTTTATTCATAATAATTCACAACTACAAATGACCCAAATATCCATCAACCAGTGAATGGATAAACTGTAGGAAGCTTATTCAAATAAAGTTGTTAGCAATAAAAATGAACTAAAGATACATGCAACAACTTGGATAAATCTCAAAAATATTATGCTAAGAGAATGAAAGACTCAAAATGCTACATATTGTAGGCCTCCATTTATGTGACTTTCTTGAAAGGCAAAATTATTTGTTCAGTGGTTGCTAGAGAAAGAGACAAGGGAACTTATTGGGGTGACAGGAGTGTTCTATATACAGCGTGTACATCTGTGAACACTTTAAAGCTTAAAGGAGTTTTACTCTGATACTGTATTTTTTTTTTAACATTTTCTTGGTTTTTGTTTGTTTGTTTGAAAGGGAAAGTGTGAGCGAGCATGGAGAGGTGAAGCAGACTCTACACCTAGCAAGCAGCCAAGATGGGGCTTGATCTCACAACCCATGAGACCACGACCTGAGACGAAAACAAGAATCAGATCCCCAACAGAATGAGCCCCCCAGGTGCACCATATGTAACTATACTTTCTTTAATGATTCTTTTAAATTTTTTTTAATGTTTATTTATTTTGAAGGAGAGATAGAGCATGAGCAGGGGAGGGGCAAAGAGAGAGAGAGAGGGAGACATAGAATCTGAACTCCAGGCTCTAAGGTGTTAGCACAGAGCCTGACACAGGGCTCGAACTTGCCGTGAGATTGTGATTTGAGCCAAAGTTAGATGCTTAACCGACTGAGCCACCAGGCGTCCCTAATGCATCCAACTTTTAAAAGGTAGAAGTCCATAACCATCCAATGAAACACTAAATTATACTATTTGAATTTAAAACTAACTGAATAAATTCTAATGTTCATCACCAGGGAACTTCTAGTATCATTTCTATAAGAGATATACAGTGTTTCTTATTCTGCATTAACATGAATGATTGTTTTAAATGTTCAGTAAAGTAGATACCAAGTAACCATATTTTGGGTCATGTTCCTGCCTTTGTAAAGTCAAATGTTTTATCTGTACATTCAAATGGGATCAGATTTTAGGCAAGTCAGCAGTCAAGCAAAAGTAATAACTAGCTGATGTCATTCTAAGAAAATTTTTTTTAATGTTTATTTATTTTTGAGAGAGACAGAGACAGACGGCGAGTGGGTTGGGGCAGAGAGAGAGGGAGGCACAGAATAGGAAGCAGGCTCCAGGCTCTGAACTGTAAACACAGAGCCCTACACGGGGCTCGAACTGATAAGCTGTGAGATCATGACCCGAGCCGAAGTCAGACGCTCAACGTACTGTGACACCCAGGCGCCCCCTGATGTCATTCTAATACATTTTAATGTACATATTAACACCCTATTACAGGAGTATGTATTTTTTTAAGTCACTGTATTTCCTTCATATAAGAACTAAAAAAAATCTCTCAAGAAAGACACATATAATCTACCTTATTCAGTTCAGGGAACAACCCCTAGGGGAAAAAAACAAAACAGAACTAGAAAACAAAAATTGTGCCTCAAGTTTCACCCACTAACTCGAGCACTGAGTAATCTCTAAAACTGCTGAATCACTATAATGCACACTGGAGCCTATATGACAGTATATGTTAACTATACTGGAATTAAAATTAAAAAAGAAAAAAAAGCTTTTGATATTGGGGGGAAAAAGATGGCTACTACAAGGAACTCAGAAACTAAAGGAAGCTTTTAACTTTAAAGGAAGCAGATAACTTTGAATGCTCACAGGGTCATGTGTTGCACATCTGAATGTTACCTGTCCTCTAATTCAGAGGAAAAGACTGAGAAAGGCTGTGCTATAAGTGCAAAAGCTCATTATTGACTAACAGTCTGCAGGAAGGACAAAGAAATCAAGCAACAAATGGGATGTTCTTTTTTTTTTTTTTAATGTTCATTTATTTTCCCCCAAGCGCCCGCGCCCGGGGGGGGGGGGCCCCAGCAGAGAGAGAGAGAGAGAGAGCGAGCGAGAGAGAAACCCAAGCAGGCTCCCCTCTGTCAGCTTGGAGCCCAATAGGGGCTCAAACTCACGAACCCATGAGATCATGACCTGAGCAGAAATCAAGTCAGAAGTTTAACTGAGCCCCCAGGTGCCCAACCTTTTTTCTTTTTAATCATGATTAAATTTAATTATGATATCCTCAGTGTCTTTCTCCATTTTACAGATATCTCTGATTTATTAAGTGGCATTTATCTGAAGTGAGAGCATCCTGTCACATGGACAGACAGTGCTAAAGAAGCAATGGCAAATTATCCCTCTCCAATTCTCATCACTGACCCCCAGAATCCTTATCACTCCCATCACTTGAGATCTTAGCATTTTCAAGTTAACTCATTTTGCACTGGTATCATTAGGATAGTTGCACCTCATCAATAGAAAAACCCTAATTTTGATATAAATTTATTTTCATGTCATAACGTTAAGTGGGATCCAACTGACGCAACTCATTTATTATGATGACTTCAAGGAGGCAAATGTGCATCTGCTATTATTTCATTCTTTCTCCTTAAGAACTTCAAGTTCTAATAAACCCGCCTTTCCCAAGTTATATTGCATTACTCCTCCTTCCGTGGCTTTCAGGCAGTTAAGTCTTCATCTCCTGAATAGAAAAGCTGCTCAGAGATCTGCTTACTCCCTTCCTGCTCCTCACAAGGCTCTTCCTCCCTTTTCTATTCACCTTAATTTACACTTCCTTCTTCAGGAGGTCTTCCCTGGCCACTCTAACTCACTGTAAGTAAGCGCTTTGTCCTTGGAATTTCCAGTAGCATAAAACGTCTACACATCTCATTTACACACAACTCCTGTGCCATCTATTACTTTCTCCCAATGTCCTTTAATTTTTCATTGCCTCCATGTCTACTCTAAGTTAACTGTAAGCAGAACCCATGTGTTACATTTTTCTATGTCCCACAGGACATTATGCATAACGTGAACACTCAATAAATAATCATGGGAATTGATGATCCCCCAAAGCTCAAGAAATGCCCTCCCTCATTTTCTTTTGGCAATATTATTTTTACTTATCTTTCTTGGAAATTACAAGCATGGATAGTTGAGTTATAGATAACACATTAAAATTAATTACACTAAACATGAAGCAGAAAAGAGAATAGACGGAGCTGTGTTGGAATCTATTTCTGAAACGCTCATTTCAGAAAATGCAAAGAAAGGTTAACATCATGGGTGAAAGAGGAGAATGAAAGTAAAACCAAAGGGGATAAAGTATTAGTAACCTGAACGTTTTTTTCATGTCACAAATACTCTTCCTTTTCTTATTTCACATACTTGGTAGATACATTAATTTATTCACACAGACACAAGCTACAAATATACTACAGAAAAGAAAACAGGCTTTTTTAAACATCCACTTGTTTTGTTCTGTAAGTGCATTATAAGTGACCTTACACACATATAAACATTAAATAGAGGAGAGCATGAAAAACAGTATTAAATATTATTTGACTGTTTAAAACAATTCCACATAGCTTTCAATAAACTCATCTTTTTCACTTAAAGACACATGAGTAAAAACTATAGTTCTTAATCTCGTCTTAGTATTTTCTAAAGCATTTTCTGGCATTTTCTGGGTATATAAAAGTACCTGTAGAATATGTGAATTGCAGGAACTTCATGCAGACTGATCTTTCTTTGCTTTTGAAAACTAATTGGTAACAACAACAAAAAAAATCAATCCATCTTTTTATGTGTTTACTATGCTGGTTTAAGATTATTTCTATACTTTTGTGTTATTATGAACCCAACTACATGGGTTCAAAACACAGTCTTTGAAAAATAAAAGTTTTAATCCCCAAAGGTACAAAAGAAATTTGTAATATTCATTTGATCACCCTAAACAATATTAGACTTAATGAACAGTTTCTTTCTAACGAGCCAATTTTTATTAGCATTTTTGTATTGAGTATTTTATAGTTCTATTTTTCATTGAAATGATCTATTCATCATGGGCCATGTGTTTCAAACTCTGTTAAGTGATGGACTCCTGTATCTATATCATATCTTCATCCCCTTGGACGTTGCAAGAAAACAGGCATGCAGAAACACAAAATTATCAGTTACTTTTTCTGAATAGTTTTATAATCAAAATTTGATGATTTAACAGTTTTTCATAGAACACCCAAGAAAAAAATAAACCAGAATCTTAGTCATCCTAGCATTTTCTCTGATCTAACCAGACCACAATTACACTATTTATCACACACAAATAATTAATATTTGAAGTAATTCTTGCATTCTTGTACCTTAAATACAGGGGGTCAAAGAAGCTATTAGGGTAATTTAAGAAACTCATAAACTTTAAGCTTTCAATAAGCCACAACTAAATAAAAAATTCTCCTAACTATACTTCTCTGGTAATAGTTTAATAGGATTAAGCAAAGAACAGCAGTTTATTGAAAGAAAAAGGCAAAAGAAGAAAGCCCTGACTCATCAGTCTTGTCTCAGAATTTCTACCACACTAGAGGATACAAAACTGGTGACTTTTATACTAAGGTTTTTTTCCTCTCTAGATATTTTCCAGGACCTAGCTGCAAATACTTTTGTCACTTAAATGGAAACATATATCCTTTCTACACAGCAATTCTCTACATGATCATGGAAAACAGTGTTAATAAATCTAGTTCCCTTGACAAATACTGGCAAGGAAATAGGATAAAAAATTCTTGGTGGAAATTCACGAAGTTATTTTAAAATGAAAGTTGGATTTTTACATCCAACAATAATCTTTACAAAAGCTTTTTATATTATAAATTATTCCCTCGATTAATTTTTTGAGTGCACATATAGAAGCAAAACAAAGAGGCCCAATATCTTTAAGACAGTAAGAAATAACTATAATGATCTACATATGACGACATGAGAAGAAACTGCCACCTTCTGTGATTTTGCAAGAGAAAGACTATGCTTTGAAAAACAATATGCAATGACAACACTAAGTTTCCATAAAAAGATGATGACTGATGGTACAGAACTGTGTGGGAAAAACATCGGGCTAAAAACTCCCAGCAATGCTTCTTTTGGATGCTTATATGAGTCACTTGACAGAGCAGTTTTGGATTTTAAAAAAGGGGTATAAAATAATTTAATAAAGATTTCAGAATTGTGTGGTTGGGGATATGACCTCCTATTGTAAATGCTAGACACTGTTGATGATAAAGCTATACAATATAATCATGAATACACACACACACACCCACACCTTCCAGCCATATGAAAAAAGCCAATGTGCTGTCATTAAAGTTATAAGAAAAGATATTTGTGGCTTGGAGTTAAATTCCTGCAAAAGTGCTGTACACCACACAGCTCAGACCAAAATGAAGATAATGTGCACCAGAAAACTGATACATGATCAAAAGAGGGCTTTGGTAACAAAAAGCAAGTAAAGGGATCCTTCTAACAAGGAACAAGAAGTCCAACAGGGCATGGTTAAGTGTCTGGGGGACCAATTTGGTAGGAAGGCCTAGCATTAAAGCTGTTTTTCAGAACCTTGTAAAAGGTTCCTCAGGGTTTTTTTCTCCCATTTTTGCACCCCTTAAAAACAAATATAGTGTATTTTATTGTTATTGTTGTGATGCAGGAAAGATAACTGAGTAAAAATGCCCTAAGTACATGTGGGTCCTCCTCCATCTCAAAGCTTAAATACTTTGGTGTTTATGTAATTGAGAAGTTCAAGAAATGTCCACATATACGTCATGTTTCAAGGTTCTATTTCTTGACGTGAGTGGTGGCTACACAAGCGTGTCTACTCCTGTAGGTGCTTTATGTATCAATAAAAGTCTTAAAAAATGGGTGTGGGTAGTTTAAGGGCAAATATTTGTCACGTATTAACATTAGTGTTGGTGAGATATAATTAAGTTCTATGCTACTTAGAGCACCCTAAAATAAAATATAAGACAACTGGAAAGAGAATAAAAATCTGTCCAACTTTTGCTAACTCAAGACACAGGTATGAGGAAGAATGGATCAATAACATAACCCCAGAACTTCATGTATGAGAAAGTTGAGGACTGTACTGAGAGAAAAAAGGTGATGGAGAACAAAGAGGTATCCAAAAATCCTCTTTCCCAACTACCACTGAATTCTGCCCACTTCCTTCATTCCCTCACAATGTCCACCCTTACCCCTCCCCACCACTTAGTCTCCAGGTATCAACACTGGCCGCCCCTCACCTGCAGAAGCCCATGAGATACCTCAGTCTTCCTTGATTCCAGGCTCCCACTCCATCACCTGTGACCTTGATTTCCCGCCTACTCTTGAAGTGTCTTGTACTTACTGATCAAGTCCTCAAAGACAATCTAACACCAAATCTCTCTACTCTGATGCTAGGAGGGAATTGGGGGTAAGTTCCCAATTAAGTTCCTAGAAATGAGATTCATATTTCTGAACACACTGGAATTTTCAATATATTCTCAAGGTATAGTACCATAAAAAATTGTAGTTGAGTTCTCTACTTCTCATTTGTTATGGGAGAGGGTTGAGGGGGAGAGCTTTTCTGGTATGCCTTACAACTTTGACCAACTTTTACAAAAGTCAATGGAAAAAAAGGATCTGTACCTAAAACTATCCTTCTGAAACACACCAATTTTATTCTTGAGTGCTCTATTCAAAACACTTTAGTCAATGGTAGAGAAATACAGAAATCTTTTAGCTATATTAATTTAGAATATTACTTAGCTTTAACTTTGCTGTTTTGCTCCAGGTAGAGCTGCTTAAAATGTGAAATAATCAAATGCACACATTATAGTGCTAAAAGTTTCTGTGCATGTATCACTTTGAATCAATTTTACATAAAATAAGTTTTTAAACAGTGTAAGAGTGTCATACAAGCTAAGATCTTTAAAAGGAAAAGCTGCTGACAGAAAGTAGAACTAGTACTTAACACATACCACTGTGCACAACTACAGTTCTGTATATAAAATGATATTAACAATTTCTAGTTAAGCCTACATCAATTAGAAGTTACACATAAAAACAAAAACAAATTCTTGATAAAATTACTAAATTACTTTCTTTGATTTTGGGGAAATTTTGTTGTGAGGTCAAGAAAAATACTGTTTACGGATATTTCCTAACTTCAAATAGCTACGTATGCTGCTTCTAACATCTTCAAGAGGACGTGGTTTAGGTGGTGGGGAAGGGGAACATGGAAGGGTTTTTACCTTTAACTTTGAATATTCCATTGAAAGATTTTCTTAATGTTTTTAATGTTTGAGAGAGAATGAGTGAGCACAAGCAGGGGAGGGGCAGCGAGAGAGGGAGACAGAGGATCCGAAGTAGGCTCTGCAACTGACAGCACACATCATGAGACCATGACGGGAGCCAGAGTCGGATGCTCAACCAACTGAGCCACCCAGGCACCCCTAGCTTTAATTATTTCCCTATTGTTTGAATTCTTCTTGTTTCCAAAGAGTATGTACTTTTAGTAATTAGTGAAAACACTTAATCGGAGTTGTGAGAGTTGGGAGGACACAAACACAACAAAAGTGTATTATTAAAAACATTTTCAGGATGAAACATACCACACGCTCTTCTATAATGAAACAATTTATGTAAGAATAGATTTATTTAAAATGTATTCAGGTTTTCTGCTAAAATCACAGTCAAGGACAAAACTTTATGCTGGGCAGGGAAAAGCAGAAGAGTGAAAACTTTTGGGGTGGCAGGGCCAGGGGAGGTGTGGCTGTAATTTCTCTGCAATCTCTAGTGCATCTCAAAACCATTCCTTAGATCCTTTTCTGCTTTTCAAGTATCTTACATCAGCAGCTCTCCAGTCTCTGTCTCCAGACCAGCAGTATCAGCAAACCTGTTCAACTGCACACTCAACAGGCCCCACTCCAGACCTACTGCATCAGAAACTCTGGGAAGGGGGTGGGGGGCAGGGTGGGGTGGGGTGAGGGACAACAATCTGTGCTTTAACAGCAGAGTTGATTCTGAGTTTGAGAAGCACCATGTGCAAGTACATTGGACAACGTAACACATTCTTATAGTTACTTCAGTTTCACAACACAAACTCAGTAATTATCACTTGATTTATACACTCCTGGATTGCTTCAGGCTAATTTCATATGCAAAGTATTAAATACTAAAAAATAGAAATCTGAGGGAAGAGGAAGGACAGCACAAACATGAAATACATAATGCTCAAGACAAAATTTTTAAGATATATTTGTGGTTCAGGTCCCTGTTAAAAGATCAAGCATGGGCACTTAATATATGCCCAACATTCTGCAGAGCACTACACAAGTAGAAATTTAGCTAATAAAGAAAAACATGACATAGTTTCCATGGCTTGAGTTACCATCTATCTACACTAAAGGTTCTCAGTCAAGGCTACTAATGTCTCCTGGGGGCTCTTTCATCTTATTCTTCCTCACTTACCTGTCTCCCAAAATCATGGCCCAAATGGTTGATGTTACTGTTAAGAAAGTATCATATACTTCCGGTGTACGAGACAGATGGAAGGTTACAAATTACTGACCTTTACCAGACAGATCTCTCCTAATCTTCTACTTGCAGGATATTTCCACTTGGGAGACCAGATATGAACCTCAAATTCAATGTACCTAAAATTGACCTCATTATTCTGTCCCTGCCCATATCCCCACTCCTTTTCCTTCCTTTGCTCAGTAAATTTAACACAAAGATAGCCAAGCCAAAAACTACCATCTTTGACATACCCATCGCTTACCACCCCATAGCCAATCACCAAGGCAGTTCATCTTACTTCCAAAGTAGCTCCAGAACCCATCCATCCTGTTTGCCACTATCCTGGCCCAGGCCTCTAGTGCCTCTCCTCTGGATTGGTGATTCATATTCCTGCCCCATTAACCCTGCGTCTCGTCTTGTTGCTCCTTCCAGAAAGAACGTATTCTCTAAACAGTAAATCTGGTTATGTCACTCCACTGTTTAAAATCCTTCCATGGCTTCCTGCTGCCTTAAGGAAAAACGTGAAATTACATCCTTCATCATCTGATCTCTCTCTCCAGCTGTAAATCTCACATCACCACTCACAACTCTGGCTATACTGAATACAGTTAGTTGATGAAACGCAGGATTCTTTCTTTCTTCACCTCCTATGATATGATGTAACCTTTAACTATTATTAAACTTTCTTCGTTTCTATTTACCCTTCACGATCCAGTCGCAACGTCACTTCTCTCATAAAGCTATCTCTCACCTCCACTTATGTTATATCCAACAGTACCCTGCAAGTACAATACTTACCATCCTGTACAGAAACCATGTGTCTCCTCTAGATTTCAAGCTTTACCAAGAAGACAAACCATGCCTATGTCATTCACAATTAGCACCAGGCAGCAGTATAGCATGAAATTAAAAGCATGGGCTCTGGAATCAGACAGACCTAAAATGTGTCAAAAGCAATGAGAGTTTGGACCGTTTCTTAAACTCAATCTCCCTAGGTTTCCTTACCTATAAAATGTATAACTACTTTACAAGGATTATAAGTGATATGTGAAGTATTTGTTAGCATAGTGTTGGTACACAGAAATATTAGCTATTATTATTACTTCATATGGCAACTATCAAGGGAGATGTATGCTGAATGAATACAATATTCACAAATTATTAAAAACATGTATTTATTAATGCTAAGCTCATATAACTCCTTATATTTCCAAGTAAAGTTTATATTCTATAAGGAGGCTTTAGTTTAATTCATGTCCACGGCACCGAAGTTTTCTTACAGCTAATATTAGGTTGAATTATAGAGCAGAATGTTCAAAGAGAATCACCTGTGCCTCACTTTCAGGAACAATTTGTTTGTTAAGTCGAATCTGCTCCAAACCAGGGCTCTCTAAAGAATTTGGGGAAGTGTTACCAATCGGGGCAGTTACATTATACCTTGCTGACTGATAAAAGCTGTAGTATTCAAGTCTGTTCTCCCCTGAGTTTTCTGGTGCCTTTACTTTTTGTTTAACTTGAACAACTTTGTAGATCAAAAAAATGATTAAAACACAAGCTAAGATGAAAAATGCTAGCAAAATGTCAAAAGCCTCATTCAACTTTTCAATTTCTTGTGCACAAATAAGAGATGTTCTCCCTGACACAGAAGCAGCATCAATCGGTAAAGCACTGTTTTTTTCCGAGTTCAAGTTAACAGAAGTAGTAAGCTGTATTTGCACAGGCAGCACTGCAGTAGCCTCTAATGGATTACCAAAGGTATTCTCTTGAAAGAATCTACTGGCAGGAGAAGTACGACTTCGTTCCCAGAGAGTAACACTCTCGGTATTTTCCAAATGTTTCTCATTTGTGGTTATTTTATGCCAGGCCATCATTAACGTTGTAGTCTTGTGATGAATATGAAGAGATTTTACAGCCCAAGCTCTGGATACATTTGTCGAAGATGTAACACAATTTGTAAACTCAGTCCATTTAATGGAGTGCAGTGCTCTGCCGCGCAGGGATAGGGGATTCTGACACGAGATGTTCAGCGTAATGGCTGAAGACGCTAGCCAGTCCCGAAGGCCCAAGAGTTTGCAGTTACATTCCCAAGGATTAGAATTTGCCTGCAGATGAGTCAGTGAAGACAATGGCTTAAGGACCCTTGGATGTAAGTCTGTAAGATTATTAAATGACAGATTAAGGATCTTCAGAGACGCTCCCATGTTTTCAAAAGTATCATTATCAATACTGATTATTCTGTTTCTATCCAACTTCAGGTAAATTAAATTCTTTAACAAGCTAAATGTGTCGGAATTTAAATTTTCTAAATTATTATGACTTAAGATCAAATGTTTAAGATTATTAATTCCACTAAACCCATCCCTAGTAACATTTTTAATTCTTGAATTTTTCAGGAGGAGATACTCCAAGTTGACAAGTCCTTTAAATGCAAAGGGCTGTATGGCTTCAATGTGGTTATGAGACAAAGAAAGTCTTTTAAGGCTTTTAAGTACTTCAAAAGCATTTGATGGTACTCTTGTTAAATTATTACCTCCTAGATACAAACAATCCAGGTTTCCAAGATGCTGAAAGCCTAAGTTTGATATCCTCAAAATTTTATTGTTTGATAAATCAAGTATCCGAAGAGCAATCAGACCAACAAAGGTACCACGCCCCAGGACAGTGATGCGATTCCTTTGCAGATTTAAGTACTGAACTGAAACTAAGTCATTAAATACTCCTCTTGGAACAAAAGATATTTGATTAGACTGTAAATATAAATTACGAAGACTGGAAAGTCCCTCAAATATTCCAGGATCCAAGCGTTTCATAAAATTATTATTTAGATATAGAAAATATAGATGCCTCAAATGAACAAAGGCTTTTGGATATACATACACAATGCCAGAGTTATCCAAATACAATGCTACAAGAGAATGAAGTCCTGTTAAATCACTCTCATTTACATGAGATACATTGTTTCCACTCAGGTACAGAAAAACTGTACTTTCAGGAAAATTCTTAGGAATACTTGAAAGGCCTAAGTTACGGCAGTTAATCTGTCTCCCAGTGCAGAGCTGGCAAATGGACGAACATCCAAGAATCTCTTTATGGAATAATAATACAAGATAACAGGTAACAAGTAGAATAAGTCGTAGGCAAGGCAGAGAAAAATGTAATCCACACATAGCCCTGTTCTTGGTTTTTCTGTTCATATCAGAATTGGCTATAAAAAAAGAAGGTAAAACTTTAAATCATCAAAAAGTTCTCCAAATCAAAGTTTTACAATACTAAAAAGTCTGTATCTCGCTTATTTTTATTAACATCAGCCAATAATACTAGGTATCATAAATCCTACTATGGTGATAGCATAAAATAATGAGTTTGGAGTGGGTTCTAGAATTAATACCTCCAGGCCATTAACCCACTACTTGACAAAATGGTAATTCAAATTGAACGAACTGCAAAATGTTTGCTAAGCCAATTTAGAATATTATAATTAACAATAACAAAAATAACAAATGATGACGTAAGGATAATGGTCTTTGAAAAGAATTTGTCCCTTTTCAAATTAAGGTAATATCAATTAAATAACATTATAATTTACGAAAATACAAATTCATTACAAAACAACAAAACTACAGCTTTTCACAAAATCAAATTACTTTTCGTTTCAGCTAAAAGTTCATATTTAAATAAATAATCTTACCAAGAACAGGAAATTCATATTATTGACACCCGGCTGATTCAAGTAAAGGTTTGCTTTCTAAATCTGAAGAGCGACATTTCTAAGCTCCATCTCTTTCTGTGGCACTGCTGACCTCCCCCCACTCCACTTTTTTTTTTTTTAAGTCACAGTTTGCTCAGGAAACACCACTCTTCACATGGGTTCCTCCAGAGTCAGCGAGTAAAACAAGTTACCATGGATACAGGAAACTGAGAGACAGGAAGTAATTTTATCTATGTTTCAAAGGTATTGTTGAAAGAAAATCTCAGGAACTTATTTTTTTCAGAAACCATTAATTTGAGATTTACTAATGCACATACCTAAACATCTTAGAATTTAAAAAATGTTTTTTAAAAGGATATCTGAAAATTGTAAATATTCAAAATGAGCAAACTTCAGGCATCAGCAACAGATAGCTACTGAGTAGGAAAAGTGAGTTAAGATGTAAACCGACTAACATAATTTTGGTGAATTTAGCATAAAATATTTACATTGTTTTAAATACATATTACAGACTTCAACTTTTATTCCTTTAAAAAAAAAACAGGTAGCAAAAACAATTAAGCAATTTAGAATGGTGAACACAAATGTCCTTACACTAACCTCTGTGCTCTTCCTTTTTAATTTTTCAGAGATTTCTGGGTATAAAGAATACTGAATACCACCAACTAGCATCTTAATTTATTAAGGTATATGCCTTGCATTGAAAAATGATATAAAGTTGCATACCAAATTACTGGCAAAGATTACCTGTGGCAAGAAAAGTTGGGGAAAGTAAAAGAAGCCGTTTAATGACTTTTCAACTACACACACACACACACACACACACACACACACACACACACACACACCCACCCACCCCTGAAATAGTGTGAATCTTTTACAGTAAAAATCTATGTATACTGTAATATTTTAAGGTAATGATTTAAAGAGTTAACTATAGAAGCACCTCGGTGGCTCAGTCAGTTCAGTGTACGACTTCAGCTCAGGTCATGATCTTGCTGTTTGTGAGTTGGAGCCCTGGGTCCGGCTCTGTGCTGACAGCTTACAGCCTGAAGCCTGCTTCAGATTTTGTTTCCCTCTCTCTCTGCCCATCCCCGGTTTGCACTCTGTCTCTTTCTTTCTCTCTCTGTCTCTCAAAAATAAATAAACATTCAAAAAAATTAAATATAAAGAATTAAGTATAAATTGTTTATATTATTTCTTTAGTCATTAATTTTCCATAAAGCTCGTTGTTTAGATTTTCTAATTCTGTCATTAATATTACCAATGCTCTGACAATACAGTTCAAAAATCAGTAGTAATAGTAATAGTAGTAGTAGTAAAAAGAAGGCATAAATAACTCCCTTTTGATACTAGACCATTTTTCAGATCAAGACAATTACTTCATATAATAATATGAATTATTTCCATATTAAATATATACCTAATAGTGTGGATAGATAGATAGATAGATAGATAGATAGATAGATAGATAGTATATACTATAATAGGGAATATAAATATATACTATAATAGGGAAAGACAGGATAAAATAGGCAGAGAGGGAAAGGTTAGGACCTGAGGTCCCTGGGTGGGGAAAAACACATATTTTGGAACAATGCTGGGAGCGGTTTACCACAGCAAACCCCTAAGGGTATAAGGTCCCTCTTAAGAATATAACCTGGTCCCCTCAGGTTCCCCTCAGAAATTTGACAATAAAAATACCTAGCTAAACCATAAAACTTACGTTATACATGGGACAATATGACCAGTCTAACTCCTTACACAATGGAGCCGAGCCAATCAGGAACGGACATCCCAGCGCCTAGAGTTATCCAGCTAGCACGGACAGAATCTGAGAATGAACGAGGTGGAAGAAAAAGGGGTGCTGACCAGAACCTTATAAAACAAGGATCCTTGCCTGTAGATGTGGGTTATTCACCTTTGAATGTCCCCTCCCTGTAGAGAGAACTTTCCTATTATTCTTCCTTTCTGAGCTTATACTCTAATAAACTTTTGCCTGCTGCTCATCTTGTGTCCACCTCTTCATTCTTTGAAGTGACAAAACAACGGACGCCGGGGATTGAAGTAAAAAATCCTGTAACAATACTGGGTAACAGATTTTTTCTCAAAATGATTTACATTTCTCACAACTATCTTTTGTGGCTGGCTATTGTTATTGCTATTGAGTGGATAAAGCAATTAGAAAACCACCACCAAAAATTCCAAATGACAGAGAGATGACACGAATTAGAGGTAAAGATGGAATAAGAGCTAGATTTCTCAAGTCTGCTTCGTGTTTAGTATTTTCCAAAACACACAAAGTACAATGAGGTACATCTATCTCATGGAGTTTTCAATTGCGTCATACAACTTAAAGAGTTAGGATGGGATTCAGGATACCCTACTGCACAATACAGCACCCTGACATACTGAATATTCTAAACTGAAGGAGTATGAGAAAAAGGGAGAAGCAAGAAGGACTCTCTGTGACCTTCCCTACACCCAGTCACACCCCATTATCATCTGTCCTTCACTCTTGGATGAGGTCATGAAAACTTCATGTGAGAGGTGCCCTCCACTATGGTGGGAGAAAAGGAGCATCCTTATCTCCAAAGACAAA
Organism: Herpailurus yagouaroundi; assembly: GCF_014898765.1. Lineage (NCBI taxonomy): Eukaryota > Metazoa > Chordata > Mammalia > Carnivora > Felidae > Herpailurus > Herpailurus yagouaroundi. The sequence goes on from NW_024412377.1 coordinate 109,986,361, forward strand.
GAGAACTGTGAGAAGAATCCAAACAAACAGGCCTTGCAAAATTTCCAGTTTGCTACACTTACTTCATACCCGGTGCCCTATCATTATCTTTCCACAACTTTCCACTCTGCATCAAATCTAGCATAAAAACACATAGGTTTAACAAATCCCTCGGGATCTTCATTTCCTTTTGAAGGCTTCCGTGTCATGAAAAACTTAAATTTGTATGCTTTTCTCCTGTTATCTTGTCTTTGTCAGTTTAATTTTCAAATGCAGCCACAGAGTATGAGACAATGGAGGAAAACTTTTTCCTCTCCTACAGTGTGGAAGAAGTCAGAGAAATGGTCCACCAACAACAAAGAAAAATTTAGAGGAAAAATTACAAGGTAATAAGATCAGAACATTAATTAATTTTTGTCCTCCATTCCAGAAATATCCAAAGCAGACAAAACTATTTATTCTTATTAGGTCTTAGAAATAAAATGCAAATTACACACTAAATAAAAGTGACAAAATAAAATACATTTTGTATTTCTCATATTGCACAAACTGAGGTAAACTTAAAGTGACTACAACCAACAATAACTCTAAACAATACATCATAGGTCTCAGGATGATATCCAGCAAAAATCTAATATCCAGAAAAACAAAGTTTAGCCTTTCTGTTCATAGGGGCTGCAGCTGTTAGAAACAAGTGATCACACCTACAGAAGAACACAGAAATCAAAACCTCACAAAAGGGTGATAGAGTAACAGAATTCAGAGACCTCCTCATCTTACTTGGTATTGAGCACATCACTAATTAATGGCAAAACTGGCCACTAAATTTTTAGATTAGAACTCAACTTTCCCAGCTTCCCACTGCACTTATTGGAAGGTATATTTCCCCCTGCTTTAATTAGTATTATTTCACAGCCAATTTACATTGTTAAGGTAATTTAAAATCTTCTCATGAGCTGTCAATCCTCTGGTGAAATCTTCATATCATCCCCAAGGGATAATAATCCTCCCCAATTTGAACTGCGACATTTGATTTTGCTCTAGAATAATACATCAAAATGGGTCCTCATATTCCTTTTCTGATTCCTAGTGATTTTCATTAGAACTATTGCTGAACAGGACACTCAGCCTCCTAAAAGGGCTTCCTCCTTTTTCCCCCAGGAAATTGACTCAATGAATGATTTTTCCTCTCACACCTCTTGTAGAACCTTCATTAATACTGCCTTCAAATAACCTCCTACTTCAGGTATCAGTACAAATCTATTTTCTTTTCCATTTAGAAATTCCATTACAAGAAGGCATAAATAAAAGAACAATTATTCTATTACCATCTTTTCAATATATAACCACCTATGTTATGTAGCTACTGATCTTACAGATCTTAAAAGTTCTGGTCTTATAGATCGTATAGATCTTAAAAGTTACTGCTTTGGTGACAGATTAAATGAGGATGCTGAGAGGTAATGTTATCAAACATAATTTCCAAGTTTCTGACATGAGTAACTGGGTGTTCAGAAGTGTCCAATATTGAGCAGAGCACAGTGAACTGGTTACATTATCCCCATCAAATATATCCAATTCAGTAAATTACTGAAAGCCCACTAATGTGTCAAACATTGTGCTAGATTATAAGGGTACTGAAGATAAACATCTGGCCCCTGATCTGAAGGAGCTCAAAGGGGTCCTATAAGACAATGAATGTTCAGTTGACATACTCATTACAATAATACCATGTAGGCTATTCTGTAAGCAAGTACCCTATGTCTGGTGTTAAGCAGAGGAAAAAACAAAAAAACAGTAACAACAAAAACGTGTACACCATTATCATCACCATAGGCAGAATTGATTTACTGAGTATATACCACTTCCTAGGCATTGGTCTAAGTATTTTACATGTATTAGGTCACTTAACACACAAAACAATCCAACAGTTTAGCTCTATTTTATAGATTAGGATAGAAATGTGTTAAATACCTTGTTCAAGGTCACACAGTGAATCCAAAAGCCAGGATTCACATCCACCCAGTGTGGTCCCAGGGCCTGGACCTTAAGCCTTTCACTGTATGTTCTCACTCAACACATGGGCCTAACCTCCAAAAAGCCCAGGAGGTGAGATATGTAAAATGCAAGCATAGAAGCAGAGCAAGCGCTACACAACAATGAATGTATGATTCAGTAAAAACATTTCAAGAAGGCAGAAATCACCTGTAGGCAGAGAAAGTGGAAGGAGTTTCACAAATAAAAAAAATGGAAGACAAATAAAAAATGTCAAAGGATGGCAAAGATTTCAGGTAAAGCAACCAAACTGGAGCCCTTTTACCACCTATAATTCTACCCTCTTTCTCTAGTTTCCCTTCAACCTATAGCCTCTACTCTAAACCTTTTTCCATGACTTGTAATAAATATGGGGGTTTAAGGGCTCCATCACCAGTGAGTGCTAACTGAAGTAGCACATGCTGCTGTCTGGCTGCACATTCAACGATTATTGTAAATGTCTGGCAAATACAAACTGAGGATCAACTCTATACAACTACTGCATAAAGATGGGCCAATGAAAGCTTCTTCCTGGGCTGAAAGCCTGCCAATTTCTGAAAGGTGAAATGGAGGCAACAGCAATGACGAATGAACAAGAAAAATGAAGAGTGTCGGCAGGCATCACATGGAAACAATATGAATGGGAGAAAGCCTCACAGTAAATGATGGACAGCTTCAGGAAAGCCTAAATTGCTACCTTCACACACTTGGTCAAAGTGACTGATAGTAATAAAATTAGTATTAGCAGTATTAATAGATAAGATTAGAGCAATGATTGAAAGACTAATATTTCACCACTTACCATTTAACACTCCTATGCCTTCAACATTTTAATGGGCATGGTATATACAATGTCCAATTTAGCCTCCAAATAACCCAGAGCTGCTGGTTAGTACTACTGCCTCACAGGAGACATGAAAAAAATTAAGAACCAGAAAGCGAAAACGGGTCCGATGTCACATCAACAGTAGGTGGAGCAAACACCTAACCCAAATTTAGCTTTCCTCTCCATCACACCATGTCTTTTTCTCTCTGAAACTGCTGTATGGAGTGAAAGCACTTCAAGGAAAGAATCTGCCAAAGTACAATGCTCCTCAAGCGACAGAGGTATACTGGCTGCACAAGAAACACCAGGAAGTACACAGGACTCGTGACTGTACTCCTTTTGTCCCCTTGCTGGAGCTAGCTGCTCTGGGACAATTATTTTCCTTTACGGCTTCAGCCACTTTGAGGGCCACTTTGAGGGCGTGCACCCAATAGCTCATTCTCATTCACTAACTTCTCTTAATCTCATTCTAAAACAGTTTGAGATCCTGCACCTTTAGAGTCCTCTTATTTGACTATAGTTTGGTCTCTTGTGCGAGATGTTTAAAATAAGTTTACTGCTATACAATGGTTGCTGATCAGTTAAGAGTATTGAGTGTGAGATGAGGGCCACCTTATGAAACCGGTTTGTCAGAAACCTTTAATTTGTAGACAGGGCACTGGTCCTAGATACAGAAGATATGGAGAGTGTAGTCCCATATTCACAAGCATTCAAGAGCTTTCCCTAGTAGTTAGGACAGGAGACAGAAGACACAAAGAGTCATTCTAAGGTGCAAGGGTACACTGACCAGTATGCCCACCAGCATCCTCAAGGTGTAGTGGCACCTATCACCACTGCACAGCAGGGTGCTCCAGCACATAATCAGAATTTTAAAAATACTGCTGAATGTTTGTTTTATCAGTACCACAGGCTTTATATCAGTAAAGGAAGGTGGGGGCATTTTAGTTCTGCTACGTTTTAAGAGTAAAGTGATTTTTACTGGAAACAAAAACCAAAATGGACTATTTCCATTCAAATTCTAAGGTAAGGGGACAAAAACACTTCAAAATACTTTACAAAGGGTTGACATTTTGGGGGTAAGAAAGGAGGGACAAAGGGATTTCGAAGCACTGACAGAAAAACAAATTCACGTTCAGCTTTAAAAAAGAAGTTTTTAAAAGGATTATAACCCTTCAACAATAACAACAAAATCAGCAAGCCCAGGAATAAGTCATTTACCTCTTTTTTTCTCAAAACTGCTTTGTATACAGATAAAGGCAGTGAACCTGTGAGTATGGCATCCATCGTTCATCTTCCTAAACCACCTTGTCTACATCCTCCAACTTCTGCTAGATTACAGCTAACAAAATTCAGTTTATGAATATTAATCAGCTCAAAAGTAAATATCTTATTCAATTTATGTCTGCAAAGAAGACCAGCCTATAAATTCACAGCAAGACCCAAAAAAATACATATGCACAGCCTAGTCGAATGACAAAATCATTAAAAGCTGCATCACAGAGGGGTTTTCCCAGATGAAATGAAATGATCATAACCAGTCATTACTACAAACTATACTGGATTGCATACAAAGGAAAACATTCATAAGCCAAAGATTATTTTTTGAAAAGCCAAGGGTATATATCCCATTTGTAAACCATATAGTCAAAGGGAAGACAGGGAGTAGAACCTCACCAGGCAAGGTCCTGAAATTCCCAAGTAATCTTACACATGTTTTATTTTCCTTATCTAACAATGAGAGAGAAGTAAAGAGTCACCATTCAATACATCCTATAACGATTGCTCATTTTATGTTCGACTCTGACAATATAAAATTTCTAAACAACTTTCCCAGTGACACCTTACTGCCCTTTGCACAAACTTCTATATATTGAGATAATACACACTACATTAGAAATCAGTTCAAGCAAATCTTGACGAAAAAATTAATAATAAGAGCAACCATCACTCGCACACACACACAAAATGAAAACCCTACACTTTAAGTTCCACAAGGGTAAGGACTGCATCTGTTTTGCTCCTCACGGTAATCTCACCATCTAGCATTGCAGAGATGTTCAGTTAAATTTCATGGAAAGGGAGGGAGAATGATCATTCAACTCTAAGGGGTAGAGTTATCACTAAGGGTGCTTTCAGCCACTCCCACTCTAAACTTAGTAGAATATGCACACCTGAAATACCACGACTTGATCATCTTATCAATTTCACACAAAAAGTAGAGGAAAAGTATGTTTCCCATCAGTCTTCTCAAATTGGCCTCTCTTATCTGGACTGTAGAGTTTGATACAGAAACTTACACAGCTTTTCTGTCGCAACAGAGACAATGTAACTTTAATTGGTAACTTGACTTCCCATAATAGCTCAACCTACTATCAGGAACCCATTTATAAAATCAGACCTATACAATGTATAGGAATCTGGTGTTTTAATTACCTATCACTCAAAATAAATACATAAATAAATAAGTAAAATTACCCATCAGTCTAATCCAGCCCAATAGAATGAGCAATCCACTAGCAACTGAGATTTTGATTAATCAACTTTAGAAACAATCAATCTTGAAGACTCTCATCTTTTTGAAATTGACACAGATAATTAGTATAAACAAACATGTCCACTAATAGCTTTTCATTTCAAAATTAACTAGCATTACAATGAAAACAATTAACGATGCACAAAGATTTTCAGCATTTATTTAATGTTTGTTAAATGGCTTAGAATTTAATTATACTCTTTGTATATCATATGCATATTTTAATTGTAGCAGTACAGAACAGTATAAATTATCTTATTCATTATATAAACTGGTTTTCAGAGAGACTCACTTTTCCCAAGTGTTAGAATGAAACCTTAATTCCAAATCCCACAATCTCACACTACCTCTTTTCTGAATTTATAAAAACATATTTAATGCTCAAATGACTAATTTAAATGTGAAATATACATCCTTTTCAAAGTAAATACATCTAGATTCATTTTATACTCTTGGAAAGGGTATTGACAGGCAGATAACAAAATTCATATATACAATTAATTTAACACATTAAAATATTCCTAAGTAGTTCCATTCAAAGAACCCCTAATTTGCAACAACACAACAAATCTACAAATCTACAAACTTTCCTTTTTAAGTCTGCTAAATTAGGTGTGCTAACAGGGCAAAAGTGAAGAATGATCTATCTACCTCAAATAGTACTTTATACAGTGACCAAAAAGTATGCTACACTTCCTACCAGGACTGACAAACTGAGAAATCAAATTGGCTCAATTTTTCAGGCACAAACATTCTTTGGAAGTTCAGAAAAATGTATTTAGTTGGGAGAAAAAATGGCCCATGACTGTAGTCTAAGTATTACATTCATTCTTCATTCATTCAATAAACTTACTGTGTACCCCCTAAGGTGTTAAGCGTGGTGTTAAGAACAAAAGTTGATTAATACTCAGTGTATTAATCATGGGTTATTTTCTGTATGCTGATGGTTTGACGGATGCGATCTTGATGACCCTAGAAAGGATGCCCCTCCCAGGGCTAGCCAATTCCTAGAGATAGTAAATGACTGCCTTCCGACATACATTCCATATGCAAACCATCTGATCCAGAGCCCATACTCCACTACTTCTTTCATCAGGCTCTTACACTTAGAGCCACTATCCCCCTGCTCTAATCACCAAAGGGCCAGGTAACACACAAGTGGCAAAAGTGCCTATACCCTAGAGCCTACTGAAATTATTTAAACTAGCCCAGCCTAAACTTCCCATCCTAAACCTCCTCGCCCTCGCTTTCCCATTCCTTCCCATGGAAACCACAAGAAAGGTTCATGCCCACATTGTCCCCCGACTCCCTGTGCCTCCAGACCAACCTGGTGCTTCCCTGTGGTTCTGTGTGGTGTGGAGGGCATCCTCCCCTTGGGAACTGCTAAAGACAAACCATCTTTCAATGGCCATTTCCCCTGATCTGATGGCCTCGCCATATCCAAATAAAAATAAAACCTGCACTTTACTTAAAGCACTCAGGACCTACTAACGATGCACTCATATTTAGTAATGTCTCCTGAACCAATAAATGACTGAATAAGCAAAGCATGAATGCTGGCAACAAACAGGCAAGCAAACACTAGATCGCAATTTCAAGACCTGAATCCTAGCATTTTCAGCATGTGACAAGTTGGGCAGGAGTGAAATGGATTTTTAAAAAATCCCCACATGACAATTAGTAGCTTATCTTTAACAGTATTGTTTAGCAATACTGTTAGATGGAAACTATTAACTGCATGATACATTGCAGAGAAGAAAAGTGAACGGTACCTTGCAGGCCTGTCTTTCTAGGATGTATGTTCTACTCTCCACCCAGCTCTGTCCCTAATACCCTCACCGCCCTTGCTCTAAGGCCTTGAGCTGGGGGGATGACAGAATCAAGACTGCAAAAGAATACAGGCTTCCTTATGGGAGTGATGAAAATGTTCTAAAACCAACTATGGTGATGGTTGCAAGACTCCATGAAAAATTCTAAAAACGACCGAGTTGTACCCTTTATGTGGGTGAATTGTATGGTCTATGGATTACATGTCAATAAAGTTGTTACACCCCCCCCCCACACACACACGTTTCTAAGACATTTTTCTTGGGAAAGACAAAAAATTGAGAACTGATTTTCACTATAGAAAAGCTACTGAGATCTTAGGCCAACGATTTGCAAATAAAAGAAAATACTATAAAATATTTAAAAAAATATATGACCTGGAAGTAAAAAAGAAAAACACATCCTATTTTAAGGGATGAAAATAAAATTCTATAAAGTTAAATACTCATTTAGAAATGGTCAGTTTAAGCCAAGTATAACTCAGGTGAAGCAACATGTCTACAACTTAAAAACTGTAAACTGCCTTTAATTTAAATATGTTTAAACTATACCAAAATAGTACTCTTTGGAAACTGTTACCTTGATTCAACTAGTCTAACGTTTTAAAAGTCGTAAAATGACTTATCTTAGAAACCGTATTAAAGTTTTCTTAAATAATAATTAATGTTCAAGTGTAGATATTATATATACTATTTTTGAGATAAATGAGAATTATGGAGAGGTATCAAGTATCAAATCTAAGCAGATTTAGTAAATCTGATACTCAGAGGAGTATATTATAAAGGCAATTTCTCCCGGAAAGCAAGCTATCATACCTAAAAACCACGCAGCTTTGCCAATCTCTTTAATTATTCAACTAGCTTATGTTAAATATTGGTGACTTCGTTAAATCTAAAAATAAAGGTCAAAATTCTTGCAATACTTGCTCTCAAAGAACACTTACATCTGAAATGCTTAGAATCGCATTATAAAAATGTGTCTTTGAAGGTGGAAGATGAATTGCTATTTTAGAGAAGACAGTCAAAGTGAAGTTTGATTACTCTCATCTCCAAGTAGTAGTTTTGTTTAATCTATGACTTTGGAAGAAATTTTTTTGGAAAATATTAAAGGAAATATATGTAAACAATGTTATGGTCATATAAAAATGAAATGAAGAAAATACTGCTTCCTCTACATATAAATATGACCCTAAGAAAGGCAGGATATTCAAACCTGGAATTATTCCAGCTAAAGAAAGGAAGAGGGAAACAAAAATGACTCAAGACAAGTGCACTGCATAAGTTTAAAAAAAAAAAAAAAGATTGCACTATGTTAAGAAGGTGATCAAGACAATAGAACAAGAATTTACACAGCAGATATCCTTAGGCTGGGGATAAGGCAGAGTACTATAAAACATCATCAAGCAGAAAGTAACATTCCTTAGAACATATGTCACTGATACACATTTTAAAAATGAATTAATGAACAGGATATCAGACACTCAATAGACCTGAAAATGTACTTAATTAAAAATGAGTGCACGTACACAAAGAGACTTAGGCTTCTTGAACTCTTTCCTGCAGTAAATGGATGAATAGGTGAGAAAAGAAGAGAGAAAGAAAGGAAAGAAATAAGAACAGCTAACCTCATCTATCCAAATAGTCTGACCTTACATATATAAACTCATTTAATCTTTACAATACTCTCACTAGGAACGTATCTGCAATTTAAAAACAAGGAAATGTAGGCACAGGTAAGTCAAGTAAGATGGTCATGGTCATCAGCAAGTCACTACTAGCAATGAGATTTCAATGTAGTTCCGAAGTCTATAGTTTTTACCAAATTTCTCAACCAGAACTAGATTAGGGTAAAGGAGAGTTTAACAATTTCCCAAATGGTCATTCTTGAAAGCAGTGATTCTAAACTGGAGGTGAGAGGTTCACTGGTATCTTTCTGCATTTAACGTGTTATCTCTAATTTACCCTCAAGAATTTCAGTACTTGGTTAGAGACAACTCTAACATGCTTTATTAACCTTCATATTTTTTCCATTCATTAATTTATTCAACAAATGTTTACAGTGTTGGCTACTGTCCAAGACGAGGTTCTTTAACACTTCCATGTTAAAGGCCTAAATACTCTCAAGTCACTGTTTCTCCAGTAAGAAAGGAAAACAGAAGTAGAAACACAGGTAGCTGGAATTTGGTCTTCAGAAATCAGTAAGATACCACTCAATTTCAGAGTGAGGAAATATGTTGGTCTTGTGCACGTCCACCTAAGAAAGAGCACCACTCTGTATTTAAAGGAACAAGTCCTGGCATCCAGTGGGGCCAGCTCAAAATATGCCTTATGTTATGCCACATGCCACACACAAGGAAAGTTAGTTTACATCTTCAAGTTATTTCTTTGCTCTATAAAAAGAAAATATTCATGCCTATACCTCAGGACTGTATTAAAAATTGAATGAGATGTAAATGTTAAACACGTGGCAATATATAAAGACATACAGCATTACAGTATGTGTTCAATAATTATCTATTGCTATGGTGTTAGGACAAAACAACTACCTGTGGGCTTATTTCAAACTACCATATCAGAAATAAACAACACCTGCTAAGTGGATTTATTTCAGTTCTTTACAGGATTTAGTTTATCCTAACTTATCATTAGGATACAAGTGTTCTTAAAGTTCCCTAAGACATAATGATCTAGTTTATTATTCTCACACAAAATCAATTTTAAGGCCTGCTTTACACCTTTAAAATTAAAAGTATAAAAAAAACAGGGGTGCCTGGGCATTTCAGTCAGTTAAGGGTCCAACTCTTGATTTCGGCCCAGGTCATAATCTCCCAGTTTGTGACTTTGAGCCCCGCATTGGGCGCATTGGCTGACAGTGTGGAACCTGCTTGGGATTCTCTCTCTCCCTCTCTCCCTCTTTCTCTGTCCCTCCCCTGCTGTGCTCTCCCTCCCTCTCTAAATAAAAAAATTTTCAAATTAATAAGAGAGAGAGAGAGAGAGAACGAAAGAACGAAAGAAAGAAAGAAAGAGGTAATGCCAAACTCCACAATGACAAGGGGTAAAAACAAAAAAAACTGATAGTGTTGTTTAACGTCCAAATCAAAGGATTTTATATTTGCTTTATGGAAATGAAAGTTTTAACAAAGTGTGTAAACTATAACAAAATGACTTTAGCTATGCAAAGAGAAAAAAGAAATTGCAAGCTTCTTTAGAGATAATGCACAATAAGTAACAACAAATTATGTAACATTCTTTTGAATTACCAGGAGGATACTTTATAAAGTGCTACTGACATAATTTTACACGTTGACCTTATACAAAAAAGAGGACCTAAAATAAGTAGTAAAATCTGATTATAAAAAAATGAAAATTCAGACAAAAGTGACATAAATTATGAAATGAACATGACCAAGTTGAAGTGAAGTGCCCACCACTCCCATTCACATCTTTTTTAGATCTAGACCAACACTTGTCCCATCACGGTCTACTAACAAAATTAGCACACATATATATATAATACAACACTGCCCAGCAACATGCAGCAATACCAACGGCCAAAGATAGTGCTAATATTTTGATGCTTTAAAGAAACAAAAGTATTAAAAAGCATTTCCTCACCTATTATCAGATGGCAGAAGAGAAAGCAAAGCCAAAGCTGAAAGTTTTCTTCTTTCAGGCTGCGTAATGTTGTCCATTCGATCAACCCACATTTCAATCATATTTCCCAAAAGCTGATCCATCTGAAAAAAAGAGCAGGAGGCATCTTAAAATAGATGAAATGCTATTTACTTGCGGAGCACTACTGTTAAAGGCTAAGACCTCACAAGGTGTGGTTAAAGTTCAATTCCAGCAAATGACAGAACTGAAATACAAGACTTTGGGGCAAGCCTGGAGCTGGAAAGGAATAATTTGAGCAAACCGGAAAAATGACTCTCATTAATCTTGAGAGCCAACTTATTCCGAGATCTAAATAGATTTAGATTTTAGTAATTTCATTTAATAAATCACCAATCCAATACACTCCTGGCACACTAAAAAAGTACACTCATTTTTCAAAATTGTCAACTTGTACTTAGGTTATAGTTATTCACTTGGGTGATTAGATGTTTAAATATTTAAAGCGTAATTTGCTGGACTGATTTGTCGCTACTTTTAGAGGAAAGGATAGGTTGTAACCTCAACCTGCAGTATTTCAAAGAAAAATAAATCAGTTTCCAGGACATTTATATGCTACATTAAAAATAATCAACATAATACAGAATTGCTAAGTGTGCTGGTTAAGTGTACCTTTCAACTCCGCCAGGCTAAGGTGTCCAATTGTCTGGTCAAATACTAGTCTAGATGTTACTGTCAAAGCAGTTTATAGATATGATTAACATGTACCAAGAGTTGACTTTAAAGAAAAGAGAGATTACCCTAGATAATGTGGATTGGGCCTCATTCAATCAGGGAATTTCCCCTTAAGAGCAAAACTTAAGGGTTCCCAGAAAAGAAGAAATCCTGCCTCAAGACTATAACCCAGAAATCCTATTTCAATTTTCAGCCTTTCCTAAAAAATTAGGACTCGCCAGCGCCTACAATCAAGTGAGCCAATTCCTTAGAATCACTCCCCCCCTGCCTCCTCCCCCTCCATTCTCTCATATTCTCTCTCATCCTTGTGTGTGTGATGTGTATACATGCACACACATCTCTCTCCACACAAAAGATTCTCTTTTTTCTGGAGAACGTTGACTCAAAGTGTTAGAACCTATCAAGGAAAACACAACCAACTGTACTGATCATAGTGACTGAAAGTCAATCTCAGGGTTTGCTTATAAACACTTGTCCACTTATAGTACTTTTGAAAAAATGCAATTACTATCAACATCTCTACTTCATGGATTTGGGGAATATAAAATCAACCTTAAGTTCCCACACTGTTCTTCTTATATGCCTCTACATGTTTTCCTAGAAATACTTCAACTTTGTACAAGTAATAAACAGTCAAGGAAACACATGTTCAAGACAATTACTTATATGAGTTCTGCTAACTGTGTGCTGCATCCTAGGATGCAATGAAGTCACAAAAGGCTTATAATTATTCAGAGACACAGAGAAATATCTGTCAGATACCACAAGAATTCTTCTTTATGATGACTTTCTATCTTTGGGAAGTACTACTCAGAAATCCAGGTAAAACAAAATGAAGTTGCAGGTGTCCAATCTGACTCCAAAGTTTGAGAATCTGAGTGGTGCCCAATAAGCATACATATTCCATTAGTAAGTAATTATGGCAATTTAAGAATGAAATATATTATTCTTTCTTTAGACTTATATATTGTTTTTCAGTTAACTACTAAATTATTAGGACTAAAGTACATATTAAGCTGCATGGAGCCAACCAGTTAATAAGAGAAACCATGAGATATTTTTATTTCTTCTGGCTTATGAGCACGTGAAAATATTATAGACACGCTAAGGGCGCCATGAACCATGACAATTTGGTAACTTCTGATATATATCACTTGTCTTCAAGTCACATTTAATTTGGAAACAAATGGTAGAGAGGCTCTCTAGACTTCCTACAATTAATACCTAGTAAGCAAGATTTAAAAAATAAACCATAACCATTGTAAAAGCAAATATCAAGTTAACATTGAAATGTAATGTATACAACTAAAACTACAATAAAGTATCTGGTTGGAATAAGGATGCAATCAGCAAAGACAGATGTCTCCATAGTCTATACATTTATTTCCTTGACTACAAAAATAATAACAGCACAAAACAGTGAATGTGTGGGGACTTAAATAAACAATTCGAACACAGGGGCTCAGCAAGCTTTTTCTGTAAAGGGACAGTTAGTAAATATTTAAGGCTTTGTGGGCCTTATTGTCTCAGTCATAAATATTCAACTCTCAACATTAGTCATAAACAATATGTAAAGAAATGCACATGGATGTATTCCTGTACAAAATTTTGGAAAACTTTCATGTGTCAGTAAACACTACTATTCTTTTTTCAACCATTAGGAAATATAAAGCCCATTCTTTTTCTTTGTTTATTTGTTTATTTTCAGAGAGAAAGAGAGACAGTGTAAGCAGGAGAAAGACAGAAAGGCAGAAAGAATCCCAAGCAGGCTCTGAGCTGTCAGCACAGAGCCTGACATGTGGCTCAATCCCACGAACTGTGAGATCATGACCTGAATCGAATCCAAGAGTTGGATGCTTAACCAACTAAGCCACCCAGTTCATAGACATCCCTATAAAAACCATCTTTAACTCATAGACTTTACAATAACAAGCAGCAGACTGAATCTGGGCCATAGGCCATACATAGTCTGCTGACCCTGTGAACACATGAATAGAGCCAAAACAAGGATGAAGCAAAAAAAGTGTGAGGTCAAAATTTAAGGAGCTTGCCTCACCCAAACCTGGCCCTGATGATAAATGCTTAGTTCCCAATACTATAGGAATACCTAAGAAAGACCCAACTAAAGCTTAGGAGACTAAGGCAAAGTTACCTAGAGGAGCTTAGTTGTTTTGTTTTTTTTTTTAAGTTTATTTATTTTGAGATAGAGAGAGAGTGTGAGCTGGGGTAGGGCAGAGAGAGAGAGAGAGAGACAGAAAGAGAGAGAGAGAAAATCCCAAGCAGGTTCCACAATGTTAACACAGACCTCAGCGTGGAGCTCAAACCCGTGAACTGTGAGATCAGAATCTAAGCTCAAACCAAGAGGTGAATGCTTAACCAAATGAACCACCCAGGAACCCCTAGAAGATTTTAGTTTTAAGGCAGAAGGAAACAAGATGAAGAATCAAGCTTAAGGAAGGTGAGAGACTGGGACGGGGTGTTTAAGGGAGAGGGAGTGAACAGCATGTAGGCAAGTACTCTGGAGCAAGAGGAAGGTAAGTGCTCTCAAGAAAGTGAAAAGTGATCTGCGCAGTGAATAGCTGATCATGAAGTTCCAAAATGAGGCTAAGGGATGAGGCTAAAGGAGTCAAGAACTAGATTATGGTAAGCTTTTGTAGGCAAACCTATCCTGGAAGCATATGGGCATTTTGTTTTCATAATGCAGTATTATCAATTAGTACTGAACATAGGCATTTGTTGGACTCCCCCATCCCCTAAATCCCACAATGAAAGTAAAGAAATATAAAAAGCAAAGGATTAATCCCATAGAGTCCAAGAGGAGAAACTACACTGGGTAAAGACAGCAACAGTGTTTTGAGGATGGCCGGTGCATGAAACAATCTTAAGTGACTGGGCAGAACAGCAAAGCCTGAAACCAAGCTGCCTGCCAAGGAAATAACAATAATGTAAGCAGATGTGGTCCTCAGAATCCTGCAATCATCATGCCTCAAAGAAGGCAGAGGTGACGCACAGAGCTCAAAACAGGAAAACTGGCTGAGAATCTGTATAAGAAACAATCAGAACCTTGTAGATCCCCTTTCCCACTCCTGAAATAATTCAGAGACACAAAATCTGAACAATTAAAATCAGAGAAGCTCCAACTCAAGAAACCAAGAACAGAGGAAGGCAAGGTGAGGTATAAATTAAAGTCAGAGAATTTAAATGAAAATCTAGATGCTGAATGGTGAAACATTCTCACCTGCAAAGCCCTTCCCCCACCCTGACTTCCACAACAGTTGTTCATACTAAAAGAGAGGCTATGCCTCAGGAGAAAAAAACAAACAAACAAACAAAAAAACCCATCTACAAATACTGTGACTTTCTAGTAAATTTCCCTAGACCACGCAATATCCCCAAAGTTCTAAGCTCTAAATTAGGTGATTAGTATAAAAAGTTTTCATCATTCATTCAATATAAACAAGTAACCCTGAGAGACTTCGCACAACAAATGCTTAGAAGAAAAAGTACTCTAATGGTGGCTTCTGCAATAAACCCAGCTCCTTTCCCAAAGATACGAAATCATTCTTAGTTTAACTTGGCCTACTCTACTATCTCATACTGTTCTCAAGTGTTGAGAAGAGACAACCTATCTCCAAAACCCTTGCTTGCTTCAAAGCTATCTGGATTTACTGGAATTCATTTGCCTAGCCCTAATTAATTCCTGCATGTATTTTTGATGTTCTTCAAAACTGTGCTTAGAGTCAAAAGCAGCCATCTGAACTGGAATACTATTTTATTCACTTCCATTCCCTTCGTCTCTACGCTCAAACATGATGGCTTGACATGTTTTTGTTGAATTCTTTGAGGAAAAACAAATGTCCTCTTCGTCATGAAAAATGAAAAGAGAAAAGAGAAGAAGTGTTCCATAAAAGGCTTACGCTCTAAATACCAGGAATGAAAGAAGTCTGAACCAATAATAACAGCTCTTTCCTCAATCTTTCACACTGTCAACGGGCTCCAACAGTCCCAGCAATAGCCACTGTTTGTGATTTCTCTTTAATATGAAATTTAACACCGTGGAGGTGGCCTTTTCTTCTCATCTATTTTTTTTAAATGATGATTATTTCAGATAACATGGAAACATAGATAGGAAATTACAGAAAATTTTCTGTATGACTTTTTTTTTTTCAACTTTTTTTTTTTTTTTTTTTTTTTTT